>NC_057387.1:95073971-95432540 GCF_019320065.1 Cervus canadensis
ACTAGCTCTAAAAAATAACCTTTTCCTTTGTCTCTTAAATTTTAGTGAAATAATAAAGTTTAAGCAGTCTGGCTAACCATCATCTCCTCATTCTTACTTGCTGATGTTTCACAGAACACTGGCAGCAATTTCACCACTAGATGGAACCAACAGGCCAGTGTAGATTCCAGGTACTCACTGGGCCAGCCATCAACTGCTGCTAAATTGTGAAGGATTCATATCATTAGTCATGGACATGAAAGGAATGAAATGGAATATTTTCTTTAATTATAAAATATTTTATACAAATAAATTATAGAAAATAATACAATAGAGATGATGATACACACCACTGGCATGAGAAATGACCCCTACAATAGAAGTTGGGCCCCTGTGACATGCTTTCCAAATTTATCAAGTCCCACCTCCCATGAGTCTCCACTTAACAACTATCTTAATTTTTTGTTTATCTTTTCCATACATGTCTTTATTTTTTATTATATATATCCTTAAATAATTACTAGCATTGTTTTATGTATTTTTAAATTATATACTTAAAATACTGCATATATTCATCAGCTAACATCAATCTACACTATAATTAGGAGACTCACCCATGTGAATATATTTCACTTTAGTTCATATATCTATAGTACAGTGGTCCAATCCATAAATTTTTATAATATTTATTTATTGCTCCTCCAGTAAATGGAAACTTAATTTTCTTTCCATGTTTTTCTTCTCCAACAAGACAATGCTCCTATAAACAAACTATATGTGTTTTGTCACCCACAAGCATAAAAAGTTTCTTGGTAGTATACACTTAGATGTGGCATGAACTGAGTCAGAAATTGCATTGGAAATTGCTCCCAAAATGATGATATCAGTTTACCTTCCCCTCCAATCCAGATGTTCAAGCTGGATTTAGAAAAGGCAGAGGAACCAGAGATCAAACTGCCAACATCCGCCAGATCACCAAAAAAACAAGAGAGTTCCAGAAAAACATTTACTTTTGCTTTATTGACTACACCAAAGCCTTTGTGTGGATCACAACAATCTGGATAATTCTTAAAGAGATGAGAATACCAGACCACCTTACCTGCCTCCTGAGCTATCTGTATGCAGGTGAAGAAGCAACAGTTAGAACTGGACATGGAATAACAGACTGGTTCCAAATTGGGAAAGAAGTATGTCAAGGCTGTATATTGTCACCCTGCTTATTTAATTTACATGCAGAGTACATGATGAGGAATGCTAGGCTGGATGAAGCACAAGCTGGAATCCAGATTGTCGGGAGAAATATCAATAACCTCAGATATGCAGATAACACCACCCTTATGGCTGAAAGCGAAGAACTAAAGAGCCTCTTGATGAAAGTGAAAGTGAAAAAGTTGGCTTGAGGCTCAACATTCAGAAAACTAAGAGCATGGCATCCAGTCTCATCACTTCATGGCAAATAGATGGGGAGACAGTGGAAACAGTGAGAGACTTTATTTTTTAGGGGCTCCAAAATCACCGCAGATGGTGACTACAGCCATGAAATTAAAAGATGTTTGCTCCTTGGAAGAAGTTATGAGCAACCTAGACAGTATAAAAGCAGAGACATTATTTTGCCAACAAAGGTCCATCTAATCAAAGCTATGGTCTTTCCAGTAGTCATGTATGGATGTGAGAGGTGGACTATAAAGAAAACTGAGCACCAAAGAACTGATGCTTTTGAACTGTGGTGTTGGAGAAAACTCTTGAGAGTCCCTTGGACTGCAAGGAGATCCAATCAGTCCATCCTAAAGGAGATCAGTCCTCAGTGTTCATTGGAAGGACTGATGCTGAAGCTGAAACTCCAATACTTTGCCCACCTAATGCGAAGAACCGACTCACTGGAAAAGACCCTGATGCTGGGAAAGATAGAAGGCAGGAGGAGAAGGGGACGACAGAGGATGAGATTGTTGGATGGCATCACCAACGCGATGGACATGAATTTGAGTGGGCTCCGGGAGTTGATGGATAGGGAAGCGTGGCGTGCTGCAGTTCATGGAGTCGCAAAGAGTCAGACACAACTGAACGACTGAACTGAACCAAACCAACACTTTCTAAGAGTTCTTCTTTCCAAACCTTTCTCCCAAACTCCTGACACTTATAATAATCAATTGCCTTCTCAACATTTCAAATCCAGTATGTCCAAAACTGAACATGTCCTCTCCACCAAAATGAGCTCCAACCACAGCCTGTTCATATCTCCTAGACGATGGTAATTCTTTTCTTCTGCTGTTCAGACCAAAACTCTGAGTATCTGGACTCCTGTTTTTAACACATACCACATCTCATCCAACAGGAATTCTTAAGTGCTTTAAATTTAAAATACAGTCAGAATACAATGATTTTTCTCTGTCTCCAAAGACAAATGCTTACAATCTCTTAAAGAAAAACCTTGGATTTAGTCATGTTTCAGAAATCAGAATTGGGAACAGGTAATAGCATATACACACTCACTCACACACACACACATACACACACACACACACGTATAATATAAAACACCCTCAACAAAGACTAGGTCACCAACAAAACACATCAGACACATCAAAATTTGTCCAGTTAAATGTATGAGGACAACAATAAATTTGATTAAAAACTCTCAATTCAGTTTTGTCACCAGAAGAGCCCAAATGAGGTCATGTTTTACTGTTAAATGAGTTACAGAATCTCCTGGGTTTTGCCATTGTGATCTAAGGACTGATGGTCCTCTCCCCAGCCTCACAACTGTCTCCCAACTGGTAACCCATTCCTGCTTCTATCCTTACCCCTCCATGGTCTAGTCTCAACATAACACAGTGATCCTTTTAAAGGTCAGTAAGATCACAACACTCCTGCTCAAAATCCTGGAATGGCTCCCCATTCCATTCATGAATAAAAGTCAAGAGCTAGCTAGATGACCCTCCTCCCCTCCCCAGTATCTCTCTGAACTTCACTCTCCAGTGCACACTTGCACACCTTGATCCAGCCACACTGGACTCTACTGTTTGTCAAACACATCAAATATTCTTCTGCCTTAAAGCCTTGTGCTTATCTGTACACTCTGCCTAAAATGCTCCTCTTCCCAAAGTATTTCCCTGGCTAACCCCTATGGCCTTCAAATCTCTTGGCTCAATTTTCACCTGAGTTCTTAATGAAGCCTACTACCCTGATAGCTCTATATATTACAACTTGTTTTCCACCCCCCTCACCCTCCTACTCCACTCTACTTTTATAACCTACACATCTTCAATACACCTATCACTTCTAACGTACTATATAATTTACTTGTTTATTATGTTTATTGTTCATTTTCTGTCTTTACCCACTAGAATCTAAGCTCCATGAGCACAAGGATCTTAGTCTGTTTTATTTACTAATGCATCTCAATGACTTAGGACAGTGATTGGCAAGTAGTATAATAGATGCTCAAAAAGTATTTGTCGAACAAACGATTTCACATACTCTCCAATACCTGGTATTTGTTAGACTGTTTAATTTTGTTTAATCTAATAGCTGTGATCCTATCATATATGGTTTTAACTTGCATTGCCCATAATTACTACTGAAGCTAAACAATGCTTTATGTGGTTAGGTCATTAGGTTTCCTCAACTGTGAATTACCTATTTACAGTGTTCACTTGGTATCAGTGGGGAATTGGTTCCAGAACTTCCAGCAGATAACCAAAACCTGCAGATGTTCAAGTCCCTTAGATAAAATGACACCACACATTATAGTCAGCCATCTGTATCTATGGTTGCGGGACCCACCAAGACACAGGGCCAAGTCTATATCCCCAGCCTATTTTTCTATTAGATTTTCTTTTTTCTTATCAGGTTATAGGCATTCACCTGACATATACTGGATACTAATTATTTGTGGACTGTTGTTTCGTAGCTAAGACGTGTCTGACTCTTTGCGACTGCAGCACTCCAGGCTTCTCTGTCCTTCACTATCTCCTGGAGTTTGCTCAAATTCATGTCCATTGAGTCGGTGATGCCATCTAACTATCTCATCCTCTGCCACTCTCTTCTCGTTTTGCCTTCAATCTTTCCCAACATCAGGCTCTTTTCCAATGAGCTGGCTCTTCACATCAGGTGGCCAAAGTATTGGAGTTTCAGCATTAGTCCTACCAATGAATATTCAAGGTTGCTTTCCTTTAGGAATGACTGGTTTGACCACCTCATTATATTCATTGAAAATGTCCTCTTAATCTTTTTATTTTTTTAATGGAGTCACCAAAGAATTTAATTTTTATACCATCCATTTTATCATTCTCCTTTATGTTATGTTTTTACATATAAGAAATATATCCCTGACACACAGAGCCATGAATATATTTACTTATATTTTCTTCTAAAAGATTATAGGTTTACTTTTCACACCAAGTCTGTGAATATACCTGGAACTTATTTTTACATATGGAGGGAGATAAAAATTCTCAAAATTTGTATAGTGAACATCCATATACACACCCACAATCCAAACTGTACAACTGTTAAAACTTTGTGATTATTTTCTTTGTCACATATTGAGCCATCTACCCACTGGTGTTTTTTTGTTCCTTTTTTTTTTAATGCATCTCAAAGTAGACTATGGACGTTAGCACATACTTCAGCATGTATATCATTAACTAGAATCCAGTATTTGTTTACAACTGTTTCACAATGTTGGGTTTTTTTTTCTTAAGGTAAACTTACAAACATTAAACTGCACAAATCTTAGGTGTACCAATCAGTAAGTATGATATTGTATACACTCAGGTAACCTAAATCCCTACCAAAGTATAGAACATTCCATCAATCCAGAAAGTTTTATCATATATTTTCTGAGTAAACCCCCAATAAACCACTATTCCCTCACCCCAAGCAAATACTATTCCCACATTTTCACCATAGATTTTTTTTTTCAGAGCTTCATATGAATGGAATTGCACAAGTATGAACCCTTTTATATAAGGCTTATTTCATTCAGCACAGTGTTCAGAAATACATCCATGTTCCTGCATGTAACAGTAGCAATATCCAATCATACTAATAGAACATATTTTTTTTATCCTTTCTCCTACTAATGGACATTTGGATGCTATTCAGGTTTTAGCTATTAACACCCCTGTACAAGTCTTTCAACAGGCATGTATCTCATTTGTCTTGAGTAAATAAAAGTGTGACTGCTGGGTTATAGGATTGGTGTATGTTTAGTTTTATAAGAAACTACTAGATCTTTTCCTAAAGTGATTGTATTAATACTATGTTGTACTTGTATTAACAATGTATGGGAGTTTCTATTGCTTCACATTCTAGCTAATATAGATTACTCTCACTAATAACATAAGACTTGCTCTACATTCATGCCACTTACATGACATCAGTATTTTAAATTTTAACCATTCTTGTGAGTGTGTATTGGTATCTCACTGTGAGTTTAACTGACATTTTCTTGATGAATGTTGAGCATGTCACGTGTTTATTAGTCATCAGTACATATTCTTGTATAAAATATATTGCCCCCTTTATAAGTGAACTGTTTATCTTTTTATTATTGAGTAGAAGAGGTCTTCACATATTCTAGATATAAGTCCTTATTAGATATTTTGATGAATATTTTCTCCCAGCCTGTGGCTGGCCTATTGGAGTTATTAATTGGTGTCTTTTTTTCCCCTTGGGTGAGGGTGGGGGGAAGCATGTGGTTTGCAGGATCTTAATTTCCTGACCAGGGATCGAACTCATGCCCTCTGCAGTGGAGACGTAGTGTCCTAACCAATGGACCGTCAGGAAATTCCTTTAAGTGGTACCTTTATGAGCAAAAGTTTTTAATTTTGATGAAGGTCAACTTGCCAGTTTTCTTTTTTAATAGTGCTTAGCATCTTGTCTAAGAAAATTTTGCCTGTGCCATGGACACAAAAAATATTTTCCTACATTTTATTTCCAAATGCTTTATGGTTTTAGCCTTTATGTTTAGGTTCATGATCCATTTTGAATCAATGTGGGAGTAATATTTGATTAGGTTAGTATTACTAATACTAATTAGGTTAGTATTTGGGGTAATACTAATCTTACACTTCTAGGTTAAACTGAACTTTGTCAAATATGCCATAAGATTATCTTTGCTAATATTTTATTAATGATTTTTACACCTATGTTCATAAGGGATAATGGCCTCCAGTTTTCTTTTACTATAATGCCTTTGTCAGATTTTGGTATCACAATTATGCCAGCCTCCTAAAACCAACTGTGAAGTCTTCCTGCCTCTCCTCTATTTTCTGAACAAGTCTGTCTAAGAATGGTATTACTTTACTAATAAAACCATCTAGGGTCTGGAGGCTTTTATTTAGGACTTTTTGCTTCTACATTAACAAATAAAACTGGGCTATGTACTTTTTCTTCTCAAGTTGTCTTGTTGGTTTTGGCATCATGGTTATACTATCCTCATAAAATGTGCTAGGAGAGTGTCCTCTTTCTATTTTCTGAAACAATATATATAAAATTGGGAATATCATTCTTTGAATCTACCTGACAGTTCTGGCTTTTTGAATAGTTTAAATAGGTGACATGGGGTGGGTTTATTAATATATTTGGGGGCAGTAACAATAAACAAGCTTCCCTGGTGGCTCAGTGGTAAAGAATCTGCCCACCAATGCAGAAGACACCAAAGATGCAGGTTCAAACCCTGGGTCAGGAAGATCCCCTGAAGAAGGAAATGGCAACTCCACTCCAGTATTCTTGCCTGGGAAATCCCATGGACAGAGGAGCCTGGTGGGATTCAGTCGATGGGGTCGCCAAGATTCGGACATGATTGAGCTACTATAGAATAACAAACAATAAACAAAAATTCTATGAAATGCCTATGTGCCCCTCTCTGAATCACTTTTAGATAAGGAGATGAATCCATGGAAATCCATCCCTTCTCCAATCCTCACCAATTCTTGCACCTACACAAAAGCCTACATTTGCAAGATGGATGCCCAGGGCTCCAGATCAGTACTTTTTGGCGCCAAGCTGTCCATAAAGACAGGCCTAAGGCAAAGTGAACAAGGTAAGGTCTCCAATCAGATAAAGGTAGGCCAAGGAACAATGATTTCCCTAACCTCTCTTTCCCATGGAATATTCACAGCAGGCTAAGGAGGAAAGCTGCCTAATCAGGAAATCTGGCTAAGGCAAGAAAAGCACTCATTTAGGCAAATAACCATAAATTCTCTGACTCATCACTTACTCTTAAAAAGCACGAGGTAATAACTGACAATACATTATAACCTCCGGTGAAGCCTATTCCATTCAGCCTTCTCAAACCTACTAGTAGTTATCTCTGGACTCTGTATCCTTCCTGATCTTTTGATTAGCGCATTCTGAACACATTCAAGTCTATCCCACCTTGATATAAGAAAATAATTTCCCTTAATCACTACACACCTCTCTTCAACAACTTAGCCTCATGTTTTCTCCTCCTTCACAGTCACATTTCTTGAATGAATTGTCTACATTCACTGTCTCCAACACATCGCCTCCTATTTTCTTCAATGCAATGCAGATATCCCAAGACCCTAGCACCCCATTTTTCCTTCACCCTCCTTACCACCCATTTAAGCCATTCTTGCCAGGTTACCAATAGTCTTCATGTAAAACCTTCACCACATTTGTACCTTTTCTTTTCTGTACTTGACTATTCAGTAGCATCTGACAGCATCTTTCATTCTTCTGTCTTAAATGACTTTTCTATCCATGAAATTACATTCCCCTGTTTTACCTCTTATCATTTGCAGCCTCTTCCTTCATCATTTTGCTCCTCTGTCCATGGAATTCTCCAGGCAAGAATACTGGCGTGGTTAGCCATTCCCTTCTCCAGGGAATGTTCTGGACCCAGGGGTCAACTCGGGTCTACCTCCATTGCAGGCAGATTCTTTACCATATGAGTCACCAAGAAAGCTCCTTTTTTTTTTTTTCCACTCTTCACTTCTTTTCCAGACTTTACTGCTCAGTAGCATCTAACAGTATCATTCATTCTTCTGTCTTGAGTGATTTTTATATCCATTAAACTACATTCCCCTGTTTTGCCTCTTATCATTTGCAGCCTCTTTCTTTAATATCTTAGATGCTTAAATGCTGATGGTCCTTAAAGCTCTCCCTGGGGACACTCCTCTCTACACATATTTTACAGATTTGTATCTTCATCCCAAATCTCTCTCCAACTATATAGTTGTATATAGTTTTACAACTATAGCTCAACTTATCTTTCTATTCAGTCTTGCCCTTTTTCTGTTTTTCATTTCAGTGACGGTACCATCAAACCCAGAGGTATTCCTGCTTCTTCACTTTCTCTGAACCTATACATCCAATTATTCATTGAGCCTTGCCAATTCTACCTCCAAAATATCTATCTTTAGTCTGTCAGTTTCACTTTACTTCCACAGCTATGTCCACTAGTTCAAGCCAGCATCATCCAGTAACACCCTCCCAAATGACCTCACTGTAGTTCTGTCCCCCTTGATTCCTAATGCCCTATTAATGCAAATATCATGTAATAAGTATCTATTTTCTAAGTGACAGTATATGAATTTAAAAAAACAAATACTGCAGTCAGAAAGATCTTTTAAAAATGCAGAAATGACTAGCTGATTTCTTAAAACCCTTCAATGGATAAAGTCTAAAGTCCTTTAGTCTAGAGTCTAAAGTGCCTAGCTGCTATTGTCTTCCTTTCTATCATCTTTGCACAATTCTCAGGCTTGTTGGAGTTTTGATCTGTTAAACATGCCATACTCGCTCTCACACACACCTTTAGGGCTTCACAGCTATAGTTCTCTGATTTTTCCTTTGGTCTTTTTATACATTCTTGGACCTTAGCTTAAACCTCATTTCTTCTGAGAAGATTTCCCTACACACAGTTTCCTCAGCCTGCTGCTGCTAAGTCGCCTCAGTCATGTCCAACTCTGTGTGACCCCATAGACGGCAGCCCACCAGGCTCCCCCGTCCCTGGGATTCTCCAGGCAAAAACACTGGAGTGGGTTGCCATTTCCTTCTCCAATGCATGAGAGTGAAAAGTGAAAGTGAAGTCGTTCAGTCATGTCCGACTCTTAGCAACCCCATGGACTGCAGCCCACCAGGCTCCTCCGTCTGTGGGATTTTCCAGGCAAGTACTGGAGTGGGTTGCCATTGCCTTCTCCGTTCCTCAGCCTACCTCTATTTAATTCCAACTCTTTACTGCAATTAGTTGTTTGTCTGTTTTCTCAGACTGACTGTTAGCAGGAGAAGGAGAGATCAGTCTTGCTCACAATTATATTACTAGTACCCAGCACAAACCTAGTCTAGTAGGTACCAAATGAACATCTGAATCAGTAATGTAAGTGAATGCTACTTACTATGTTATTATCACTATCATCATTATAAGGCTCACATAGGGTCTTGCTCATTGGAGTTATATTGATGGAAACTGTCAAATGCAACTATGTCAGCAAAAGAGGCTTTACTGGAAAAAGGATATGCTCTGCTATTGCTTATTTACTGACTGTCTTTAGGATGGTTGGTAGCTATTCCACTGACTGATTTTTATTGTTTCTTTAAGTTTTCAGGACGGGAAGGAGCGGAAGCCATTACCTACAAAGGAAATCCACTTTTATACCATTTATTAGGTGGCCTTAAAAGGACCATTATGCCCAAATACAAGGTTTTTCCTCTGGCAGCAAGCATTCTGCTGGGATGCACAAAAACTTTCCTTTCCTGTATAGCAAATGTACCATTACTACTGCTCTGGGCATAATGGTGTTTTAGCTCCGCTTATTCACACTTGAGTGTGGGTGTATCCTGAGGTCAGGAGCCAAGGGGGAAATGAGTGTATATAGAGATACGGTATGCCTATCAAACTCTAAATTTTTCACTCCTCTTTTTTTATTAAATTCAGATGTCCTCATCCTGAGAACAGATTCCAATGACAGAATATTTACATATTACATTATCATGCAATAATATTAAGAACCATGGAAAAGAGCACAAAATTTGAATTTATGAAAATTAGGTTCGTATTCTCAATAATATATAACTTGCGCATGGAATTTTACCTACCTCTAAGGACTAGATGAGCTTCCCTAGTGGCTCAATGGTAAAGAATCCGCCTCGCCAATGCAGGAGATGTGGGTTTGATCCCTGGGTTGCAAAGATCCCATGGAGAAGGAAATGGTAACCCACTCCAGTATTTTTGCCTGGGAAATCCCATGACAGAGGAGCCTGGAGGGCTACAGTCCAAGGGGTTACAAAAGAGCTGGATACAACTTAGCAACTAAAAAACAAGCGCTAGATTTCATGCTTTATAAAGGTCAAATAAAACAAGGTATACAAAAGTATTTTATTCTATAAATTTTGACACAGATGATATATGATGTTCTCATATGAATCTGAAGAACAGTAAAAAGTTTGATGATCTTAACAAGATATTTCCGCATGGTATGAAGAACTCAGGGCTGAGTCAAAAAAAATTTTAACACAGTTCTACTACTTACTCTGCTCATAAATCCTGGTCAGTCATTAAACCTTTCTAAATCTAATTTTTCTTACCTGCGCACACCTGAGATAAAAATATCTATTTTGCCTATTTCATAAAAGTTATTCCAAGGCTAAATAAGAAAATACATTTAAAAGCTTAAGGTTTTCTCATATAAAAAGATGTTCCATATCATATGTCATCAAGGAAATGCAAATCAAAATAATAATGAGATAGTGAATTTTCAAACTACTGAACAATTGTGCTTATTTTGCATGCTAGTAAAGTTTATGCTCAAAATCCATCAAGCTAGGCTTCAGCAGTATGTGAACTGAGAACTTCCAGAAGTACAAGGTTTAGAAAACTTAGAAAAACAAATTGCAGCATATATTGGATCACAGAGAACGCAAGGGAATTCCAGAAAAGCATCTACTTTTGCTTCACTGACAACGCAAAAGCCTTTGACTGTGTGGATCACAACAAATTGGAAAATTCTTAAAAAAAAAAAAAAAAAAAGAGAACGGGATGGGAATACCAAACTACCTTACCTGTCTGCTGAGAAACCTGTATGCGTCAAGAAGCAACAGTTAGAACCTCACACAGAACAAGACACTGGTTCAAAATTGGGAAAGGAGTACGACAAGGGTGTATACTGTCACCCTATTTATTTAACTTCTATGCAGAATACATTGTGTGAAATGCCAGGCTGCATGAATCACAAGCTGGAATCAAGACTGCTGGGAGAAATATTAAACTCAGATATGCAGATACCACCACCCTAATGGCAGAAAATGAAGAGGAACTAAAGTGCCTTTTGACGAGGGTGAAAGAGGAGAGTAAAAAGGCTGGCTTAATCAACATTGAAAAAACTAAGATCATGGCATCCAGTCCTATCACTTCGTGGCAAACAGATGGGGAAACAATGGAAACAGTAACAGATTTCCTGCTCTTGGGCTCTAAAATCACTGCAGACAGTGACTGCAGCCTAAAAGACACTTGCTCCTTGGAAGAAAAGCTATGAAAAACCTATACAAACCTAGCGTGTTAAAAAGCAAAGATATCACTTTGTCAACAAAGGTCCATATAGTCAAAGCTATGGCTTTTCCAGTAGTCATGTACAGTTGTGGGAGCTGGACCATAGAGAAGGCAGAGGGCCGAAGAATTGATGGTTTTGTACTATGGTACTGGAGAAGACTCTTGAGAGTCCCTTGGACAGCAAGGAGATCAAACCAGTCAATCTTAAAGGAAATCAACTCTGAATACTCAGTGGAAGGACTGCTGCTGAAGCTGAAACTCCAATATTCTGGCCACCTGATACAAAGAGCCAACTCACTGGAAAAGACCCTGATGCTAGGAAGGATTGAAAGCAGAAGAAGACAGCAACAGAGGATGAGATGGTTGGATGGACATGAACATGAGCAAATTCTGGGAGATGGTAAGGGACAGGGAAGCCTGGCATGCTACAGTCCACGGGGTCACATAGAGTCAGACACAACTTGGCGAATGAACAACAATAACATTGCTTTTCTGTTAGTCATGTATGGGTGTGAGAGATGGACCATAAAGAAGGCTGAGTGCCAAAGAATTAATGTTTTCGAATTGTGGTGCTGGAGAAAACTATTGAGAGTCCTGTGGATTACAAGGAGATCAAACCAGTCAATCCTAAAGGATATCAACCCTGAATATCCATTCCAAGGGCAGATGCTGAAGCTCCAATACTTTGGCCACCTGACACAAACAGCCAACTCACTGGAAAAGATCCTGGTGCTGGGGAAGATTGAAGGAGAAAGGAGAAGGGAGCAACAGAGGATGAGATGGTTAGATAGCATCACCAACTCAATGGACATGAATTTGAGCAAAATCTGGGAGATACTGAAGGACAGAAAAGCCTGGCATGCTGCAGTTCATGGGGTCACAAAGGATAGGACATGACTTAGCAACTGAACAACAACGTCACTACACATCTATAAGAATGGCTAAAATCTGGAACACTGACAACACCAAATGATGGTGAGGATATGGAGCAACAGGAACTTTCATTCATTGCTGGTGGGAATGCAAATTGGTACAGCCACTTTGGAAGACAGTTTGGCAGTTCCTTATGAAACTAAACATAGTCATACCCTGGTGGTCCAGTGGCTAAGACTCCATGATCCCAATGCAGGGGACCCAGATTCAACCCTCAGTCAGGGAACTAGATCCCACATGCTGCAACTAAGAGCTGTCATGCAGCAACAAAAGATCCTGCATGTCACAACAAAAATCAAAGATTCCACATGCAACAACTAAGACACTGATGAAAGAAATCAAAGATGACATAAACAAATGGAGAGATATTCCATGTTCCTGGATTGGAAGAGTCAATATTGTGAAAATGACTATACTACCAAATGCAATCTACGGATTCAATGCGATCCCTATCAAATTACCAATGGCATTTTCCACAGAACTAGAACCAAAAATTTCACAATTCAAATGGAAACACAAAAGACACTGAACAGTCAAAGCAATCTTGAGAAAGAACAACGGAACTGGAGGAATCAACCTTCCTGACTTCACAATACAACAAGGCTGCAGTCATCAAAACAGTATGGTACCAGCACAAAAACAGAAATACAGACCAATGGAACAAGAAGGAAAGCCCAGAGATAAACCCATGCACCTACAGGCACCTTATCTTTGACAAAGGAGGCAAGAATATACAATGGGAAAAGACAGTCTCTTCAATAAATGGTGCTGGAAGAATTGGACAGCTATGTGTAGAAGAATGAAATTAGAATAGTTCCTAACACTATATACAAAGATAAACTCAAAATGGATTAAAGACCTAAATGTAAGACCAGAAACCATAAAACTCTTAGAGGAAAAGACAGGCAGAACACTGTATGACATAAATCAGAGCAAGATCCTCTATGACCCACTTCCTAAAGAAATGAAAATAAAAACAAAAATAAACAAGTGGGACCTAATTAAACTTAAAAGCTTTTGCATAGCAAAGGAAACTATTAACAAGGTGAAAAGACAACCCTCAGAATGGGAGGAAATAATAGCAACGACACAACTGACAAAGGATGAATTTCCAAAATATAAAAACAGCTCATTCAAACTCAATACTAGAGAAACAACCTAATTAAAAAGTGGGCAAAAGACCTAAACAGACATTTCTCCAAAGAAGACATACAAATGGATAATAAATACATGAAAAGATGCTCAATATCGCTCATTATTAGAGAAATGCAAATCAAAAACTACACAAAGTATCAACTCAAACCCATCAGAATGGCCATCATCAAAAAATCTACAAACAATAAATGCTGGAGAGGGTGTGAAGAAAAGGGAATCCTCTTGCAAAGTTGATAGGAATATAAATTGATACAACCACTGCAGAAGATAGTACATAGGTTGCTTAAAAACTAGGAATAAAACTACCATATGACCCAGCAATCCCACTACTAGGCATATACCCTAAGGAAACCAAAATTGAAAAAGACACATGTACCCCAGTGTTAACTGCAGTACTATTTACAACAGCTAGGACTCGGAAGCAACCTAGATGTCCATCAACAGATGAATGGATAAAGAAGCTGTGGTACATATAAACAATGGAATATTACTCAGCCATAAAAAGGAATGCATTTGAGTCCGTCCTAATGAGGTGGATGTACCTAGAGCCTATTATACAGAGTGAAGTAGGTCAGAAAGAGAAAAACAAATATCAGATATTAGCACATATATATGGAATCTAGAAAGATGGTACTGATGAACCCATTACAGGGCAGCAATGGATACGCAGACATAGAGAACAGGCATATGGACACAGGGTGGACAGGGGAAGGAGAGGGTGGAACGAATGGAGACAGGAACATGGAAAGATATACACTACCATAGGTAAAACAGGTAGCCAACGGCAACTTGCTGATGACTCAGGGAACTCAAACCAGGGCTCTGTGACAACCCACAGGGGTGGGATGGGGTAGGAGGTTCAAGAGGGAGGGGACATATGTATACCTATGGCTGATCCCTGTTGATGTATAGCAGAAGCCAATATAATATTGCAAAGTAATTATCCTTCAATTAAAAATAAATGATTTTTTTAAAAAGCTAAAATACTCTTATTTCTTAACCCAGCAATTGCACTCCTTGATATTTACCTGAAGGAGCTGAAAGCGTATATCCACATAAAAACCTCCACATAGATGTTTAGAGCAGCTTTATTAATAATGGCTAAAACCTGGAAACAATCAAAATGTGCTTCAGTAGGTAAACAGATAAATAAAATGCAGTATAGCCAGACAATGGAATATTATTCAGCACTAAAAAGAAATGAGCTATTGAGCCATGAAAGGGCATGAAGGAAAGTTAAATGCATATTACTAAGTGAAAGAAATCAACCTGAAAAGGCCACATACTGTATGATTACAACTATATGATGTTCTAGAAAAGGCAAAACTATGGACACAGTAAAAAGATCAGTGGTTGCCAGAGGTTGGGGGAGGGGGAGATGAACAGGCAGATCACAAAGGACTTTTGGAGCAGTGAAAATATTCTGTATATCATAATGACATATATAAGTCATTATACATTTGTCCCAACCCACAGAATATATAACACCAAAAGTGAATCCTAAAGTAAACTAAGGCCTTTGGGTGATTAAGATGAATTAATGTAGGTTCGGCCTTGGATAAAAAACAAAACAAAAAGTACCATTCTCATGAATGATATTGGTAATGGAGAAGGTTATGTATGTGTGGGGGGCAAAAAATACATAAGAAATATCTGACCTTCCTCTCAGTTTTGCTGTAAACCTAAAATTATTCTTACAAAAACTCCTCCCCACTCAAAAAAAAAAAAAAATTGGGTTTGACAGTCTGAATTATCATTAATAATAAGTTGCATTGTTCTAATCTATTCTCAAAATACTAACTCTGCTCCCAAAACTCAAGGATATATTGTTTAGAGTCTCTGCAATTTTTATTATCATTTTAGATCCCTCAAGTTGTCATACTTTGACACTGCCTGCCAAAAATGATGTATCTCTCTTTTCTTGAACTATATTCTTAAGTGGCAAAGAAAGCTGTAATACTAAATTCTAAAGAAATAACCATTCACTCCCTTTCACTTTTCCACAAAGCAAACTTCTAAAGGTATTACACACAAAATAAGATGGTGCTGCTTACATGAGGAATCACTGTCTATATGCATTACTCATTATTCACAATGACAAAACCCATAAAGTATTTCCAAAGAAAAGACAAAAGCCAAGTGTCTAAAGGCAATAACCACTATCCCCACAAGTAAATATGCAAGCCAACAGTCACAAGGCTGGCGTTTGTCCTTTCTATCAATAGCCACCAGCATGGAGATGACTGTGATCAAAGCTATCTCTGCCTAAGGCAGCTCCCAGTCACAATCGCCTTCACATTTTCTATTTGAATTCTCACTTATATTCATTCATTCCTCTTCCCAGAAAAGGAAATTGATAGTTCCCTACTGGCTCAGCTGGTAAAGAACCCGCCTGCAATGTGGGAGACCTGGGTTGGATCCCTAGGTTGGGAAGATCCCCTGGAGAACAGAACAGCTACCCACTCCAGTATTGGGGCCTGTACAGTCCATGGGGTTGCAAAGAGTCGGACATGAATGAGCAACTTTCACTTTCACTTCACTTTCAAGAAATATAATTCAACTTTCCACTCCACCGGAAGAGGGTAGAGGGTTGGGTTTTGGAGACAACTTCTCAGCTAACATATAAAAGCACAGGGGGTGGGAGTGGGGGGAGAGGGTATTCTCCACAACTAAAAGACTAGATATCTCTTCACAGAACTTGTAAGTAAATTCACATAGTGTGCCTCACATAAATAACACTGTTTGGAGTGACAGCAGGAGTGGAGAAAAACGTATCAAGGGGCCCCTCAGAATCCACTGTTGATAACAGTACCATCCTACATTTCAGTGACCAGCTGGATGAAAGAAGACAAAAAATATTTTATTATTTTTTGAAATACACTATTAAACACAGAAAAAATGTAAGCATACAACTCAAATTTTTGCAAACTGAACACACTAGTGTAACCAACAGCCAGGTTTTTTAAAAAATGAATTATAATCAGTCTAGAAGCATCCTCATGTCCCCTCTTCCAGTCACTACCTATACGCCCCAGGAAAACCACCATCTTGATTTCCCAACTTTATAGGTCAGTTTTGCTTTTTAGACATCTTCTTTACATGGAATATAGAGTATATCCTTTTCTGTATCCAGCACTTGTGTTCAACATATGTCCAATTAAAATCTCAGAAGGCAACAAGTAAATGCAAGTGTTACAATATCTGAAGAGACAATGGCTAAAGTGTCAGTCACTCAGTTGTGTCTAACTCTTTGTGACCCCATGGACTGTAGCCCACCAGGCTCCTCTGTCTATAGAATTCTCCAGGCAGGAATACTGGAGTGGGTAGCCATTCCCTTCTCCAGGGTATCTTCCTGACCCAGGGATAGAGCCCAGGTCTCCACATTGCAGGCAGATTCTTTACTGTCCGAGCTACCAGAGAAGCCCCAATAAGAAGCCTAAGACCCAAAAAGAAATACTGAACAAGAAAACTAGCAAAGATACATAAATTTCAATAAGTACTGACTATATAAAATAATAACAAAAAATAGAAATAACTTATAGAATTTTTAAAAAAGAACTAAAATGCTAAACAAAAAATAGCATGTACTTTTGGAGGGGTTGATGAGAAAAAAGGAAACTCTTTTTCAGGAGGGGGGTTAAAATCTGAATTTGTTCTAACTCACCAGTAGAGTTAGAAAAATCAAACAAAAACACAAGCCAAAAAACTAATCAGTATTTTTAAATGGCAAAGAAGAATCAGAGCAGTAAAGCATGGACATGCAAGACATGGAATGCAAGAAATAGTATGGCAGAAACCATGTACGACAAATGTAAATGGACAGGTTTATCAGTACGGCGGCGGAGGGGGTGGGGGAGAAGCCACTGCATGCCATTAGAAACAGATACACCAAAAGCAAAATTATACTGGAAAGGTTAAAGTAAAGGGATAGTTGGTTTTAGAAAAACTAGTGAAACAGATCTCAAATAATAGAGAAAGGAAACACATCAAACTAGTAACAGCTTATTAAAGGAAAACCAAAGAATCAAAGAAACAGAGATCTTCAACGTATTAGAAAAAGAAAGAGAGGAACCTAAGAACAACAGTGGTCTTTGAGATATAAATATTGCAAACTCAAATACTTTCAGGGGCCAGTAAGGTAACATATTTCATCAAATCTCAAAAACTACTAATTGCAACAGATGCCATTATTCTAGGTATCAGCCAAAAAAAAAAAAAAATTAAGCAAAGCAAAATAACCACTGTCAATTAAACTATAGCAAACCATCAAAAGTAACATACTACCATTTCAGAGCTGTTAAAAACTAAAAAGATGAGAGCCTTAAAATGATAAAACACAGTAAATGTATGAAGCAACAAAATACAAAATGAGAAACGTTTGGTGGTCAATTTTTCTTAAAATCTACAAAAGTAGTCAAATAAAACACATCTACAGGAAGTGGTCTGCAGTCCTTCAAACTGTGATCCTGATTCACACAGGAGAATATAAGAATTTAATTCAGAGATGATAAGGGGTGGTAATTTTAGAATATTATAAGATATTCTATTCATAATAACTCCATGTATAAAAATATGCACTGTTAGTGAAAGTATGCTGTTAAAAGAGTAAAGTCTAAGAAGTAGAAGAGAACTCTAAAGTTCTGAAGCTCGCTCAATTTTCTGCAAAGATGCTGAAATTATCCGCGATATTAGTTGCTACATGGGGATGATGACCAGGAGGTTGACAGGTAGAGAAAGGAGAGAACAACACTGAAGAATGAGAAACTGTTGGAGAACATAAATGAATATGGAAAAAATAATTTAAAAAAAAAAGTCTGTTTTTACTATAAATACTATAAAGCACAGAGCAAAAAAAGAAAGCATATAGATAAATCATTCAATTTTTAAAGGCATCCAATTTACTGACATGATGAAAATATTTAATGGTACTAAGGATTGATGAGTATAACTGCAATTTTTCTTATTTTATCAAACTTCCCACAAAAAGAATAACAAAATTTAGAACACCAGGAGGAAATTATTAGGTTATATGATTATTCATATGTCGCTATCACTTTAAAAATGAAATAACTTTCAAAAAGAATGTTTGAAATCTAGTTGGTTCTTAAAGATTTTTGTTTTTAAGACTAAAATCTAAACTGAATTGCATCTTGTATGATGATCATAATTTATTAGGATAGTCATAATTTTCAAAATTAAAAATCCCAAGAAAGCTTTGTGAACAATAATGCTTCCCAGTATGTACTATGCTATCATGTTTTCCTAAACAGTCAGGTACCCCTGAATGATGGCTCTTGCACTTTTTTTTTTTTTTTTTGGCACTTGCACTTTTGAACATCAAAGGTAGAAAACCAAGAAAGAAACATGACACAGTTTTTGTCTGAAGGCACGGCATATTCTCAATTCAGAATCTGGACTCTATACAATGATGGGCAATTACTTTGTTTGCCTTACAGGCAAATACTTACTTACTGTGCTATAGAAATGATGACACTAAGAGAGTTGATAATAAAAGTTTGTACATGGTGGCTAGTCAGGTAACCCTTCAAAGTTAAAATAACCTCCATAAAATTGACTGGGAAATAGCGCAAATTGAAAAGCACTTTTTTCCATTCACAAGGAACTGCAATCTCAAATCTCTCACACTGCAGCTGCTCCAAAAACAGCAGTAAGATGAGAGCCAATTTTTACCATATGGAAGACCCAAACCTCAACTGCTCTTCAAGTGAAATGATGTCAGTCCCTATACAGGATGGAGGCTCCTCCAGTTTAAAAGAAAAATGCTTAAAAAAAAAGAAAAACGCTCACACATAATCTCCCAAAGGTCTAAAAGGACCCAGGGGTGCTGTAGTGTGTCAATGTGCGGGCTGAAACCACTATAGATCTTTTTTCTATTATTAATAAGTAGGAAGCCAGTTGAAAAAGAAGCCACTAGCTGAGCAAAAGACTCAAGATCACCCACCCAACTGTGAAACCCATCCAACCTATGGATTTCCATACTTGTGAGTCAATGTATTTCTTTAATACTTCAACCACTCAGGGTCAAGTTTTCTGTTACTTTCAGTTCAGCTTATTCTGGCCTATATCTATAGCCCAGTCACTTTTACAAGCTGTCTGTCCTTGAGGAAGTTACTGAGGTTCACATATTTGACAAAGAATGGCCAATCAGAAAGTCTCCAATGCTATCATGCTCTTCCAATCTATTAATTATTCTTGCCTTTTGGACCACAACAGTCTCCTAACTGGTCCTCCTGCTGCAGCCCTTGCCTTTTACTCTCAAATGTATTAAGCAAAGTAAGTCAGACAGAAAAAGACAAATACTGTATGGTATCACTTATATGTGGAATCTAAAAAATAATACAAATGAAAGTATACACAAAACAGAAACAGAGCCGCATATGTAGAAAACAAACCTGTGGTCACCAAAGGGGAGAGGGAAGTGGGGAAGGACAAATTAGGGTATGAGATTAACAGATACAAGCTTACTATGTATAAATTAGATATGTAACAAGGATATATTGTAAACCACAAGGAATAATAGCCATCATTCTAGAGTAACTTTTAATGGAGTATAATTTATAAAGATAATTCAAGACACTTGAAACTAATATCAATACTACAAATCAAACATACTTCAATATTTCTTAATTAATTTTTTATTGAAGGATAATTGCTTCACAGAATTTTGCTGTTTTCTGTCAAACCCCAACATGAATCAGCCATAGGTATACATATATCCCCTCCCTTTTGAACCTCCCTCCCACCTCCTCCCCATCCCACCCCTCTAGGTTGATACAGAGCCCCTGTTTTGAGTTTCCTGAGCCACACAGCAAATTCCTGTTGGCTATCTATTTTACATATGGTAATGTAAATTTCCATGTTACTCTTTCCATACATCTCACCCTCTCCTCCCCTCTCCCCATATTGCTAATTCAATATTTTTTAATTTCAAAGAGAGGCATTGAGAATTTTTCAAAATTTGACCATGGTTATATGGTTAGCATGGGGCAGAACTGTAATCTGAATCAACTTTCTGTTTCTTCTTTAAAATTATCTATACCTGAAAATGCAGATAATATGTATTTGTCATCAACATCATGATGACTGACTGAGGTAATGTACAGTCTAACAGTGTAGGAAACAAAACAGGCACACAATGAATGCACTATTTACTATACTGATATCTCTCAGGGCTTCCAGGTGGTACAGGGGTAAAGAATCCCCCTGCCAATACAGGAGACACAAGAGACACAGGTTCAGTCCATGAGTTGAGAAGATCACCTGGAGGAGGAAATGGCAACCCACTTCAGTATTCTTGCCTGGAAAATTCCAAGGACAGAGGAGCTTGGTGGGCTACAGTCCATGGGGTTGCAAAGATATTTCTCAGGAAACCTGGCAAAGAAAGCTGGATGATCAAAGCAGACTGCATCTTCACTGGTTTGCCGGAAAAGTTTTAAGAAGTCTAACTTGTTCACCAATAAGCTGTTATTAAGGCCCAGATATTCATTTGGATTTTCATCTTCTCCTCTGAGGTTACCCCATAGATTATCTGGATCACTGCGTGAAGTGAAAGTCGCTCAGTCGTGTCCAACTCTTTCCAACTCCATGGACTGTCCATGGAATTCTCCAGACCAGAATACTGGTATGGGTAGCTTTTCCCTTCTCCAAGGATCTTCACAACCCAGGGATCCAATCCAGGTCTCGCACATCGCAGGCGGAATTCTTTACCAGCTGAGCCACGAGGGAAGCCCAAGAATACTGGACTGGTAGCCTATCCCTTCTCCAGGGGAACCTCTTGATCCAGGAATAGAACCTGGGTCTCCTTCATTGCAGGCAGATTCTTTACCAACTGAGCTATCAGTGAAGCCCGGACCACTGGGTACACTTTCACTTTTATGTGTTTATGTAAACAAATCTAAAATCAGCTTTTAAAGTTTTATGTTAACAATTTACCTGTTTAAAACAAATAATCTAAATGGCTGCTTTTCAAGCATTACTTCTATTTCAGAATGTTCCAATGCAGTCTTCTAGAGAGTATAGTGAAAGTTAAAGCTGCTAAGTCATGTCCAACTCTTTGCAACCCCGTGGACTATACAGTCCATGGAATGCTCCAGGCCAGAATACTGGAGTGGATAACGGAGAGCTGTTCCCCTCTCCAGGGGATCTTCCCAACCCAGGGATTGAGCCCAGGTCTCCCACATTGCAGTCGGATTCTTTAGCAGCTGAGCCACCAGGGAAGCCCAAGAATACTGGAGTGAGTACCCTATCCCTTCTCCAGTGTATCTTCCCAACCCAGGAATCGAACCGGGGTCTCCTGCATTACAGGTGGATTCTTAACCAGCTGAGCGACAAGGGAAGCCCCTTCTAAAGAGTAAACTTGCAACTTTAAAAAAAAAAAAGAGAAAACACTTTACAGTGCTCTGTAATCTGGCAATTTGAAACTCCTACTAGATAGAAACAAAGAACTGAGAGGAAGGGCATCAGTAAACAGGGCAGCAGATATTAGAGACTCACTCAGTCACTAGGAAGGAAATAATTGATTTAACACAAAACAAACACAATAATTGAAAACATTCCCCGTTCAACAAACAGAATTCCCTTTCTGAATCCTGGAAACTAAAAAGAAATAAAGATATAAATAGGTAATGCAATTAAATGTACTTAGAAACCAGCCATTTTTTTACTAACAGCTACTTAAACACACATCACTATTTATCAGAGGTCTTCTGAGTACTTTATAACTACTTCTCAAAATACTCCCAAGAAATCAAATGCCAAATCTTATGGAACCAACTGTACTAAAAAGGAGAAATTAAACAAGGCTTTGACTATGAAAGCCCGGTAGTACTAAACAGCTGCTGAAGGTGCAGTGGGTGCTCCCAGTAAGTAGGCTCTGAAAGCCTTCAATGCCATTAACCAGAAGCACAAATAAGATGAGCTACAAATATCATTACTTGTTTAAATTTTACCAATCTTACACCTTTTCCTTCTGAGCACTTTAAAGAAACCAAAATAATGGTAATTAAGAATAAGTAAAAAGACCCTAGGTACTTTGTAAAAAAGTGCTTTACAAATGTAAAAAAAAAAAAACAAAATAAAAACAAGAGAAATAGCTACATTTCATGACAAGAACTTCATAGGTTGACTAAGGTTTTATCCTGAGACCTTTACTATGTCAATCTTTTAAAACATTCAATGATGAACTAAATGAACTGTAAACAATCTGTCAGCAATGTCTGGTGTCCAAAATTAGATGTGTGTTGGTCTGATTTAATTGCTCCACTCAATATAATTTAAGTGAGCCCAAGCATCACATTTTTTTCATCAAGACTAAGCCAAGATGATCTACTTTACAAAGCATAAAAAAATTAATCATCAAAAAAAAAAAAAAATTAATCATCAAAACTGAAATAGTTGTAATATGTACTCTTTTAGTTCTAAAGGTACTCATTAAAACTCAGCTGAAGGTTGTCTACCAATATATTTCCCCCTCATTATTATATTTTACTTACTTCTTCACGTACCAAAATTATCCACGACTTAGGAGAAGGCTTCCAAAATAGGTGTCAGATACATGGTTATCACATATGGTTACATTATATTATGTATGCAAAGCGATAATTTAGAAAAGTTCTTAAAGCTCTGTGTAGGGTTAAACATATATTAACACATATAATTGAATTAATTAAGGGAAAGACGGGCTGGGAGGCAGGCACAGTGGTCAGGAACAGAATATGTTTATGATAGACAATCTGTCAGAAAAGTCTGGTGCTCAAAACTAGGTGTGCGTGGGTCTGACTCAATTGCTCCACTTGGGTAAGTAAACCCAAGCAGCAAAATTTTTCTATTAAAGTAGAAAGGTCTTAGATGATTCCTTTAATTATAAGTTACACATAACGGAATACAGAGGAACTTAGTAGCATTGTCCCCTGCCTCAAATGAATTAAATAAAATTGAAGCCATCTGTTCAGTATATTTTCAATAGACAGTAAGAGGAAGGAGGTTAGTTAAAAAAAAAAAAAAAAAAAAAAGGCTTTCTGTTACTCACCTGTAACCCTCTCCTTTGTAGAAATACTGGAATCATCCATAATAGATAGCAGACCAACAAAAGCCACTCTCCAGACAGTCAGCCACTACAGCCTACTTGCTTACTGCTGGGGAAAGCGACGTACAATCAAGCTCTCCCCACGCTGTGCCCACCGCTCCACTAAACCAGGTTTCTCTCAGTCCAGCGTGAGTACACAATCACTGCCTCACATCACAGCGACGTCTTTCTTCACAGCAGTCCAGACAAATCTCATCTGAATCACCACCACAGAAGGGGGAAATTTTTCCTATTTGTTTTTCTCTTCCATACATACCCCTTTTGGTTGAAAACATCTGAAGTACCAAGAAAAGGACAAAGCTCCCTGAAAAAAATTCCAATCTTTAATATCCTGACTTCACTGCTTATTAAAAAGGTTTGGCACACAAAACAAGAGAGTCTCCACCTACAGCTACTAAGCTTATAAAATCCGTGTCACGTTTTCCTTTCCCAAAACAAAACCACGCCACATACATTTTTAAAAAGATAATTCTTCTGAAATACAAAGAAAAACATATTATTCTGAGGCTCTATTTTGAGCTCAGGCTGATATAAAACCAGTTATTGTTTTGACTAAGTCGGCAAAATTCTTTTCATCCTTTGTACAGACAAAGCAAATGTCAGATTCTTTCGATACTGTCACAGGCTCTTTTGTTTCTTTATCTCTAGATACGCTGGTCTTCACTTCTTGGACAGTCACGAAAGCCTCTTTCCTCCGGAGCTTAGATCACTGCTAAGGTCAGTCTCCATGCTCTTTTATGTCCTGGAGGGGGCTTGTACACGTGTGGTGAGTTCTGAGCATGGACAAATTCATTCATCTATTCATTGCTGACAGTATTGTCACAGGAAAAGCTCCCCATTCCAACAGACCTCTAAAAGGGCACAGCATGAGAAAAATCTAGTTTCACCCAGACTTTAATAATCTCAGAATTGTTTCTTGGGTCACTGGTTGTCATTTTCAAAGCAAGACTTCAGCCAATTTAAAGATGATTCAAGTCTCTTAATTTATAACATATATAGATTGTAAATATATATATTATATATATATAAAATAAAGAGAGTTCAGGAGTGAAAGGTTAGCTCTCATTATATGATTTTATCACTTAAACACTCTATAAGCAATGTTTTAAACTTTCCAATTTTACAGTAGTTGCCAGAATCCTAGTAAACACAGGGGAAGGAAAAGCAAGGCAAGTGAGTGATTTTTCTAATAAGTCACAAAAGAACTGTTAGCAAAGGTAGCAGTACATTCTTAGGAAGAGAGTTAAATAGGTGATCTGCTGACTCACAGTCACAGTTCTTCATAGGACATGCACAAATTATTCCCTCCCCTAAGGATTTCAGAAGATATTAATCCAAATTTCCTAATTTGACAAATAAAGGTATGTATACACCCTGACTCAGGATGCTTTATACATACCTTCACTCTAAGGAGTAAATATAGCAACAACACTAAGACAGATTCAGTCTGCACCCAACAAGGAGAAAAAGCTGCCCCTCCTATAATTATGGTAGCTGCACCAAACGGTCTGGGGCTTGAAGGAAGGTATATTTACAAAATCTTTTTCTGGTCTTTCTTACAACTAACTCCAGTCACAAGAGCTAGCCACACTGCTGAAAATAGCACAGAAAACAGGATCCATTTCTCTTCCATTCAGCAAAAACCTTCTAATCTTGAGCACAACCAGTGTGGTCTTTCATTGTGAGAGCTAATAAATCCACATCTCCATGGACTCCTTCCATCTGCTGCTTTAAACAACTAATGGATGGATTATGTCTATGGGGAAAACAAACACAAGACCTGAACAGACAGCTGATTTGCATAGGGTGTGTTATCCAGTGGAAGAGTCTGTGCAAAGTCACAGTCTCTTAAAGCTACAGAACCTTTCAATCAAAAGAGATTTTATTAACTAAATCATATACAACAGCAGAGAGGAAGTAGGAATGAGTCTCTAATCCTGTAGAAGTAGAAATGGTATATTCTGATAAACTGTTCAGGCCAGAGATTAAAAATTCAAACTCTTCATTCATTTACTAATTCAGGAATCATATATTATGTCAAGCATTGAGACGGGCGGTGGGGAAAGATTACCAAGATTAACATTACCCATAAACTAATAATTCCACTTCAGAAGAGCTCAAATCCAATAGGGAAGCCAAATACAAACAAGTAATCACAATACGATCTGAGAATTATGGCAAAGCGCTAAAGGAGTGTCAAAGAGCACTCAATTCACTTCAGTGGGAAATCCACAAAAAAGGCTTCCAGGGCCAATTGCCATCTGGTCACTGAAACAAATGTTATAGGATTACCAGATGTTGGCCAAGACAGTCTCAGTTATCTAAAGTATGCACAGCTTAAAATCTTCAACCAGTCCTCAGTAATCAAAAAATGCAGTAACAAACCCCTTCCTATGTTCTCTGTAACATAGGAACAACAGATTTCATCTCCACTACTACCCTGCTGCAACCTTAGCCTTCCAATGAGAAAGAACAATGCATTGCTTCCTGAGTACATCCATCCTTCTTCTCCATCTTGTATTCTTTGCAGTTAAACAGGAATACAATCATATACTTTATTGGATTGCTGAGTAATTTAAGCAACATATACTGAGGCTTCTTAACCTTTTTCAGTATTTCTAAAGACAAAACAGAACACACTCTACCTAAAATTTCCTGCCACAACCTGGCTTCTTGAAAGCCTCATGTTTTGGCAAAATTCGTGCAATTTTGCTTTCTTCTCTCTAATCTAATAAACTCTCATTTTTTAAAAAAAGATTCATTTATTTATTTTTGGCTGTGCTGGGTCTTTGTTGCTGTGCATGGGCTTTATGGAGAGCAGGGGACTACTCCCTAATTGCAGGGCACAGGTTTCTCATTGTGGTGGCTTCTCTTGTGGTGGAGCATGGGCTCTAGGGCACATAGGCTCAGTAGTTGTAATGCATGGGCTTAGTTGCTCCGTGGCATGTGGGATGTTCCTGGGGCAAGAATTGAAAGGTTCTCTGCAATGGCAGTTGGCTTCTCAACCACTGGACCACCAGGAAGCCCTAAACTTTCATTTTTAATATTAAAATAATATTTACAAATGCTGATTAAATTGAAGGAGACTGAAAAGGAATAAACAGAGAGATGGAAAGAAAGTCAAGACTGCTAATGTTATTAAAGAAGCCAGGAAAAGAGTGTTAAAGGAGGGGTGAACAGTAACAAATGCTGCCAAGAGACCCATATCTAAAGAATACCCCTAAATCTTCTGACTCGGAAGTCACTGGTATCTTCTATAAGAAGAGTTTCAGAGGCAGATGGGTGAGAGGGGCAGAAGCCCACCAGCAGTGGGTTACAGTTCATCCATTTCAGTCGCTCAGTCATGTCTGACTCTTTGCAACCCCATGGACTGCAGCACACCAGGCTTCTTTGTCCACCACCAACTATCGAAGCTTGCTCAAACTCATGTGCATCGAGTCAGCGATGACATCCAACCATCTCATCCTCTATCGTCCCCTTCTCTTCCTGCCTTTAATCTTTTCCACCATCAATGTCTTTTCCAATGAGTCAGTTCTTCGCATCAGGTGGCCAAAGTATTGATTGGAGCTTCAGCATCAGTCCTTCCAATGAATATTCAGGACTGATTTCCTTTAGGGTTGATTGGTTTGATCTCCTTGCTATCCAAGGGACTCTCAAAAGTCTTCTCCAACACCACAGTTCAGAAGCATCAGTTCTTTGGTGCTCAGTTTTCTTTATGGTCCAACTCTCACATCCATACATGACTACTGGGAAACCATACCTTTGACTAGACGGACCTTTGTTGGCAGAGTAATGTCTCTGCTTTTCAATATGCTGCCTAGGTTTGTCATAGCTTTTGTTCCAAAGAGCAAGCATCTTTTAATTTCATGTCTGCAGTAACCATCTGCAGTGATTTTTGGAGCCCAGGAAAATAACGTCTGTCACTGTTTCCATTGTTTCCTCATCTACTTGCCATGAAATGATACAGAGAGAGCAGGAAATGAGGAAATAAAGATGGCAGATCTTGACAGCTCTTCTACCTTCCAGTTAACACTTCTCTATTCTTCACAGCCAATTCTCTTTAAGAAGTTATTCATTAAAAGGGATGGATGGGATTCGCAGCATTTACATAGATCAGAGGAGGAATATTTCTTTCATTGTAACACAAGAAAAAGCAGGTACAGGTAACTAAATATCTATAATATTAGTGGTAAAGAAGCTGACAAAGTTTTCAAGTATAGCTATTTTCCCTGTGAAATAAGAAGGAAGTCAGCAAAAAGAATAGAGATTTGAGAGGATCAAAGACAACTCGAAAAAGATAAAGTGGAGAATAAGAAGATGACTTAAAGAAAAAGGACTAGCAGTGTGCTCATCTTCTCCTGTGAGAGCACCAAAATTGCAACTAGCTGTTGAACAACCATCGACAGGAGGACACTGGAACCCACCAAAAAAGAAAAAGGACTGGCAAGCAATGTTGAGAACTGACAGACATTATTCATCATAATTTTATAGGGCCACCGACCAATCTAATCCATGTGAGGTTTTCTTCAATAAACTACAGTAACACAAAGGCAAAAGTTCTATTAGACAAATTTACCAGATGGATCAACAAAAAATGGGGCAAAAGACTAACTAAAGAGTTAATGGAATCTAAACAAAAAGATTAAAGAATAGGAAAAAATTAGAAAGGTCTAATAGAGATGCTGATAAGCCTAAGAACTGTTATACTCTAAGAATAATTAAATGAGGGAGCTGAAAATCTATCCAGTCATGGTGAGCAGGTTATCCAGCATTATGACTTTTGTGGGAAAACATGTCAGAAGAATTCCAAGGCACAGAGTATGGTCCTGAAGAGAGTGCATAAATGGGCTAGAAATGATGATAATGA
Source organism: Cervus canadensis (assembly GCF_019320065.1). Classification (NCBI taxonomy): domain Eukaryota; kingdom Metazoa; phylum Chordata; class Mammalia; order Artiodactyla; family Cervidae; genus Cervus; species Cervus canadensis. Next base: position 95,102,526 of record NC_057387.1, read on the forward strand.
TTAAGTCAAGTAACTGTGACGCCAGAATCCTTCCATGTGGAAGGATCCACATGGTCACTGAAGATAAAGATAATAAAGGTAATAGTAGGAATAGGAAGACTTATACCTGATGACAGTATCCAACAAGAGAGGGGAGAGAAATAATTGGGAGGTTAATAAATACAGCAGCCAGGAATGGAAGGGTTTAGACCTAGGGACTAAGAAAAATTAACAGTTTATATTGAATAAAGTTGACTTAGAAACAGTTGTCATGATTGAACCAAAATCCCTTATTTTATACTTCAATAAATTAGGACCCAAGAAGGGGATGTAACCTGCTCAGAAAATACACAGTAGTAACTTGAATCCCTGTTTCGCCTAGAACATGCAGCTTTAACTAAACAGAACAAATGGAGGAGGTATTCCTGTCCTAGAAAGGATATACAGAATATTTCATCAACTTCTCTACCATATATTAACATGGTATTAAAAAGACTACTTGGTAATAACTAAAAACTAGAACATCTGCAAAAATAAATACAATTTAATACATAAGTTCTCAGAATAGGTTGCAACCATACACTTTCCAACAACTATCAACCTCTCATTTATCCAAACATGAATAAAATATCTTATGACTAACCCTATGTGGAAAGCTATAAGGAGCTTTATATGGTAAACAGGACAACGTAAGCTCAATGAAAAAATTAACTCTGGTTGCAAGACCCAAGTCCTAAAGGCAGTTTTGGAGGAGACTTCTCCAGGCACGCAGTACTGCACGCAGTACAAAGCACAGAACCTGGAACCTCTACGGTTCATGACAGGTCCTCAACAAAGGATTCTTTTTAATTTGTTGTTTAAGTGGAAACCCAGCCAGCCAAGTAAAATTCCTTCAAAATAGGCCTGTTTAATGAGGAAAAATATGTTCCTCAAGGTAAAAAGACAGTGATTTTACTGATATCCCCATTTCACAATATGCATGAGTTTACAGTTAAGACTCCCCACTCAAACTTTAGGAAACACTGTCACTATTTCAAAATAGAAAGTTAAATAAACCAGCTGAAATTTGCTTGATTTCTACATTTCCATTTTACTGTATCCTATTAACGCACTTTACTTTGTTTCCAAGATGCCCATATATCTGAGGGACCTTTTGTTTGAAGTTTTGTGCCCCCTTTTGAAAAATAGCCCATTGTCCATGGCCATACCACCCTGAACGCGCCCGATCTCGTCTGAAAAACAGCCCATTAACTGTGTTTGCCAGAAGCAATCTCAGTCCCTCAGCTCAGGTAATTTATTTATTTCATGTGGGGCTGAAAATTAACAGAGGTCAAATGGTGGGGAAAATGGAAAATGGGTTGAAACTGAAAAAATTAATGTCATCTTTTAAAAGGCAGGCAAAAGTTATAAGCAATCACAGAATAGAAAAGCAGTATCATTTTTATGTCTTTTGCTTATTACAATATAAATTTTGCACTATCAAAACAGAAAACTTAAAAACAAAAACAGAAAACTTTCCAGCAACTTTCAAAAACAGAAAAGCACTTTTGTATTGCTTTATATTCTGTTTTTAGAGGTTTTGTTTTCCCCATTTTTTTAACGGATAAAACTAAAAGTCATACATTCCAATAGGTATGCCAAAAAATTCAGTCTCTCAATCTAAACGCTGACATAAATAAATCAAAACTTTTACAGAAACTAGAAGTCTTATCACTAAATTCTAATTCCTAAATTATGTATCTCCCTCACCTTAAAGGCTTAGACTACTTAAAATGATTTTTGCTGTGAAAACTGCCCAAAGTAATTTAGTACAAAATCAAAGCTATAAAATCAATGACTTAAAAAATAAAAACATAGATAGCACATGCATTGACCTCCTGCCCCTCTTGAGATTCCAAAATACTCTTTTAACAACTGATATAGCAGGCAGTAAGGACCGAAAAAAAAAAAAAACCTAAACACTATCAACCAACATGACCTCAATGACACTTGTGTAAGACTCACACAACAATGGCAGAATATACATTCTTTTCAAGTGCACATCAAACATTCACTAAGGTAGACAATATTCAACACAGTAAAACATGAACCAATAAATTTTAAAAGGCAAGTCGTATATGTAGCTGACCACAATGGAAATAACTTAGAAAAGAACAAGAGAGATATTTTAAAATCATCTCGTATTTGAGAACACCCATGACTAACTTATCTTTCAGAGAAATTAAAAAGAAAATTGGAAAATAATTTAAACTGAGTGAAAATTTAAAAACCACTCAAGTTAAAGATGTGTAGGATATAGCTAAAGCATTAGTATAAGGAGAGAAATGTTTACTACTATTAAATCACCTATATTAGAAAAGAAATTACCTCAGCTTCCACTTCAAGAAACTAGAAAGAATAAATAAAACCCAGTGTAAGCAGACAAAACAATTAATAAAGATGAGAGTAGAAATCAATGAAGTAGAAAACATAGATATACATGCATAAATTTCTCTTATTATAAGAGAAATCAATTAAACCAAAAGCCAGATCTTGAGAAAATGGATAAACCATTATTCAGACTGATGAGGAAAAAAATGAAGGAAAAAATTACCAAGATCAGGATGACAGATTTATAATTTGATACCAATAAATTTCACAATTTAGATGAAAAGGATAAATTCCTTAAAAGACATAAAACACCAAATCCCCCTCAAGAAATATAAAAAGTATGAATACACATATCCCTATATCTAGTAAAGCAATTGAATTTGTAGTTTAAAAATATTCCTACAAATAAAATGACAGATGCAAGTGACCTCACTATACTAAATTCTACCAAGCATTAAAAAAAACAAATTCTTCAAAAACTCTTTCCATATACTAAAGAGGAGGGAATATTTTCCAAACACATTCTATAATGTCAGCACTATCCTGATTCCAAAACCAGGCAAAAAACATTACAAAAAAATAAAACTATAAACTATACATCTCCCTTAGGAAAATAAATGCAATAAGTTTAGCAAATCCAACCCAATGATATATTTAAAAGACAATACATCATGACCAAGTGGGGTTAATGCAAAGAATGCAAGGTTGGCTTAACATTTAAAAGTCAACCAGTGAGGGAATTCCCTGGCAGTCCGGTGGTTAGGACTCAGCACTTACACTGCTGCGGGCCCTAGTTCAAGCCCTGATTGCAGCACAGTGTCCTCCCCCACCCCCAGAAATTTTTTTTCAAAGCCAGCCAATGAAAAAAAAAATCAATATAATTCACCAATTACCAGACTAAAAAAAGAAAAATTTCATCATCTCAATACATGCAAAAAAGCAGTTGACAAAATACATCATCCATTCATGTTAAAAATTATCAATAAGCTGGGAAAGAAGGAAACTTCCTCAACCTGATGGAGAACAGCTACAACAAACTTCACCAGAGAAGTTAGTTGGATGGCAAATAGGTATATGAAAAGATGCTCAACATCATTAATCATTAGAAAAATGAAAATTAGAAGCACACTGAGATACTATTACACACTTGTCAGAATGGCTAAAGTGAGAAAGACTGACATTAATCAGCACTGACAAGGACATGAACAACTGGAGCTCTAATACCCTGTTGGTGGAAATGCAAAATGGTATACTGCTTTAGAACAGTTTAGCCGTTATTTTTTTATTTATTTATTTTAGCCGTTATTTAAAAGTTTCAAATCAACTACCATATGATCCAGCCACTCCACTCCTATGAATTTATCTAAGAGAAAGTAAATCATATGTCTACACAAGTAATACTACATAAATGTTCACAGTATAGTTTGTTCAAGCAACAGAAACAAAGCCCAAATGTTCATCATCAGGTCAAAGGATTTTAAAAAAGCTCATATAGCTATACAATGAAATACCATTCAGCAATAAAAAGGAATGAACTATTGATACATGCCACAACATGGATCAAGCTCAAAATAATTATAATAAGTGAAAGAAATTAAACAAAATAGTACATACTGGATAATTCTACTTACACAAAAACCTAGAAAGTGCAAATTAATCTTCAGTGACAGAAAGCTAAAGAGTGGTAGCCTGGGTATGGAAACAGGAGAGAGAAGTATAGGAGGGTAGGTTCACATCTGAACAAATGGAAACTTTTGAAAGTGATGGATATATTCATTATCTTGGTTGGGACAGTGGTTTCACAGATGCATACACATGCTAACACTTACACTGTACACTTTAAGTATGTATAACCTATTGTATGCCAATTATACTACAGTAAAGTATTATTTTTAAAGCATGTACTTTGTGTAAAAATAACCAAAACAACAAAAAAATGGTTTTAACCAACCCCAAACTCTTAGGCTCATATACAAGTCCAAACACACCATGAACTACTAAAGAAATATTAATCTGGCTTTTAATTTTCCTTCTGATCTTGGCAAATGGGAGTTTTCCTTTTCCTTTTAACTATGCTCAGTTGTGATTTTCTATGGTATTTATTATTTTTAAGTATATTTTATCCAGCATTTCTATGCATTTGGACCAGAAGGACTCTTGACCTTTAGGTTATTCTGCCATATTGCTAGAAGTTCTCTATTCTTTAACACTAGCATTTCTTTTTTTTTTTTTCACTTTCACCCGTAGGTGACTTTTTTTTCCCCCCCAATTATTTTTATTAGTTGGAGGCTAATTACTTTATAATATGGTAGTGGTTTTTGCCATGCATTGACATGAATCAGCCATGGATTTACATGTGTTCCCCATCCTGAACCCCCCTCCCACCTCCCTCACCATCCCATCCCTCTGGGTCATCCCAGTGCACCAGCCCTGAGCACTTGTCTCATGCATCCAACCTGGGCTGGCAAATCTGTTTCACACTTGATAATATACATGTTTCGATGCTGTTCTCTCAGATCATCCCACCTTCGCCTTCTCCCATAGAGTCCAAAAGTCTATTCTATACATCTATGTCTCTTTTTCTGTCTTGCATATAGGGTTATCATTACCATCTTTCTAAATTCCATATATATGCGTTAGTATACTGTATTGGTATTTATCTTTCTGGCTTACTTCACTCTGTATAATGGGCTCCAGTTTTATCCATCTCATTAGAACTGGTTCAAATAAATTCTTTTTAATGGCTGAGTAATATTCCATGGTGTGTATGTACCACAGCTTTCTTATCCATTCGTCTGCTGATGGGCATCTAGGTTGCTTCCATGTCCTGGCTATTATAAACAGTGCTGCGATGAACATTGGGGTGCACGTGTCTCTTTCAGATCTGGTTTCCTCAGTGTGTATGCCCAGAAGTGGGATTGCTGGGTCATATGGCAGTTCTATTTCCAGTTTTTTAAGAAATCTCCACACTGTTCTCCATAGCGGCTGTACTAGTTTGCATTCCCACCAGCAGTGTAAGAGGGTTCCCTTTTCTCCACACCCTCTCCAGCATTTATTGCTTGTAGACTTTTGGATAGCAGCCATTCTGACTGGCATGTAATGGTACCTCATTGAGGTTTTGATTTGCATGTCTCTGATAATGAGTGATGTTGAGCATCTTTTCATGTGTTTGTTAGCCATCTGTATGTCTTCTTTGGAGAAATGTCTGTTTAGTTCTTTGGCCCATTTTTTGATTGGGTCATTTATTTTTCGGGAATTGAGCTACAGGAGTTGCTTGTATATTTTTGAGATTAATCCTTTGTCTAACACTGGCATTTCTGACATCCATTCCTACACTCTTCATTTTAAGATACACTACTTACTGCATGAGTAATTTTTATAAGAAGCAGAAACTACCTTGAGACACTGATTAGTTAGTTCAATTAATTAAAATACCTATTAAAATATTCATCTGACAGAATGATTCTAAGACTTTAAAACCCCAAATTAAACTTGTTAGAATGGCTAAGGTTAAAAACACTGACACGAGTCAGCACTGGCAACGACATGGAACAACTACAACTCTCATACACTGTTGGTGGAAATGTAAAATGGTACACTACTTTAGAAGTGTCATCTATAAGTTGGTGTTGCGAAGATCACCTAGTGTTGGAAGATCCCCTGGAGGAGGGCATGGCAACCCACTCCAGCATTCTTGCCTGGATAATTCCATGGACTGAGGAGCTTCCATGGGTGGCATGAGTCCACAGGGTTGCAAAGAATCAGACATGACTTAAGCAACTTAGCACGCATGCAAAGACAGTTTGCACTAGACATTATAAAGAACAAAATCTCCCATCATTTCTGATTTGTCCTTCCACCAAGCAGAGCAGTCAAGATGTTAGTGAACAAGGCAAAAATAAGAAATCCTCAAATATGCTATGATAGTCTGCATTTTAGTCACTCAGTTGTATCCAACTTTATGCATCCCATGGACTGTAGCCCACCAGGCTCCTCTGTCATGGGATTTCCAGGCAAGAATACTGGAGTAGGTTGCCATTTACTTCTTCAGGGGATCCTCCCAACCCAGGGATCAAACCCAGGTTTCCTGCACTGTAGGCAGGGTCTTTACCATCTGAGTCACCAGGGAAGCTTATATTTTCAAATAAAAACAGGTAAATAAATACACACATAAATACATACTTACATACACATTGTTAAGTGCTATGAAGAAAACAACATGTGATGGGGGAGAAATGACATTGGAGATAAAATTTGAAAGAAAGACACAGTCATGAAAAGATTAGGCAAAAGTGCCTATCAGTTATAGCGAAAATTTTAATTGCAAAGGCTTTGTGGTGGGAACAGATCCATTACACAGAAAGAACACTAAGATGGAATATAGTAAGAAGAACCTTGTTGGATGAGTTCAGAGAAGTAGGCAGGGACCAGATCATATAGTAACTTGGTAGACCATGATAAGGAATTTAGAGTTCATTGTTTGTACAAAGGGAAGCTATTGGGTAAGTTTAAGCAAAAGAATGACATAATCTGATATACATTTTTATTTTTTGGCTGCACCACACAGTATGCAGGATCTTAGTTCCCCGACAAGAGATCGAATCTCCATCCCCTGCAACAGAAGTGCTGAGTCTTAACCATTGGACCACCAGGGAAGTCCCTGATACACATTTTTTTTTAATGTGCTACTTTCTTTAAAAGTCGTTTACATTTTATCTTAACGTGCTGATTACTTTGTGAAGAATGATTTGTAAGTAGGTCAAGGGAATGCAGAGAAATCCAATAAGTTACTGGAACAGTTTAGACTAGAGAAATGGGGGCGTGGAGTAGGGTTCCAGCAATTGGCAGAGTTGGGGGAAAAGGGAAATACATAGATTCAGAGTGTATTCCATACAGAGAATCAACTAGACTAGCTCTTGGACTGAACATGAGGTGGAAAAATAGAACAATCAAGGATGTCATCTTTTACCAAGATTGTGGCACCATTTACAAGATGAAGAATATTAAAGAAGGAACAAGTCTATCATTTTATATGTCAAAATTCCATTCTCCTAACTAATTTGCTTCTTGTGAGTTATAAATGGTTGCCTACATTCAACCCTCACTAATGTGTGCATGCATACTAAGTTGCTTCTGTCGTGTCCCACCCTTTGTGACCCTATGGACTGTAGCCCACCAGGCTCCACTGTCCATGGGATTCTCCAGGCAAGAATACTGGAGTGGGTTCACTCACTAGTAACAACCTTCAAATGGGAAACCTTGACTGCCACTTTCTACTTGATAAGACTATTATTTTCTAACTCTTTCATATGTAAAACCACAGTCTAGAAAGCTGACTGACAAAGCCAGAGTTAGGTACATCTGACTGAGGAAAGGAGGGAAATACTTTGTGAGCTTCTTAAGCATCAGAGTGAAAACATACAGAGACAGTCTTTATAACAGTGTGAGCTCATACATAAACTGTACAGCCTTTTGCATTACTAAATGAAGTCATCTTCCTTCTTGCTTTCAAAGACTCAAGCCTATGGCAAGAGTAGAAAAACATGCATAACTAGAATTTTATGTAATACTTAGAACCTATTTAAACTTATTCTATCATTTGGAATTTTTACTCATGAAATAATGGTTTTGAAGGAGGAAAAGATCTATCTTTGTATATTTTGACATGATGTCTTGACTCCTCCCTAGATTCATTTGCTAACTTCTGAATGCTGCCTCAAAGGACTGAAAGGTGGTTCGGTGATCAAGAATCCACCTGCAGATGCAGGAGATGCAGGTTTGATCCCAAGGTTGGGAAGATCCACTAGAGAAGGAAATGGCAACTCACGCCAGTATTCTTGCCTGGGAAGTTCCATGGATAGAGGAGACTAGCGGACTACAGTCCATGGGTTCACGAAAGAGTCAGAAGGACTTAGCAACTAAACAACAAAAAGGACTGAAAATATATTCATTAAGACCAAAAAAAGCTGCCTACACAGAGGCAAACTAATGAGAAAATTCCAGTCAATACAAAATATTATCACAATCACATAACCCTGCCCAACTGAAGGCAAGAAATGTTCTGAGACTCCCTTGAAATAACAGATGAAACAGGAAAAAGTACACTTTGTATAGGCATTTGTGATTTAACAGAGAAAACAGTGGAATCAGAAACAAATTAAGCATTAATCATCTTGAGTAGTACATTCATACTATGTCACAATTTCCAGAGCTAATAATACAGTATGTTCTTCAGCAAAATGTCTTGAAGAACAAACAATAAAATTTAAATAAAACTCTATTTTTAAATTTGTGAAATGCTTTCCAAATAATAACTGCTGGTACCTAAGTGCCTAATACTGTGCTAAGTACTTTATAAATAACATCTATATTATACATGTATAACATGAAGCAGAAAAGTAAGAAAGGAGGAAAATATGAAATCAAGGAGAGAGGGAGGAAAAAGAAAAGACAGGATGGAAGTTGAAGGAAGAAAGGAAGAGCAGAAGAGGAAGGAAGGAAAGGTCTGTGTGCTTAATGTCACAAAATTATTAGGGACAGAGTCAGGACTCAAAACTAGACATATCTTAATCAGTCCACAGTCCCACTGCTCTCTTCCTAACTATCCTTGTAAGACAGACAGGTATTCTCAAACTCTTTCTAGTTATTCCTCAAGATCAAGCTCAAATTATTACTTTTGTGAGTCTTTCCTTCCTTAACACCTGAACCCCAAAGATTTCCCACTTCTCTTAAAATATGTAAACAATTGGCAATATGCAGGTTCACAATCCCTTATCTCCAATTCCAAAATCTAAGAAGTTCTTTTAAAATCTAAAGTGTTTTTAAAGCAACTTTGATACCAAAAATAATTTAGCAGCAAAACTGAACTAAGGCAACTTTAATGTTTATTTACACCCACTCAATATAAATATTCACATTTTGAGACAGAAATATAATGTGTTTGATGACTTGAGTGCCCCAGATCCTGCTGATGTGTTAATACATAGTATATGCACCTCATTATCTCTAAAATACAAAGAAAAATATCTGAATTCTAAAACGTATCTACTTTCAATGGTTTCAGATAAGGGAATATGAATCTCTATTATCATGGATTATTTAATTAGCTTTCCCTGTATCTTCATTTTATACCCCCCGCTAGAAGTTATAATCTCAAAAGGATATACATAATTCTTTGAATCTCCTCTTACCCCTTCTCGGGCTTCCTTTGTGGCTAGCTGGTAAAGAATCCGCCTGCAATGAGGGAGACCTGGGTTCGAGCTCTAGATGGGAAGATCCCCTGGAGAACGGAAAGGCTACCCACTCCAGTATTCTGGCCTGGAGAATTCCATGAACTGTACAGTCCATGGGATTGCAAAGAGTCAGACACGACTGAGTGACTTTCCCTTCTCAGCAATTAATTTACTATGGTTGCTACTAGTAAAAATTATATGATGGATGGTTTTATTTGGTGTTGCTCACTTAAAACCAATACAAATAATCTTAACATCAGAGTATACTGAAGATACAGATATATAAAAAACAGTCTTTATCTTGAACCCTCCCCTTTCTGCCTCCCCCACCCTTGCCGTGACCATAAGTCTATTCTCTGTGTCTGTGTCTCTACATTACTGCCCTGCAAATAATTTTACATTCTGTAAAACAATTATTTTTCAATTTAAAAAATGAAACTGTACATAATTTCTAAACTAGCTGGGGTTAGTAAGACTAAAAAGAGAAAGAATTAACCAATCCATACAAAAAAAACAGGAAAAAAAGAAATACAGAGAAGGCGGACAAATAACACAAAATAAGGCAATAGATAAATGGCCATATATCAGTAATTCCAATAAAAGAAAACAGACTAAATACTCCAGTTAGGACAAAGATTATCAAGTTGGATGACAGAATGGATAAATGGATAATCTGGGAAATAAAGATTTTAAAAAAATAACATAGTGTGGCAAAAATTACAAGAGTTTTAATATCCAGTAACAGATAAATTTAAGAAAACAGGTATATTCAGATATTGCTGGTAGAAGGTAAACTATTAAAAACAATAATATCTATTAAAATAAAATATGAATATAACCTTTAATCCAGCAACCCCATTTTAAAGGATCTATTTTAGAGAGAGAGAAGCATCAATATTTAAGGGTATATGAATATGGGTATTTATTACAGCATGTTTAATATCTGCTAAGAGAAGAAAAGATTAAAAAAACATTGTGTAGGGATTTTTGGAAGTTCCTAGAAACCTTGAGTTTCCCACATCTCAGTGGTTCCCAAACTCTGCTGCACATTACGGTCAACCTGAGCTTTAAAAAAATTCTGATCTCCAAGTCACACCCACACATGTTAAATTTGAGTATCTGAGATCAAGAGCCTGGCATCAGTGTTTTGAAGATTCCCAGATAATTTCAGTGTGCAGCAAAATTTGGAAACCAATACCACATCTGTTAAAAAAGAAGTCTACTGTTCTGAGGTCCTCCCTGTTTAGGGTTGTTAGGTTTAGCAAATAAAAATACAGAAGGTCCAGTTAAATTTATCCTAATCTTTTTTTCTGTCTGGTTTTAGATGAGAAAAGGAAGTTGTTATAGAACATTGAAGGAGAGGCTTCTCTATAATTTCTCAGTAAAAGTGGTTCAAATAAAACCAACAGAGAAGTTTCCCAGATATGATGATCACAAAATAATAAAAAACATTATCAGAGATTAAGAGCATCTATTCTACAAAAAGAGACGTGAGCATTCAAACCATATTTCTATCATGAACCATCTGTATGAACTTGGACAAGTTACCCACTTTTAAATCTCCATGTCCTCAATTCATACATTGATTGAGTAATCATGCCTATCTCATAGGGCTGGTATAAGGATTAAATAGTGCTAATCCATTTCAAATACTCAGCATACCCTAGCACATAGGATGTTTTTAACAAATGTTATTATTTTTAATCATGTGGTAAATGAGCCCTTCAAAATTGGCCCTGTTATAAAAAATGTCAGTTGATGTGGAAATACTAATTAATATCTCCAATTACTTCTAAGGGAAAGATATAATTATTCTTTAGCTAATCTCTGACTGTTTATATAAGTAGGCAAGTACCAAGTAAAATAACAGCACATGAATCTACAAGGCTAGATCAGATGCCTATCCATTCTATACCCAAACTATTATTTAAATATCTAATCGTCTTATTGATGCTTTTGAACTGTGGTGTTGGAGAAGACTCTTGAGAGTCCCTTGGACTGCAAGGAGATCCAATCAGTCCATCCTAAAGGAGATCAGTCCTGGCTGTTCATTGGAAGCACTGATGCTGAAGCTGAAACTCCAATACTTTGGCCACCTAATGCGAAGAGTTGACTCATTGGAAAAGACCCTGATGCTGGGAGGGATTGGGGGCAGGAGGAGAAGGGGACAACAGAGGATGAGATGGCTGGATGGCATCACCAACTCAATGGGCATGAGTTTGAGTAAACTCCAGGAGTTGGTGATAGACAGGGAGGCCTGGCGTGCTGCGATTCATGGGATCACAAAGAGTCAGACATGACTAAGCGACTGAACTGAACTGATACAAAAATTATAATCAAGGACAACAGATGCAACTGATCTCTTGAAAGGATAGCTGTTTTCTTCTTCAACACAGCAATATAAAACATTCACAAATCAATTACACTGCCTAAAAAGAAAAAAGAGCAAAAACCTTAACCGCCTAATCACACTGAGTGACACATAATGGAACAGTTACTGAAAATGCAAGGCTCAACAGCAATTTCTCTCACTCCCCAATAGCATCCTCTGCTCTGCACTATTCACTACACATCTCTCTTTGTCCTGAAAGCCTGGGATCTTGCTAAGCACAAAGACTATATTTCATTCTTCTCTGTGCACCCAGCACCTGGCACAACAAACTGGCACACAGAAGTCAAAAATGATTAAATTCAGAAAGACACGATCCCTGTCCTAAAGCCAATCCATCATCTAACAGAAGTGTGATTCCTCTAAAGGTCTGTCTTTTTTAATCCTTTGATGTTCTTCTCAAGTGAACTGATCCACATTCATAGCTTCAACTACCATTTTCATACAGACGATTCTTTGACTCTTAAAGCTCTATCTCTAGCACAAATTTCCTGAACTTTAAAAACAACTCTTTATGACCAGAGTCCTTTTTTTCACTACCCAGACCTGCCCCGGCTCACATAACCTTGTGTGTGTGTTTGGGGAGAGTGGGGGGTGTTTATTTCTTTTTTGATTAATGAAATCTCTCTGTTAGATCTATCAAGACTCTGTAATTGTAAGAATAATCATTGGAGGCTTCTAAGCAGAGGTTAACTATTAGATCTCTAGTTCCAGAAAAAATCTGAAACATATTTCATAAATAAGCCAATTAAGAAGAGGAGTCAGAATAACAGTCAAGAAAGTGGGGAAAGGTAAAAGAAACAACTGATGAGGAAGGCAAGAGATGCACACAGGGAGTGAAGAACATGGTCAGACCCTCGTTCAGTCAAGAAACACCCTTGAGACTTAAAATACACTATCTCCCTCCCTCTCCCCCCAACATCAACCACTCTCCCACTTTTTTATCTGCAATCTCTCAACTCCAGCTATCACCTCTACACAAAAGACTCCCTCCACCCCATGACTCCCCAGTACCCTAATCAAAACTTTCAATCAGTCTGTTCATCCTCAAGGGCTCTCCACTACCTAAAAACGGGGTCCTAATGCCTCCTTTAACACCCAACCTCCTTTGCTCTTTAATCTAATTTAACCAATCTACTGTTTACAACCTTATCTACCACTCCATTTCTTCCCTTAGACTTCATGAATATAGGGATCATGTCTGTCTTAGTCAGACACAGTCAGCACTAAACACAGTGACTGCCATACAGTATGAATACATAAACTCTATGTTCCAGCCAAAATTAACTACTTGCTATTTCTAGGATTTTAGACAACCATACCTTTATCTCATGTTCCCTATTCCAGAAAGGCCTTCTCCCTATCCAAAGCTTTTCATGTCTAAATCTTACCCTTCCAGGCCTCTTCCATCAAGTTTTCCTTCATTCCCTAGAAAAAGTTATTTATTGCCCCACAGGCAACTCTTATCAACAAATAATCCTTTGATTATTTCTAATCATCCTTTAAAATCCAGCTCAAGCATTATCATTATTAAGCTTTTAATTCCTACCCACATCCAGAACTGATCACTACCTATTGTGCCCAAACTATGCCCCACATAGTTTTCTATTATAACAATTGTACAGAAATTGTTATTTAGTTCTCTAAGAATAAGGACAATGTCTTATATATCTTACTTTCTCAGCTGTAATTGCTATGCTTAGTTGCTCAGTCATGTCCGACTCTTTGCGGCCCCAAGAACTGTAGCCTGCCAGGCTCTTCTGTCCATGGGGATTCTCCAGGCAAGAATACTGGAGTGGATTGCCATGCATCCCTCCAGGGGATCTTCCCAACCCAGGGATTGAACCCAGGTTTCCAGTATTGCAGGTGGATTCTTGACTGTCTGAGCCACCAGGGAAGCCCATTCATCCCAAATTCTGACACCATGTGGATGCTAAAAAACATTATTTGCTGAATAAAAATCCAGACAATAGGTAGATATAGCATGCTTCAGTTCTAACCTAAACCAGATGAAATTTAGGAAGGAACGCTGAAAGTCCAGAGATACATTGGCCTGATTTAAAGGTATATAATAACCTCAAAATTATATTATCTCTGTTTTATAGCTCTCTTCCCAGAGAATGTGTACTTTGGTCAATTTACCTCTAGCTTTACAACATTCTATAGAGCAAGATTATTTCACAGGTTCTATAACAGATGAAGACATGCTTCTATGTAATAAGTAACTTAGGCTGAAATCTGCGTATTAGATTCACATAGATCACAGATCAATTGGATTACCACAAGTTCACCTAATCAGTGTTTACATTACTATAAAGATGCTTATTATATATACATTTCATATGTTAAACACTAATGGAATATTTTAAGTCACAATTTTTCCTACAATTCTTCCTCACTTAGCACAGTAATAATTCATGTTTACTCTACACACCCACACACAAGCATGGGCTCCAAAATCTGGTTGTCATTTTATGTCGTACAAAATAATTTTGTAAGTATGGGGATATGAGACGGACATTCCAAGACAATTTTTTTTTTAATTGGAGGTTATACTTAAATAAAGCTTTACAATGTTGTGCTGGTTTCTGTCATACAATGTGAATCAGCCATAACTCTGTGTGTGTGTGTGTGTGTGTGTGTGTGTGTGTGTGTGTATCTATCCCCTCCCTCTTAAGCCTCCCTCCCACCGGCCCCCCGCCCCACCCCTCCTGGTCACCGAAGAGTGCCAGGCTATCCCCCTAGCTATCTATTTTACACATGGTAGTGTATATATGTCAATGCTACTCTCTCAATTCATCCTACCCAAAACAGTTTTCTTTTTTAACTCCCCAAGAAAACTGTTAAATATATTCACAAAGAGAAAATATTAATCAGGAAATCCTGAGACAAAGGAAAAACAGAAGAGAGTTATATAAGATTGGGAGAAGTACGGGGCGGGGGGTAGGCAAAGAAAGAAAGAAACAGAGGCAGTTTAACAGTTGTGTCTTATTTTTATTTTTTAATCACCCACAGCTCCCAGCATAATACTTCAACACAGTGGCCATGTATCTAACATCAACTGAATAAAAATAATGGAAATAAAATAGGCTGCAAAGAGGTAATAGATAGAGAAAATAAAGCCCAGCTGTTTCCATCTGTTTTACGTGCCATAAAAAAACAGGAGGACATGGCAGAAGCAATGTCATCCTCAAGGTAAAAGGCAAATAATGACAATTCTGGGGCAGTGGTAGAGTAAAGGATGGCTCAATCTTGGGTGCTATGCAATGATCTAAAGTTAACTGCACCTAAAACAATCTTCGACTCCAACCATTAATGTAAACCTGGGGAGCTATCTTTGGCCATTTCCACAAACCCTTCAAAGGCTACCTTTGTCAGGGACCCTCAAGGCACCCCGAGATTTAACAACTCTCTAGGAGGACTCAGGGGACTGTGCCTATACTTGTATTCATGACTAAAACTTACTACAGAAAAAGGAAACAAAACAAAATTGGCAAAGAGAAAAGGTACATGACAAAGTCTGGAGGAAAACAGAGGCAAGCTTTCAAGAGTTCTCTCCCAGTGAAGATACACAGGCACATATAAATCCTCCAGCAACAGATTTTGATGATGCACATTAAGTACTGCCTACTAGTGAAGTTCATCAGACTCAGTGCTCTAAGTTTTTACTGGAGCTGGTTATGTAGGTACACTCTGCCTACTGCATACCAAAATTCCAGGCCTCCAGGAAAACATATTCACAATCTTTGGATAGTTCAGACACAGTCAGTCGCTCTCATCATTTTGGGAAAACTTTATCAGTGCAAGAAGCAGTTTACCATGCATTTCCAGATGCTAACCAAGGGCCAATCTTACATGCCTTTTTAAGGACAGCAATCTCAGGCCTTATTAACTCTTTTCTGCACAGCACACTACTCTTTCTTAACACTCCTCTCTTTCAAGGCTACCAGTCTGCACATGCTTGAACCAGTTTTGCACTCTAGATATTCTATAGATGAGAAAAGACACACTGCAAAAATGCAGAATGACAACTCACTTGGAAGCTGTGAGTTATACACCATAAAAAGACCTGAGTTATACACCATAAGCAGATAATTTTTAGAAAAACTCATTTTCACCTGATGTTTGTTGACTCAACTACAAGTAAACAGCAAATATTATGCTAGATGGCTATTGCAAGAGGCAGTGAATGGAAGGAAATTTTTGTAAGAAACAAACTTTGCTATCAAAAAGTTTATAATTGAACTTCCCTGGTGATCCAGTGGTTAAGAATCTGCCTGCCAATGCAGGAAACACAGGTTCAATCCCTGGTTCAGGAGGATCCCACATGCTGCAGAACAACTAAGCCTGAGTGCCACAACCACTGAAGCCTGCATGCCCTAGAGCCTGAGCTTTGCAATAAACAGGAGCCACCACCACGAGAAGCCTGAGCACCACTAGACCGTAGCTCCCACTTGCCGCAACTAGAGAAAAGCCTGTGCACAGCAATGAAGACCCAGCACAACCAAAAATAAGTAAATTTCAAAAATACATAAAATCTAGTGATAGATGGAATCTTCTACCAAGATTCCCAGCAAATATTTACAAATGTTAACCCCGAGGAAAGAAAAATGAAGAGACATGTTCATGGAGAGAAGGATGTTGAAAGCAATCTTCATTACACTTTCAGTAAAACAACTATTTACAATTTTAGAAATTAAGTGTTTAAGACAATAAGAATATCAAAATACTCAAAACCAATTCACTGTGCAAATGTACAGGAACCTACTACATGCTATGCACTGTGCAATGCTCTGGAATCCAACTGTAAAGAGAAACATGCACTTAAAGACTATCAGGTGAGAGAAGATTTAAACAATAATCATATCATTATCTAATGTATCCTAGAGTTTACTATGTACCAAGCATTGTTCTAAACTTTACATCTACAAATTCATTTAATATTTAAGACAAAAAGAGAATAACTATTTCAGATATTTTTTATTCCCATTTTACAAAGAAAAAGCATTACAGGAAAGTTAAGCAATTTGTACAAAGCAATGCATCTTCTATCGGTAGCAACTAGTTTAACCACTCAATTTTCAATCACATTCTTGGAGCCTACCACCTATACAGAGAAAGGTTGTGTAAGGTTTAATTGTGCTAAAAATAAAGTTTAAAAACTCTGTTCAGGATGGGGGAGTCACAAAAGTCTTCACAATAGAGGAAATCATTAAACTGAAGCTGAAAAGATGTGCAGAAGTTGACTGAACAATCTAAGCAAGGGGAACAATATATTCCAAATAAGAGTCCAAGAGACATATCGAGTACTTTGATTTCCCATTTGAAAACAGAATTTATGAAAAGTTTACAGAATAACTGCTATTTGCTACTATGCATTATTTTTTTTAAAGAACTTAAGTTTTTACACACACAAATTTAAGCAGAGTAAATGCTACATTTGCATTTATTTTAATGAACCAGAGAACTGTGACAGAATTTCTGAACTACAAGAGAAGGTTTCTGGGATGAAGACACACTCAAAAAAATGTTTACCAAAAAGAAAATTAGCAGTGCTTTGAATAAAACTGTAATATAACTTAACATAATTCATAGTCAAAATTATAAATAAGCTCGCTTAAAACATTTGCAAGATGTACAAGATACCATCCATTTGTCACTCCAGATCATTCATTGTATCCCAAATGCAGGCTCATTATGAACCACGTCAACAGGTTCCCTTGCCCTCTTCATTCAAATGGGTTCAGCCAATAGGTAGCACCAGCAGGAGATTGGAGAAAGAACAGATGGTAAGGGAGAGAGTAGCGACTTTTCTACTGGGTTAATCACTGCAGGGTTGTGTTAGGCTATATCACACAATGACAAGTCGTGCTGTCAGGTCACCTTCTACACACAGCCTCCTCTGTCTCCAAGTTCCAAGGGTCACTTCCTCCCCTCACCCTTTCAGGCCTAGGGTTGGTAACAGCACCAGGTTATTATTAAGGAAAAGGTGCTATGTACATGTTGCCATTTCACATCTTGCCTATATCTCTTTATTGTAATTTGTCTGTTCTTTTTCCAGCCAGAACCATTTTATGTAGAATAAAATTAAACATATTTTCAACTTCATTTGCATACTCTAAAGAAGAGAAAGGCTTTAAAAAAGAAATTTTTATGTAATCAAAATCAAGTGAAATTTTACCTGTATGTAATCCTGATCAAAATCTTCAGTATCTGAATAGTTGAGAAAATAGAGTATCAAGTCAAAGCAAAAAAATGCAATTCAAATTCTCCAACTTGCTGAAGACTTTCCTCTTTACTTACCTACAAGTCTTGAAACAGACCTCAGAGTCAGACCCGGTTCTGAGTCCCTACTCTAATACTCACCCACTATCCCACAGCAAAGTACTTTAACTCTGTATTGTTCACTGTTGTATTACCAGCATCCGTACAGTGGTGATACACAGTGGGTACCTCATAAACATTTGTAGAATGAATGGACAAATGAATAATCTCTGCAGGTCTGAATTTCCTCACCCATAAAATAAGGTAACTATGTCTACCTCACAAGAAGAAAATTTATGTTCCAGAGAAAATGAAGGAGAATATATGTAAAAGAATCCAAGTATAAGGTCTAGTAAAAATTAGTTCTCTACCCCAACTCAAATGTGTGTATGTGTGTGTTAGTCGCTCAGTCATGTCCAACTCATTGAGACCCCATGAACTATAGCTTGCCAAGCTCCTCTCTCCGTAGAATTCTCCAGGTAAGAATACTGAAGTGGGTTGCCATTCCCTATTCCCTTCTCCAAGGGATATTCCCGACCCAGGGATCGAACCCACGTCCCCCACATTGTAGGCAGATTCTTTACTGTCTGAGCCACCAGGGAAGCCCACCTCAACTCAAATATCTCCAGTAATTCTACTTTCTTTACATGACAGAATGTACCAATATCAACACCTTTCAATGTTTCCTCAGCACTATTATACTTACACACAGCAATACCCAGCATTAATGGTCCAATTTAAAAGACTTTCTGTAAAAAATTTTAAACAAAAACAAAACAGAACAAAATATATAGCTATAACTTTTAACTGGTGATTTAATAATCTTTTTCTTTATGAAGTATTTGCATAAACACTGTCATTTGTTCTAACTCTTAATAAATTCAATAAGATGTCTTCCAATAGTCCTAATCAATCAACTAATTTATCTAAAATTTTTTAAATTTTAAATGCTTTTTTAAAATATGAAAGCCACTATTTTTAAAGTTGTACACCTTATATTCTTTACAAATTATCACAAAGATATAAAAGTGTTTATAAAATTCAGCACCAAATTTGTTCAGGTAAGATAATTAACCTATTCTTTTGCTTCTCAAACATATTCTTGAGAACAAGCAATCAGACTGCTAATATCCTGTTGAAATATCATGAAAGTTTCCCAACTTTTACTTTAAAAGCTCTTACGGAGAAGGCAATGGCACCCCACTCCAGTACTCTTGCCTGGAAAATCTCATGGACGGAGGAGCCTGGTGGGCTGCATGCAGTCCAGGGGTCGCTAAGAGTCGGACACAACTGAGCAACTTTACTTTCACTTTTCACTTTCATGCATTGGAGAAGGAAATGGCAACCCACTCCAGTGTTCTTGCCTGGAGAATCCCAGGGACAGGAGAGCCTTGGTGGGCTGCTGTCCATGGGGTCGCACAGAGTCAGACACGACTGAAGAGACTTAGCAGCAGCAACAGCATGGAGGTCCAACCTGAAGGAGATCAGTCCTGGGTGTTCATTGGAAGGACTGATGCTGAAGCTGAAACTCCAATACTTGGCCACCTGATGTGAAGAGCTGACTCATTGGAAAAGACCCTGATGCTGGGAGGGATTGGGGGCAGGAGGAGAAGGGGACGACAGAGGATGAGATGGTGGGATGGCAACACCGACTTGATGGACATGGGTTTGGGTAAACTCCGGGAGTTGGTGATGAATACCAAGGCCTGGCGTGCTGTGGTTCATGGGGTCACAAAGAGTGGAACGCGACTGAGCGACTGAACTGAACTGATGAAACCTTATTATTCTCATACCTTTGAAAAGACACTAGGTGGCATTAGAAACACATTCCTCTTATAAAAAAGAAAGAAACCAAAAGTGGAAGGAGAGCGATTCTCAAGTTAATAGGCAGTGAATGCACTTTTTAAAACCTGTACTCCTATAATTCTTAATACATTGAACACTTCAATATTTTATACTACTTGATAAAGTCAAACTTTTTCCTTCTTATGGCTGTGCTTTTTGTGCCCTGAGAAACCTTTGCCTCATCCCAAATCACAAAGACTTTCTCCTGTTTTCCTTTATATGTTTTATAACTTCAGCTCTTACAACTGTCAATTGCCCACTTCAACTTAATTTTTATATATAGCATGGGGTAAGGATCAAGGTTCATTTCTTTTCCCATGTAAACTGTTCTAGCACCATTTGTTGGAATGACTCTTTTACCATTAAATTACCTTGCATATTTGTCTATTTCTACATTTTCTGTTTCAGTGATTTGTGTGTTTATCTTTATACCAATATCACAATGTTGATTAGTGTACCTTTAATAGACACTCATAAAATCAGGTGGGATGATTCCTTCAACTCTGGTCATCTTTTTCAATATTGTTTTGGTTATTTTAGGCTCTTTCCATTTCAATATAAATTTGAAATCACGTTGTTGCTTGGGTTTTGATTGGAAGTGCACTGAATTTATAGATCAATAGGAGAATTTACATCTTAATGACACTGAGTCTTCCAATCCATAAACATATATTTTCCAATCATTTAAGTCTTTTTTAAATTCTCTCAGTAATGTTTTGTACTTTAAAATGTACTGGTCTTAAAAAAAAATAAAATGTACTGGTCTTTCAAATAACTTTTTAAAATTTATCTTTATTTAATTTTAAGCGATTATAAATAGTAATTTCAATTTCAATTTCATTGTGTTAGAGAAATACAGTAAATCTTTGCCTATTTTTATATATAGATTTTTGTATAAAACAGTAACAAGAACAACCCACTCCAGTATTCTTGCCTGAGAAATCCCTTGAAGGGAGGAGCCTGGCAGGCTACAGTGCATGGGGTAACACCTAATTTTATCTTGGCAATTTTTCATTTTTCCTCCCAAAGAGGGGGCACTCCTCAGTTGTGTGAGCTTCGACTCCAATGAATCTGGACTGATCCCTGACTCAAGATACTTAAGAAAGACATTTATAGTGATGATGTTCATAGATTTTATATATGCATTGAAGACATACATACCAAATCTTGTACACAGAAAAATTAGTCATCTGTACACTGAAAAGTCAAAAGTAATAGTTCCTATGTGCTGGGAATATGAGAAAATATTTTTTCTCCCCCCCGCCCCTTTTTTTAAAAGTTTTCCGTGATTGGGAGAAGTTTTTTCAAAATGGTGGAAAGTGAATTTTATAGAAACCCAGTAAATAATTTTCAAGAAAATTTAAAAAGCAAAAACAAATATAACTAAAATTCCATGACTCCAACAAAACTATTTTAAGTTTTACACTTTCTTTGCTATGATTTGACCACATTCACTGTCTTATAGTTACAACAAAATAAATATTTATAATTTACTTACTAAAAAAAAAAAAAAAAACAGTAACAAGAAAATGAAAACATAAGCCACAGACAGGGAGAAATACTTAGCATATATCTGATATATAATTTGTATCCAGAATATACAAAGAACTCATAAGATTCAATAAGAAGAAGACAAACAACCTAAAAATCTTAAAGGACAGAAAATCTGTACAAGTAATTCAAAGAATCACATCTATGTAATTTATAGTTTGACATGATGTAGTTGTTTAAAACAATGACATGGTGTAAACCCATTAAGGATCTGAGTGAAGCTCAATGCAGAACTAAGCTTCTCAAGTTATGTTTTGCTTTTTTAAAAAATTCTGGTCTTGGTGCAAATGTTAGTTATGTCTTATTTATATCACAGTTAGGTCACCATGCTGTGACATGGTCTGTATTCATGCTGCCTTAGATACTGATTCTTTTTTTTTGCCTTAGATACTTTTGTATTATTTTTGCAGACTTGTGACTGTCCCTCTTAACTTTCTTTTATGTAATTTATAAAAGTTTCTTTAAAATTCTTTTAACTTTGAATAAAAACTTAATTCATTAAAAAATATATGTGTGTGTGTGTGTGTGTATATATATATCCCTGATGACTAGTGAGGCTGAATCGCTTTTCAGCCTCACTGGTCATCAGGGATATGCAAATTAAAACCACAATGAGATACCCCTACACACCCATTAGAATGGCTAAAATTAAAATGACAATACCCAGCACTGAAAAGGATGTGGAACAACTGCTGGTGGGAATACAAAAATGCCAGTTTCTCGTCTAGATAAACATACACCATACACTTGACACATATTCCAGGAATCTCATTCGTAGGTATTTATCCAGCAGAAATGAAAGTATGAGTCCACACAAATACTTGTACACAAACTTTTATAGCAGTTTTCTCCACAACAGGCAAAAAAACAAGAAACAATCCAAACGATCATCAACTGATGAATAAACAATGTCTGATATACCCAGACCATGGAATACTTTCATCAGTAAAAAGGAACTACCAATGCTCAGAAACAATGTGGATGAATCTCAAAACCATTATGTTAAGCGAAAGACGTCAAACACAAAAGATCACATGCTGTATGATTCCATTTACAAGAAATTCTGGAAAAGACAAAAAAAAAAAATCACAGTGACAGAAAGCAGGTCAGTGTTTGCCAAGGGTTGGCAGGGGAAAGAACCGATTGTAAAGGGACACAAGGGAACATTTCAGGGTGACAGAAATTTCCATACCATGATTTTCTTTATCTATATCATGATTGTGGTGGTGGTGGTGACACAACCATATACAGCTCTGAAAACTATGGTGTTTCTCTTTGAAGCCATGTGTGAACATTAAAGAATAATCATACGAGTTAAGAAACACGGAGAAAGGTTGTAAGGAATATCTTGGATTGCGTTTTTTGGCCACACCATGAAGCATATGGGATTTTACTTACCTGACAGGGGACTGAACCCTGCACTGGAAGCCCAGAGTCTTAACCACTGGACCACCATGGAAGTCCCTTGGATTCCCAATTTCTTCAAAAGCATACCCCAATTATGTCACCTCAAAAAAGTTCTGAAATACTAAGTTAAGAATACAATAATAGGGACTTTCCTGGTGACCCAGTGGTTAAGAATCCACCTTCCAAGTCACGGGACCCAGTTTTGATCCCGGGTTGGGAACAAAGATCCCACATGCCGAGAGGCAACCTAGCCCATGCTTAGTTGGGCTGCAACCACCAAGCTCATACACCACAACTAAAACCCAATAAATAAATAAAAACAATAATAGGGAATTCCCTGACAGTCCAATGGTTAGGATTCCATGCTTGAACTGTAAGGGCTCAGCAGTTGTGGTCTGTGGGCTCCAGGCCATGTGGGCTTCAGTAGTTGTCGACCAGGGGCTCATTAGTTGTGGCTCATGGGTTCTAGAACACACAAATTCCAGCAGCTGCAGCTGGAGCGTGGGCTCAGAAATTGTAGTGTGTGGGTTCAGAAATCGCAGTGCGCAGGCTCAGTAACTGTGGCACACAGGCTTTAGTTGCCCATGGCATGTGGAATCTTCTCAGACCAGAGATCAAACCCATGTCCCCTGCATTGGCAGGCAGATTCCTAGTCAATGTACCACCAGGTAAGTCCTTCAATCCAGTGCTGAGCTTGGCTTTTCAAAGGTTACTTCTCTCTCTGTTAAATCTCATTGTGCTGGTTCTTCTTGAACCATCATTTGTTTGTGAGGCTCTGACTGAATTTAACATTCCAACAATGGAAATGTGCCATCAGCATATGTAACAAGTAATTTCTTCAGTGTATTTATCCAAGAAATTGATTAAGACGGCAGTTAGGACAAGGACAAGAATAGAGGTCTGTGTGACATCATTTCAGGCTGGTAACAACACATGAAATTAACCTTCTTTTTGGACATTATATTTCAAACAAGTGTTAATCCAACCAGCAATAATATTAGCAAAGGTATTCCAAAAGTCCTTCACCCCTTCAGTGAGTAATTATACATTGCCTACTATGTACCAGGTACAACATGTACCTGTTGCATGTAACATGTCAACTAGGAACACAATGATGGAAACAGCCATTCTTTGTAAATGACAATCCCTACGACCACAGTTGGTAAAGAATTTGCTTGCCAATGCAGGAGATGCAAGAGACACGGGTTCGATCTGTGGGTCCAATCTGTGGGTTGGGAAGATTCCCTGGAGAAAGATATGGCAACCCACTCCAGTATTCTTGCCTGGAGAATTCCATGGAAAAAGGAGCCTAAAGGGCTACAGTCCATGGGGTTGCAAAGAGTCAGACACGAGTGAGCAACTTGGCATGCATACCTCAGTCCTGTGAAGGTCATGTCTGCCAATAAAGAAAGAATTAGTCAAACACTATCAATTAAGAGATTCCTGGTATGTACAGCCCTTCTATTAAAATCTGAATGTTTGGCACAATTCATGGGTTAGGTCAAACTCAGTATAAATTACTTGAACCCAACAGACTGATTTCAGAGAAAAATCATCCAAGCCTCATCTTTCCATCTGTGGTCTCAATTTCTCATTGACAATTTGCTAATGCCAAAGAAAATTCATCCACTCAATAATTACTGATTATTGTATTTTATAATAATTGTTACAGGGAGCTATGGAAATATTTTAAACATTGATGCTGGATAAATATTAACCAAATGAAAATTTAGAAGATAAAACTAAAAGAAAAAAGAACAGACAAAATCAGATCTTGTTTTTGAAAGAATAGACTTTAGAGTGGAGAGGGGTTAGAAAGGAAGAAGAGTGAACTAACAGTAATGAGGTCCCAGCAATGATCAAAGAGACTGCAAATGTGGCTTAGACTGGTGAAAAAAGTCTAAGGTGAAAAAAGGTAGACCTCTTAGAAATGTTTGGAGCTAGGATTCACTGGGTGATTGGATGGGGGAGAGTAAGGGAAAGGAGGAGTCAAAATAAACTTCCAGGTCTCTGCTTTTGGGCTATCAGGGCAGGGAGGGGGTCATGGTTCTAGTTAACAACTGAAGAATTGGTTTAGGGGAACACAGAGGCAGAATAAACAGATGAGTGAGTCTTAGACAAAGATCAAAGTTGCAGATACTACTTGGCATATTCATGACAAAGCAAAGCAGGAATTAACCTTACTTTAAAAATTATATATATATTCTTATATATATGTCTTAAGACACATATACATATATATGTATATATATCATATAATTTATAGTATATAAGGATATGTATATATATTGTAGGAAGGTAGACCCCTTCCAGGGCCCAAGAGTGGGGCTCTTGTCCAACACTTGGAAATGAACTGTCCGAGGAGACACATGCTGACAAAAAGCAAAAACTTTACTGGGAATGAACACCCAGGTGGAGAGCAGCAGGGTAAGGGAACCCAGGAGAACTGCTCTGCCACACAGCTCGCGGTCTCAGGTTTACAGCAACAGGATTAGTTTCCAGGTTGTCTCTGGCCAATCATCTTGCTTGGCCTAAATTTCATCTGACTCAGAGTCCTTCCTGGTGGCCTGCGCCTCTCTCAGACAAGATGGGTTTCAGTGTGAGGGCCTCTGGACAGTTGGCAGGACACACCACCTCCTCCTTTTGGCCTTCCCAAATTCTCCAGGTTAGTTTTGGGGAGCAGCACCGAGTTCTTTATGGGAACCTCCTGTTGTGAGACAATTCAGGCAAGCAGATATCATTGTGCCTGGCCTAGGTGGGAGGTTTTGGTCAACAGTTCCTGAACAAGTATGTGCCACACTCAGTCGTGTCCAACTCTGCAACCCATGGACTGTAGCCCATCAGGTTCCTCTGTCTGTGGGATTTTTCAGGCAAGAATACTGGAGTGAGTTGCCATTTTCTTCTCTAAGGAATCTTCCCAAACAAGGGATTGAACCATACATATATTTTAAAATGAATAATCTTGGACAAGATTCCATCTAAGTTTTTCCCTATCCCTAGGAACATAAAATACAGTAATATGATTAGATGATTCTTTTTATACATGCTCTGGAAACCACTAATTGGAATCATAGTTTCTACATATATGGGGAAAATGGACATTCAGAGAAATCCTCTCAATAGACACTAGGAAATGAGGGAGAAGTCCAAAACTACCCTCACAAACGCAATCACCAAGATGGCCTCAAAATGAAAACAGGTGCTACACTCAGGCTTTTGGCTCATCATTCTCCAGACTCTGGTCAAATCTAACCTCTGGCAAATTATCTCCCCAATCATTATACCCAAGACAATTCCTGTCCCCTTAGTTCCTTATTCTATTAAATGTTGTCTTATTACTTCTAAATTGGTTTTTTGTTATATGTGAATCTTATAGACCCAAAAATTCGCTGGAGGCTGGGTCTGTGGACGGTATATGGGTCTGCGGACTATATATGGATCTGTGGGCTGTATATGGCCATAATTCTATTAACAACAAGAATACATTATAGGACAGACTTTTTTAGAAATGCCACAGAAGCTAGGGTGGCATGAAGGTATATTCAGTGTACAGTAAGTCAAAGCAAGGGAAGTATTCAAAACTATCAAATGTGCCATCAAACATAAAATATTCAACTGGAAATCCTTGATTACGAGAATGGAAAAGGAGGAACTTGCCTGAGGTTACCATAAGTAAGTAAATTGCTGAGGAAGAAAAGCACAAGAGGAAACAAAAGGCAGATCCCTGGGAGGAAAGACATAACTAGATTCAGTTCTAGAGAAGTAATTATTTTATACACCCATAAAAAGACAAATAACCCAATTTTTTAAATGAGCAAAGAATCTGAATAGACATTTCTTCAAAGAAGATACACAAACGGCCAATAATCACATAAAAGGATGCTTACTGTCATTAGGAAAACACAAATCAAAACCACAGATATCACTTCAGAACCACTAGGATGACTAAAATCAAGACAGACAATAGCAAATGCTGATGAAGAGGTAAAGAAACCAAAATCATCATATACTGCAGTTTATCAAACACTGCTGCATTTAAACAGTTATCATAAGACCAAATAATTACACTCCCAAGAAAAATGAAAACTGTCCATATGAACACTGTAAACAAATGTTCATTATTAATAATAGTCTAAAGGAAAAAACAGCCCAAATGTCAATCAACTGACAGATAAAATATGGTATATTCATACAATGGAACATTATTTAGCGGTAAAAAGGAATGACATACTAATACATGCTACACAATGGAGGAACCTTAAAAACATCATTTTAAGTGGAAGAAGCCAATTACAAAAGGCCACATATTACAGGATTCAATTTATAGGAAATTGACAGAACAGGTGAATCTGTGGAGGCAGAAAGTATATTAGTAGTTACAAAGACCTAGAGAGATACGAAAATAAGGTGATATAGCTAAAGGATTTAGGAATTCTTCTTCTGATTATGATGAAAATATTCTAAGACTGACTGCAGTGATTGCTGCATCTATGAATATACTAAAAATCACTGAAATGCACAATTTAAATGAGTAATTTTATCATATGTGAATTATATTTCAATAAGCTTTTTAAAAAAAAAATTAATTCAGGAATATTCTCCTTCAATTGTTAGGCTAGGAATTCAGCAAACTCAGTCCAGTGATTTCCTCTGCAACAAACCACCTTAAAATGAAACATTCAGCTTTACCTTAATGGCAGCAGTTCTCAAAAGAGTGCATTTAAAGCAAATACGGATGCCTGGGACCACTCCAGACCCACTGGATCAAAATCTCTATGATGGTGCATGGATTTTTTTTAAGTTCCAGAGGTTAAAAGAGGTTAAGGGGCTTTAATAGACATGTTGAAAACAAGTGGAAAAATCTGAATTTTTTTAAATTAAATTTATGTTAAACTTCTCGGATCTGGTAATATAGACGACTCTTGAACAACACAAGGGTTAGAGGTGCTGACATCTCCCAATCCCTCCCCATCCCCGTGCAGTGGAAAATCCAAGTATAAATTTATGGCTGGTCCTCCCTATCTACAGTTCTGCATTGCAGGATTCAACCAACCATGGATCTGGTAGTATTAATGGGGGAAAAAACCCACATTTAATTAGGCCCACTCAATTCAAATCCCTGTTGTTCAAGGGTCCGTTATATATTGTGGTTATTTAGGAGACTGTCCCTTGATCTTAGGAAAAATACTTGAGGGTGAGACAGCATAATGTTTGTTACTTGCTTTGAAATCTTCAGGGAAAAAAATATACACATATACACACAGATAAAACAAATGTCACAAAATATAAAGTTACAACCAAATTGGTCAATCTAAGTAAGTTTAACTGCCATTTCTTCCATTTTTATGTAAGTTTGATATTTTCAAAATAAAAAGCTGGGGAAGTTCCATAAATGATGCCAATTATCCCTGTAGCCTGAAATCACAAACCTCAGGTCATATAAGGAAATCTTGATCCAAAAACTAACTTCCTACCTGCTATAAGAAGACTTCTTCCCCTATCCCCACTTTCTTGGATGAACAAATGGACAAAGCTTTCTACTGCCTATATGCCAACCCAAAAGATTTATGGCCCCAAAGAGTAGATGAACTTATCTTAACGGGAACAAGCTTGTTATCATATCCTGCAAATTACTAGTCTGCCTTGTCTTACAGATAGAGGGAAGAGGGTTGAGATCAATAGAAAGTCAATGGATTCCCCAAGTAAAGAGGCAGGGCCACTGAGGATAAAAGGGTACAAGACGCAACAACAGGCAGAGAACAACCTGCCCAGACTATACAGCTTAACCTGTTAGGTCCTGTCTACTATGCAAAGCTAGACAAGGAAGAGGCTCATTCTTTCACCTGATATATACTGAAGTGCCTACTCTGTGTAAAACATGTTCCCTGTGTACTAAATATGTATACCACAGAGCTATATACGGAAGCAACACAACTTCACAAGATTTAGAATCATTTCCATAAGAAAGCTCTTTCTCAGGAAATTTATTCATTAAAGTTAAAATCATACTGAATCTTTTTATTGACTCTCATTACACAGTCAGTACCAGTGACAGCATGAGAGTGCATTCAGAATACAGTCTATTAAATTCCATTCTTTTCCATTGTTTGCTTTGAGAAATTAATCTAGCCAAACCCTAAAGGAAAAATATAGCTATGGTAATGACAAATGACAACCAAGGATTTGTTCACAGAGCAAGGGAACATCTGTACTAACACTTACCAAACCAGCAGTAAGGGAAGGCGCAGACTGTCCAAGGGACTGATTCCTCATCCGCACCAGGTTGGACGCTTCTCCTGATGACTGCCAAGTCACCTGTCCCACACTGCTGTGTGCACTGCCGGACAAGGGGAGCAGCTGCTTACCTTCAAACACAACATTTGGAAAATTAACAAATTATTAACTAATGAAATGAAAAAATATAAATCACAGCAAATGGATTAAAAGTACATTGATCCAGTATGGCAAAAACCGCTACAATATTGTAAAGTGATTAGCCTCCAACTAATAAAAATAAATGGGAAAAAAAAAAAAGAAATGGAAAAAAACAAATAAATAAATACAGAAAAAAGAAAAAAAAAAAAAAAAGTACATTGATCCAAAGCAAAGTGAAGCCCCTCCAACATCCATTTTAGGATCTGTAGCCCTCTAAAAAACTCCACCTATGTTGGTGGTAGTGAGAAATCCAAGTGGAATACTGAACTGAGTCGATGATTTTAAATTCTCTGTAATATTCACCACCAGGCCAGGGCCCAACTTTCAACCAAACAGGCTTGTTCCAACCTAACACCCAACCTAGAAGGCTAGGAGTTTTCCAGTCCCTTCCATCCTACCTAGTTTCTCATCAACTCAATGTGCTAAGAATGGAGCTGAAAGCTTCTCCTAGACAAGTTTGGCCCTTAGGTTTCCAGAAGGCAAACACTGAATCTATGCTGCTCTTGCCAGATTCCATGTGTTCAGTCCAGATTGACTGAATGCCTTAATCCCACTGAAAGACTGCAAGAAACTCATTTATAAAGATGGAGCACCTAGAACTGCAATGACTTTCTAGCTGAGGTTCAAGTCCCATTTCAACCCCTTCCCTCACACCATTCTTTGCACTGGTGCTAGTGATCCAACAAAACAAATATGGTCATGTCATTCCCTTCTCATGACTCTCTACTGTTTAAAGAATTAAGCCACACTTTTTGTTGCTTTTTTAGTTTTGTTTTTTTTTTTTTTGGTTTTTTTGTTTTTATTTGGCAGAACCATGTGATAAGCGAGATATTAGTTCCCTGACCAGAGACTGAACCCACAACCCCTGCAGGGGAAGCACAAGAGTTTTAACCACTGGACTGACAGGGAAGTCCTAAGTTACACTTTTAAAACTCTAAAAAGATCCTCCATAAATCCATATTATCTCCCTGGCCTCATCTCCTTCTACTTTTTCCAAACCCATTCACTCATTCAACTTCAATATTCTGCCCTGCATATTCACCTGGCTTTAACTTGATCACCAATTTTACTTAAAAACTCTTCTTCCTGCAAAATTCTATTCATCAGAGAAATAACCACTTTTATAAAGAGGTATGAGCAAAACTAGGTTTGGGTTTTGTTTGTGCTGTAACATACCCTTTTACTGCAAACAAAATGTGATGGAACTTATTTGGAGGGCAATTTAGCAAAACCTATTATAATTTTAATTTGAGTAAGCCTAGACATAGTATTCCATTTGTAGGAATGCAAAGGAAAAAAAAAAGTAGACCAGAAAGTTAACCCTAGCAATGCTCTCACTATAATAAAATGGGGAATAAAATAAATGATCACTACAAATTAAAGAAATTATAATATCTCCACATAATGACATACTGAATCCATTAAAAATAATGAGGCAGCTCAACACTGCAGTCAGGAGAAAATGTTCAATGTTTTCAGTTGAGTGAAAATAGCAGAAAGGAAGTATATAGCATAAGATCTCAATTTTTATTTTTAAAATAAAGTTTATATACTTACATAAGATTTTAAATGTATATTTAAATATAATGGAGTATACATAAGTGGTTTGGAGGGAGGGAAAAGAGAAGAACGTAAAGATTTTCAACTTTGACATGAAGCATGTTACTGCACTCAAATTTTGTATAACTGGCATATTTTACATTTTTCATCAGAAACAAAATTTAAAAAAAAATCTAGCTCTCTCCCAACTATGCTCTCAAATGCATGCTTCAATGAGAAGTCTTTTCATAAAACCCTCCACAAAAAAATAATACTGTTTCTCTACTCAAAACCTCCACAAGCCTGGAGTAGAGCCTGCCTAGTTTCTTTTCTTCCTTCTGCAAATGTTGCCAAGCTCTCCAGGCAATCTGCCTATACATGAGGAGCTATATAACCTAAAGGAAAATTAGTTTGTTGTTAACTTCCCATCCACATATCCAAAGGCTAGTATCACAATTCTCTCTCTCTTCAAAATAAGTGCCTAATGGGGAAAGAAATTTACATGACAGCAGAAAAAACCCATATGGACATATACTAGTAAGGGCTTGAAGCTTACCAAGAAATGTCAAGAATTTGAGGAACACGAATAGCTTAAAACAAAAGGAACAACATGAACAAATGGAGCAACTAGCCCTTTAGTAAACAAATAACTCAGGGGAAAAAACT
The DNA here is from genome assembly GCF_019320065.1 of Cervus canadensis. Taxonomy (NCBI): domain Eukaryota; kingdom Metazoa; phylum Chordata; class Mammalia; order Artiodactyla; family Cervidae; genus Cervus; species Cervus canadensis. The sequence goes on from NC_057387.1 coordinate 95,134,203, forward strand.
TAAAAATTCTAATTATTACTCTTATAATGATTTCAAGAGCCTATTTTTAAGAAATATTCCCAGTTAAAGATGGTTGAATGACCACATATTTGTATCTTGTCCCCCTGGAAACTCCATTAAATGAGAATAAAGAGGGAATTCCCTGGCAGCCCAGTGGTTAGGACTCAGCACTCTCACTACAAGGGGCTGGGTTCGATCCCTGGTCAGGGAACTAGGATCCCACATGCCACAGGGTAATTAAGCCCATGCCACAACTAGAGAGCCCACGCCCTGTAGAGCCTGTGCTCTGCAACTAGAGAAGACCCTGTGTGCCACAATGAAGATCCAGCTGAGCCAAAAAAAAGAAAAAAGAAAACTTCAAGAAAATTTTAATTTAAAAAGTAAAAATCCCTTTACTCATAGGGAATGAGAAGATAAAACACATCCTTGAAAGAAGAGCAAAACACTATGGAAAAAGAAACAAACAAGAAACAGTTCTGAGGAGCCAAGATGGCGGAGGAATAGGAAGGGGAGACCACTTTCTCCCCTACAAATTCATCGAAAGAACAATTGAACGCAGAGCAAACTTCACAAAACAACTTCTGATCGCTAGCTGAGGACATCAGGCGCCCAGAAAAGCAGCCCATTGTCTTCGAAAGGAGGTAGGACAAAATATAAAAGATAAAGAGAGACAAAAGAGCTAGGGACGGAGATCCGTAAGGGGAAGGGAGTCTTAATAGAGGAGGTTTCCAAACACCAGGAAACCCTCGCACTGGCGGGTCTGGGGGAAGTTTTTTAATCTCGGAGGGCATCCTAACTGGTAGGGAAAAATAAATAAAACCCACAGATTACGTGCCTAAAAGCAACTCCCAGCAGAAAAGTACCCCAGACGCCCGCATCCGCCACCAGCAAGTGGGGGCTGAAAGGAGAGGAGCGGGCGGCATTGCTTAGGGTAAGGACCAGGCCTGAGGGCAATCGGAGGGAGCTTTTGTGAGTTACCAACTTAAACTGTGGGATGGCAAGAGAGAGAGAGAAAATTAACCAGCCCAAACACACTGCTGGCCGTTCGCAGAACAAAGGGACCGAGCAAGTCCAGAGGAGGTAGCCGGCTGCGGACCGGCCCAGCCCCGCCAGAGGCAGGAGGCAGAGGGGAGGGGAAAGGGGCAGCTCGGCCCCAAGGAAAGCATCCCCTACCGCACTGCAAACAGGCCTCCAGTTTCTAATCAAAGACCTCCTGAGATTCTGGATGGTCGACATCCGCCGGGAGGGTCGCGGCTAGACACAGGGCACATGCACCGGACTGGCGCGGATGGGGACTGGGGCTGGGGAGGCGGAGGGGAGAAGGCACACGTACCCGACTGGTGCGGGCGGAAACTGAGGCTGGGACCGCGGAGAGGAGAAGGTGCGCCGCACCCGGGGAGAGTGTGCCCGTCAAGCTCCTGGCTGCCTGAGCTGCTTGGGCTGGGGAAGGCACAAAACGCAGGCGCAGCCGAGTCCGCGCTTTTGTGGAACACCGGAGGGCTGGAACCGCGCGCAGCGCAGGGCACGCTCTATATAGAGCAGCCGGGAGCCTGAGCAGCGTAGACGGGGAAAGCAGCGCCCGTCCCTCCCCGCAGCGTGACGGAACTAGCAACCTGAACAAGAGACCACCTCCACCCGCCTGTATCAGGGCAGAAATTAGGCACTGAAGAGACCGGCAAACAGAAGCCAAATAAACAAAGGGAACCGCTTCAGAAGGGACCGGTGCAACAGATTAAAATCCCTGTAGAGAACACTGACTACACTGGAAGGGGCCTATAGATATCAAGAAGTGTAAGCTGGAACGAGGAGCTATCTGAACCTGAACCAAACCCACACTGACTGCAACAGCTCCAGAGACATTCCTACATATATTTTTACCTTTGTTTTTTTTTTTAATTAAAAAAATTTTTTTTTCTTTTTTTATTTTTTCTCTTTTATTTTCTTTTAAAATTCCCTATTACTCCCCCATTACTCCTTAACTTTCATTTTCATAGAGTTTTATGATTTTTTTTAATTAGGAAAAAATTTCTCTGTCTTGTTTTTTATTTTTCTTTTTTCTTTTTTTTTCTTTCTTTTTCTCTTATTTCCTTTTAAAGTCCTCTATTACGCCTTAATTTTCATTTTCATTTCACTATAACCTTGCAAAAAAAAAAAAGAGAAGCCCTATTTTTAAACCAAACTTCATATATATTTCTAAAACTTTTTTGTGTTTTTGTTTTTAATATTGTATTTTTAAGAGTCTAACCTCTACTCTAGATTTTTAATCTTTGTTTTTCAGTATGTGATATAAATTTTGGACATTTAAGAATCCAATATCCAGTTCCCATTTTTATTCAGGAGTGTGTTGATTACTCTCTCCCAATCTTGACTCTCCGTTTTCTACCTCAGAACACCTCTATTTCCTCCTTTCTCCTTCTCTTCCCAATCAAATTCTGTGAATCTTTCTGGGTGTCTGGGCTACGGAGAACACTCTGGGAACAGACAACTGCGTAGATCTGCCTCTATCCTCTTGAGTCCCCCTTTTTCTCCTCCTGCTCATCTCTATCTCCCTCCTCCCTCTCCTCTTTTTCATGTAACTCTGTGAACCTCTCTGGGTGTCCCTCACGGGGAGAATCTATTCACCATTAACCTAGAAGTTTTATTATCAGTGCTGTATAGTTGGAGAAGTCTTGAGACTACTGGAAGAATAAAACTGAAATCCAGAGGCAGGAGACTTAAGCCCAAAACCTGAGAACACCAGAAAACTCCTGACTACATGGAACATTAAGTAATAAGAGACTGTCCAAAAGCCTCCATACCTACCCTGAAACCAACCACCACTCAAGAGCCAGTAAGTTTCACAGCAAGACATACCATGCAAATTCTCCAGCAACGCAGGAACATAGCCCTGAGCATCAACATACAGGCTGCCCAAAGTCACACCTAACACATAGACCCATCTCAAAACTCATTACTGGGCACTCCATTGCACTCCAGAGAGAAGAAATCTAGTTCCACGCACCAGAACACCGATGCAAGCTTCCCTAACCAGGAAACCTTGACAAGCCAATCGTCCAACCCCACCCACTGGTGAAACCTCCACAATAAAAAGGAACCACAGACCTCCAGAATACAGAAAGCCCACTCCAGACACAGCAATCCAAACAAGATGTAAAGGCAGAGAAAAACTCAACAGGTAAAGGAACATGAGAAATGCCCACCAAGTCAAACAAAAGAGGAGGAAATAGGGAATATACCTGAAAAAGAATTTAGAATAATGATAATAAAAATGATCCAAAATCTTGAAAACAAAATGGAGTTACAGATAAATAGCCTGGAGACAAAGATTGAGAAGATGCAAGAAATGTTTAATAAAGACCTAGAAGAAATAAAAAAGTCAATTAAAAATGAATAATGCAATAAATGAGATAAAAAACACTCTGGAGGGAACCAAGAGTAGAATAACAGAGACAGAAGATAGGATAAGTGAGGTAGAAGATAAAATGGTGGAAATAAATGAAGCAGAGAGGAAAAAAGAAAAAAGAATCAAAAGAAATGAGGACAACCTCAGGGATCTCTGGGACAATGTGAAACGCCCCAACATTCGAATCATAGGAGTCCCAGAAGAAGAAGACAAAAAGAAAGGCCATGAGAAAATACTCGAGGAGATAATAGCTGAAAACTTCCCTAAAATGGGGAAGGAAATAGCCACCAAAGTCCAAGAAACCCAGAGAGTCCCAAACAGGATAAACCCAAGGCGAAACACCCCAAGACACATATTAATCAAATTAACAAAGATCAAACACAAAGAACAAATATTAAAAGCAGCAAGGGAGAAACAAATAACACACAAAGGGATTCCCATAAGGATAACAGCTGATCTATCAATAGAAACCCTCCAGGCCAGAAGGGAATGGCAGGACATGCTTAAAGTAATGAAAGAGAATAACCTACAACCTAGACTACTGTACCCAGCAAGGATCTCATTCAGATATGAAGGAGAATTCAAAAGCTTTACAGACAAGCAAAAGCTGAGAGAATTCAGCACCACCAAACCAGCTCTTCAACAAATGCTAAAGGATCTTCTCTAGACAGGAAATGCAGAAAGGTTGTATAAACGTGAACCCAAAACAACAAAGTAAATGGCAACCGGACCACACCTATCAATAATTACCTTAAATGTAAATGGGTTGAATGCCCCAACCAAAAGACAAAGATTGGCTGAATGGATACAAAAACAAGACCCCTATATATGCTGTCTACAAGAGACCCACCTCAAAGCAAGAGACACATACAGACTAAAAGTGAAGGGCTGGAAAAAAATATTTCACGCAAACGGAGAACAAAAGAAAGCAGGAGTCACAATACTCATATCAGATAAAATAGACTTTCAAATAAAGGATGTGAAAAGAGACAAAGAAGGACACTACATAATGATCAAAGGATCAATCCAAGAAGAAGATATAACAATTATAAATATATATGCACCCAACATAGGAGCACCGCAATATGTAAGGCAAACGCTAACAAGTATGAAAGAGGAAATTAATAGTAACACAATAATAGTGGGAGACTTTAATACCCCACTCACAACTATGGATAAATCAACTAAACAAAAAATTAACAAGGAAACACAAACTTTAAATGACACAATGGACCAGCTAGACCTAATTGATATCTATAGGACATTTCACCCCAAAACAATCAACTTCACCTTTTTCTCAAGTGCACACGGAACCTTCTCCAGAATAGATCACATCCTGGACCATAAATCTAGTCTTGGAAAATTCAAAAAAACTGAAATCATTCCAGTCATCTTTTCTGACCACAATGCAGTAAGATTAGATCTCAATTACAGGAAAAAAAAAATTGTTAAAAATTAAAACATATGGAGGCTAAATAACACACTTCTGAATAACCAACAAATCATAGAAGAAATCAAAAAAGAAATCAAAATATGCATAGAAATGAATGAAAATGAAAACACAACAACCCAAAACCTATGGGACACTGTAAAAGCAGTACTAAGGGGAAGGTTCATAGCAATACAGGCTTACCTCAAGAAACAAGAAAAAAGTCAAATAAATAACCTAACTCTAAACCTAAAGCAACTAGAGAAGGAAGAAATGAAAAACCCCAGAGTTAGAAGAAGGAAAGAAATCTTAAAAATCAGGGCAGAAATACATGCAAAAGAAACTAAAGAGACCATTGCAAAAATCAACAAAGCTAAAAGCTGGTTTTTTGAAAAAATAAACAAAATTGACAAACCGTTAGCAAGACTCATTAAGAAACAAGGAGAGAAGAACCAAATTAACAAAATTAGAAATGAAAATAGATCACAACCGACAACAGTGAAATACAAAGGATCATAAGAGACTACTACCAGCAGCTATATGCCAATAAAATGGACAACTTAGAAGAAATGGACAAATTCTTAGAAAAGTATAACTTTCCAAAACTGACCCAGGAAGAAACAGAAGATCTTAACAGACCCATCACAAGCAAGGAAATCAAAACTATAATCAGAAATCTTCCAGCAAACAAAAGCCCAGGACCAGATGGCTTCACAGCTGAATTCTACCAAAAATTTAGAGAAGAGCTAGCACCTATCTTACTCAAACTCTTCCAGAAAATTGCAGAAGAAGGTAAACTTCCAAACTCATTCTATGAGGCCACCATCACCCTAATTCCAAAACCAGAAAAAGATGCCACAAAAAAAGAAAACTACAGGCCAATATCACTGATGAACATAGATGCAAAAACCCTTAACAAAATTCTAGCAAACAGAATCCAACAACGTATTAAAAAAATCATACACCATGACCAAGTGGGCTTTATCCCAGGAATGCAAGGATTCTTTAATATCCACAAATCCATCAATGTAATACACCACATTAACAAATGGAAAGATAAAAACCATATGATTCTCTCAATAAATGCAGAGAAAGCCTTTGACAAAATTCAACATCCATTTATGATTAAAACTCTCCAGAAAGCAGGAATAGAAGGAACATACCTCAACATAGTAAAAGCTATATATGACAAACCCACAGCAAGCATTACCCTCAATGGTGAAAAATTGAAAGCATTTCCCCTGAAATCAGGAACAAGACAAGGGTGCCCACTCTCACCACTACTATTCAACATAGTTTTGGAAGTTCTGGCCACAGCAATCAGAGCAGAAAAAAAAGTAAAAGGAATCCAGATAGGTAAAGAAGAAGTGAAACTCTCACTGTTTGCAGATGACATGATCCTGTACATAGAAAACCCTAAAGACTCTACCAGAAAATTACTAGAGCTAATCAACGAATATAGTAAAGTTTCAGGATATAAAATTAACACACAGAAATCCCTTGCATTCCTATACACTAACAATGAGAAAACAAGGAAATTAAGGAAGAGAAATTAAGGAAACAATACCATTCACCATTGCAACAAAAAGAATAAAATACTTAGGAGTATATCTACCTAAAGAAACAAAAGACCTATACATAGAAAACTATAAAACACTGATGAAAGAAATCAAAGAGGACACAAACAGATGGAGAAATATACCGTGTTCATGGATTGGAAGAATCAATATTGTGAAAATGGCTATACTACCAAAAGCAATCTATAGATTCAATGCAATCCCTATCAAGCTACCAACGGTATTTTTCACAGAACTAGACCAAAGAATTTCACAATTTGTATGGGAATACAAAAAACCTCGAATAGCCAAAATAATCTTGAGAAAGAAGAATGGAACTGGAGGAATCAACCTGCCTGACTTCAGACTCTACTACAAAGCCACAGTCATCAAGACAGTATGGTACTGGCACAAAGACAGAAATATAGATCAATGGAACAGAATAGAAAGCCCAGAGATAAATCCACGAACCTATGGACACCTTATCTTCGACAAAGGAGGCAAGGATATACAATGGAAAAAACACCACCCTCTTTAACAAGTGGTGCTGGGAAAACTGGTCAACCACTTGTAAAAGAATGAAACTAGAACACTTTCTAACACCATACACAAAAATAAACTCAAAATGGATTAAAGATCTAAATGTAAGACCAGAAACTATAAAACTCCTAGAGGAGAACATAGGCAAAACACTCTCCGACATAAATCACAGCAAGATCCTCTATGACCCGCCTCCCAGAATATTGGAAATAAAAGCAAAAATAAACAAATGGGACCTAATGAAACTTAAAAGCTTTTGCACAACAAAGGAAACTATAAGCAAGGTGAAAAGACAGCCCTCAGATTGGGAGAAAATAATAGCAAATGAAGCAACAGACAAAGGATTAATCTCAAAAATATACAAGCAACTCCTGCAGCTCAATTCCCGAAAAATAAATGACCCAATCAAAAAATGGGCCAAAGAACTAAACAGACATTTCTCCAAAGAAGACATACAGATGGCTAACCAAACACATGAAAAAGATGCTCAACATCACTCATTATTAGAGAAATGCCAAAATCAAAAACCACAATGAGGTACCATTACACGCCAGTCAGGATGGCTGCTATCCAAAAGTCTACAAGCAATAAATGCTGGAGAGGGTGTGGAGAAAAGGGAACCCTCTTACACTGTTGGTGGGAATGCAAACTAGTACAGCCACTATGGAAAACAGTGTGGAGATTTCTTAAAAAAACTGGAAATAGAACTGCCATATGACCCAGCAATACCACTCTTGGGCATACACACTGAGGAAACCAGATCTGAAAGAGACACGTGCACCCCAATGTTCATCGCAGCACTGTTTATAATAGCCAGGTCATGGAAGCAACCTAGATGCCCATCAGCAGATGAATGGATAAGGAAGCTGTGGTACATATACACCATGGAATATTACTCAGCCATTAAAAAGAATTCATTTGAATCAGTTCTAATGAGATGGATGAAACTGGAGCCCATTATACAGAGTGAAGTAAGCCAGAAAGATAAAGAGCATTACAGCATACTAACACATACATATGGAATTTAGAAAGATGGTAATGATAACCCTATATGCAAAACAGAAAAAGAGACACAGATGTACAGAACAGACTTTTGGACTCTGTGGGAGAAGGCGAGGGTGGGATGTTTCGAGAGGACAGCATCGAAACATGTATATTATCTATGGTGAAACAGATCACCAGCCCAGGTTGGATGCATGAGACAAGTGCTCGGGCCTGGTGCACTGGGAAGACCCAGAGGAATTGGGTAAAGAGGGAGGTGGGAGGGGGGATCGGAATGGGGAATACATGTAACTCCATGGCTGATTCATGTCAATGTATGACAGGACCCACTACAATATTGTAAAGTGGTTCGCCTCCAACTAATAAAAATAAATGAAAAAAAGAAAAAGAAAGAAACAGTTCTATGTGATTAAAACATGACAGACAAAATAAAAATTTCAATAGAAGAGTGAGAAGAGAAAACCAAAGGAATAGCCCTGAAAAGGAACAAAAGTAAAAAGAAATTGATACTGTTCACTATAGGCCAAGGAACATAATAGGACTACTTTTCCTTCTTCAACTAAAGTCAAATAGATTCTTTTTTCATACTCTATTGACTGCTTAAAATCATGCCATGTTTTAATTGCTTCCTATTTAGGCATGAATTCCTTGTATTAATTTTTCCTTTTGAATCTTTTAAGACTTTTCTATAGAAGAGGTAGGGAGACACTATGGCCTTTGGAATGTATTTCAGAAATAGAAAAAAAGAAAAGAAAAAGCAGCAGCAGCAAAGTTTGTGAAGTCTGAAGAAATAAACACAGAGCAAAAATCATATTGAAAGGGAATAACCAGTAATAATGGTCAATCAAGAAATATTTAGCAGGTTCATGAGGTTAGCATTCAGAGATGCCATGAGGAAACAGCAAAGAAAGGAAGACAGCCTTACTCACAAGTGTTCTATAGAAGACTATTACCACAGAAGAAGGTGTCAAGATGCCAAGTTGATACACCCTTAAACACTGACAACACAGTCCCAAAACTCTTAAAAAGAAAAAAAAAACTAGATACTTACCTGACAAAGAACTGGCCAGGCTTCCTCTTCGTAACTTACAGTCATCCTGACTAAGTTGTCGTTGAAGTTTAGCTTTTCCAGTGGATGAAAATATGTCAGGATTACTAAGCTTCCTGAAGAGCAGGGGACTACGTCCAGTTATCACATCCTTCAAAGGAAGTAAAAAGTAAAACACATAAATCTTTAATGTCTTTTCTGAAAGTATAAGAACTTTAAACATCTCTACAACATTCATTACAGTTAAAAAGTGCCAACATTTCATATTTCCTATTGAACAGCTGAAGCCAGAAACAAATTTCTTAGTGACAACTGTTTTGGTATGCCATGAATGATGTGAGACATTGATTACAAAAGGAAAAATAGGGGATGAGATTTCAAGGTGATACAATAAGGCACTTTGACAGGATACATTATTCCTAACGAGTACATGTCTACTTATGTTTATTTACTTTTCTTTTAGTCACATTACATCCAGTAAAGAAAAGCATATCTCAGTTTTTAAAAAATCATAAATAATAAAATACCTGTCACACAAAGTTACAAATATCCCTAACATTCAGTTAATGCTGAAGTAAAACTCAGAACCTTCTTTATATTCTATAATACATATGTCTATAACTCTCCAGGCAAGAATATTGGAGTGGGTAGCCAGGCCCTCCCCCAGGGGATCTTCCTGACCCAGGGATCGAACCCAGGTCTCCCACTTTGCAGGAGGATTCTTCACATCTGAGTCACCAGGGAAGATCTTATGTTTCTATAATAGGAGCTAAATATATGGAAAAGTATAATGGTACAAAGGAGGCAATACAGACAACATGAAGTGCCTTCCCTTTGCCTTTAGTCTAGCCCATCCCACTCCATCCCAATGCCACTTCCTCCTCACCAATAAGCATCATCAAGATGCAGACATTCTAAAGCAAACACCCACCTAATTAGCAGCATTAAATGAGAAAATATTCTTTTAAAAAAAAAAAAACGGCAAATGAAGCCTATCTTTTACATTTCAATGAAGGAAGCTACAACAAACAGAGATAAGCAGCACATCAATCTGACCTGGACAGTAAAAAAACAAAATGAGAAGCATAAGGAGAAATAAATGAAATGTACATTACCTGCCATTTGAAAAACAAGACACAAGTAACTGGTACCACAGCAATACTAAAAGCCATAGGGGATGGAAAATAAATGGAGAAACGCCTACCTCCTTGAGAAAAGATTTTTTTAAAAGCCTCTGGTCTCACATATTGTGACAGGTAGGTTCACACATAGGAAAGCACAAATACTGGTTGGTAGTGGCTATCCAGAATATAGTTTACAAATACCCCAGCTTAAAAAGAGTGAAGTTGATGAAAAACAGCTGAAGAGAAAGGGGGAAAAGTTGTTTTCTTGGTTGTTGTTGTTTTGTTTTTTGTCACACTGCGCCACTTGTGGGATTTTAGTTCCCTGACCAGGGATAGAACCTGGGCCCTCAGCAGTGAGAGTGCGAAGTCCCAACCACTGAACCACAACGAAAGTCCCAAGGAGAAAGTATTTTTAAAATTGGTAGTAAATGGATAAAAGAATATGGGGGATAGTAAGGCACTGTACCATTACTGGTAGCATTGAAAAAGACCCTGATGCTGGGAAAGACGGAAGGCAAAAGAAGAGGGCAGCAGAGGATAAGAAGGTGGGATAGCATCACCAATTCGACGGACATGAACTTGGGTGAACTCCAGGAGATGGTGAGAGACAGGGAGACCTGGAGTCTGTAGTCCATGGGGTCACAAAGAGTTGGACGTGACTGAGCGACTAAACAACAACCACTGAAGCAATTGATGTGTCCAGGCAACTGTATCAGGAATGAGCAGGAAGAAAGGGGAATGTACGAAGTCAATGTAAAAAGAGAAAGCATCAAGGCAGCAGCCTATATTACCACCAAATGGTGTGACAAGGATGAAACAGTACTTATGCATCAAGTAGAAACCATAAAGAAATCAGGGTTTGGGCACTAAAGCTGGTAACCCATCTAAAAGGGCTGGCCATTCACAGAGGCAACACTCCAGCAAGCAGCTGTGGGTGGAGGGAAGTGAGGAGGTCTGACAAGATACCAAGGCGAAGGAATATCCTATATGAAGGCAACATGGAAAGGAAAATACTCCCAAAATAACTTAAAATGAGCTACATGACAGAGCCAGCACTTGGATGCCTGCTTCATCGTATGGATGAACAATTAGTCTTAGGCACAAAAGGACTGACAACCAATAGGACTAGATCAGCATCAGTTAAAAGAAAGTCATATCCTAAAAAAAAAAAAAAAGAAAGTCATATCCTTTTCAATCTCTCTATTCCCTATCATAACATACCAAAGAAAAGAAGCCAGAGGAGAGGAAAAATGAAAGCAGATTATGCACCTTCTCATTCCAAGTCTCTCCTATCAAAACTTTGCAAAGGGAAGGAAATGTTAATTAAATGGGAAATGAAATTTAACTTTTAAAGCAGGACGTCCTTTTAACTTTAGTATATTACTCATTTCAGAAAAGTACATATAACTAAGCATACAACAAAGAATTTTAGCAAGTTAAACATATCCATGTAACCACCATCAAGATTTAAAAAAAAAGAAAAAAAAGAAACATAACCAAGCACTTTCCAGAAAGCCCCTTGTGCTCCCTCTCAGTCACTACACTATCTCCCCAGGATAATTACTATCCAGGCTTCGGACAGAGTTGAGTACATAAATAGATCACTCTTTATGAACTATTCTGTACCTTGCTTCTCTTGCTCAGCTAGCTAGACTGGACTTATTTATTTTTAATTGAAGGATAACTGCTTTACAATATTGTGTTGGTTTCTGCCATACAACAACATGAATCAGCCATAAGTATACATGTCCCCTCCTTCCTGAACCTCCCTCCCACCTCCCAACCCTTCCCACCCTTCTAGGCTGTTAGAGAGCCCTGGTATGAGTTTCCTGGGTCATACAGCAAATTCCCACTGGCTATCTATTGTACATATGTTAGTTAGACTGGACTTTTTAAAACAGTAGAACATTATTGGATTTACTGAAGAATTTATTAAAGACAAGAAAAGGGAATGAAGCAAATAGAACACATAGTCTAAGAGAGAAAGAAAAGGGGCATGGGAGGAGGAACTTCCTTTCTATAGTATAACTTCCAAACTAACTTACTTCTTGCAATTTTCTAGTTCCCATTTCTAGTCACTTATGAGAGATCCAGCCAAATCACATGGTTTTCAGGTTCAATAGCATATTACTGTACCCTTAAAATAAGCTGCCCCCTTCTGCTTAAACTGGATCAAATTTTTATCTGGTTCCTAGCATTTCTACAATCAAATGATTCTTCGGCAAAATAGGGAGTTAAGGAGGGGAAGGAACCTAGGATGACTTCCAGGATTCTGGCCTGGATAGTATCCCAGAAAATAAAGGAAGAGAAACGAGGTTACAAATAAAACACTGTTATGGGAGTATTAACATAACTACAAATTACAGTATTCTTCCAATAACTATTAGGAAACTATAAATGCTTAACATGAATGAAATTAAATAAAGGAGACATGAAAAACTTTCTTCAACTACATGAGGGCTTTCTCCTCTGTTACAGGAAAAGTAAACTTCTTACTTCACAGGCCAGAGCTAGAAACACTGGACAAAAATAACAGAAGGAGAAGTAGGTTTAATTGTCGGAAGAACTATCTTAACAGTGAATAGGCTATGTTAAAAAGGACAAACTCTGCCCCTAGAATACTGAAATAGTAAGGTGAAAGTTGGCCTAAGCTGTGATCCTGAAAATGTGGTCCCCAGACCAGGAACATCAGCATCACCTGTGAACTTGTTAGAAATGCAAATTCTAGAGGCCCACCCCAGATCTACTAAATTGGAAAATCTCAGGTAGGGGACCAGCAATCTGTCTTAACAGGTAAGTCTGAAGCACACTCAAGTTTGAGAACCACCAAACTAAACAAAAACTTTCAGTTTGATTCCACCAACAGACACACATGTTGATCAACTGTGAGAATTGTGTCATAAATTACTTGAAATTGATTTAAAGTACTCAATCAGTATACTCTTAATTAAATGAAAGCAAGTTCCTGGTAAATACTACAATAAAGTCGGTTCACTTATGTTACAACGTTGTTTCTTACGTGAGATTTTTTAAAAGGCAGAATTATAGCTTGCATGCCAGAAATTACACATAATTTGTATTTATCTATTATAGCAACAATGTAACAATAACATACCTACTATATGACATGTAAATTTCAACTATCAAATAAAAGGTTGAAAATTGCCTGACTACAAAATCTCTACATGCTCCTCCCAACTCTAGAGCTTATTGCTTTTTCTCAAGTCCTCACAGAGTCCTCCCTCTCTTGGTCAGAACTCTCTTGGTCTCCCACAGTACTAAAGCAAATCTCAGGCTAACTTTATACACAAGGCTAGTGTTGTGTTTATACTATATTATGCTTTCAGGATAGGACTTCCTTCCTTGACTTCCCTGTAGCTCAAACAGTAAAGAATCTGCCTGTAATGCAGGAGATCAGGGTTCAATCCCTGGGTTGGGAAGATCTTCTGGAGAAGGGAATGGCAATCCACTCCAGTATTCTTGCCTGGAGAATTCCATGGACAGAGAAGTCTGGTGGGCAACAATCTGTGGGGTCGCAAAGAGTCAGACACAACTGAGCAACTAACACACACACACACAAGGATAGGATTCGATATAATCAAAGGATTCACAGCTAAAGAACAGAAGTCTACACACTAAAAACTTGTCTATCAGGCTAAAAACCTGGGCTTGCAACACAAGTTGTCTTATCCCATATGAATGGTAATTTAATAGGTGAAGAGAAGTCCATATACTGTGATAGATTCTTCCTGACCTACCCTGCCAAGAGTCAAACCCAGACGTCACACTAATCAAAGTATATTCTCTTTATCCCTATTAAAACCTTTGCTTGATGTGCATATACAAAAAAAAGTACTTTGACCCATACCTCAGGCATATCAAAGGCAATGTATGAAAAATAATTCTAAATGGATTATGAATCTAACTATAAAATCTAAAAGTATAAAACTTCAAAAAAATACAAGAGTAAAATTTTCATACTTTGAGTTAGGTAGCATTCTTAGATAACCCAACAAAGCATAAGTTTAAAAAAGAACAAATTTATAGACTTCAAATTTAAAAACTACTCTTCCAAAGATACTGTTTAAAAAGTGAAAACAAATCACACAGGAGGAAAAATATTTGCAAAACATATCTAAGAAAGACAGGCATTCAGTAACAAGCCAATAAAAAAAAAATGAGCAAGAAACCTAATAGACATTTTAGCAAAGAAAAAGCAAATATGGAAAATGAAACCATTCTTAACATCATTCATCATTAGGAAGATAAAAATTAAAATCAAGTGAAAGACAACATAAGAAAAATGGTGGAGTAGACAGTTCCCAAGCTAAAATTATCCCAAAGAAACACTGAAAAACAGGCAGAAACTGTCAGAACCACTTTTGTCAGACTCTGGAAAATAGAAGATTTACAACAACCATGAGAACTGAATCAAGAAGTCAACTTAAAAATGGTAGGAAAGCTTTGTGGCATTTTTACTCGCCCTCACCCTACTCATTCCTTGATGTGGAGGCAATCTTGAAGACATCAGTTGGGATCCCAGAGTGGGACCCTGGCCCCTCGTGCCAGAAGGACCAGAGTAGACCTTACTTGTAAATTATTACGTCTGTTCTAACTTACCTGGGGGCTGCCTGGAGGACTGACACGAGGCACTCCTCTCTATTTCACCTAACTTGGAATCTTCTCAGTGGAAAAGCAGCAAGCACTGCTTAAAATCCCATAAGGTGACCCAAACACCCACAGCCACCTGGGCAAAGGATTAACAATGAGACATACAATTGACTGCCTGAGATCTGGGCAGGAAAAGGGAGAGTTTCTTTGGGAAATTAGGGTAATCACAAACACCTGTGTATATAAAGTAACTTAGAAAGCCCAGGGTGAAATGCATGCTCAGGAAACACTGAGATTTTAAGCTTTCATCTCAAGCTGATCCCTGGAGTCAGCACAAGTCTGGCTAAGGGCCGAAGGAGTCAAAAAGTCAATCTGCAAAGACCAGATTGTTGTATGTTTGTAAAACAAACATATTGATTGTATGCTTGTTTGTTTGTTTGCTTAGCTCCTGGCAATCCAGAAAATCTTTATCAAAATACAAGCTAAGGAATAGAGACTTCAGTATCACCCACAGCAAGAAATACAATTTCTACAAAAAAGGCTGAGAAAACTCACTAGACAAATGAACAACTACAGCCTTCAATAGTCAAAAAATAGCAAACCCTAGGGAAAGGGGAAACACTGTATTCCCAAGTTGCCAATATTCAAATCTCTAATTTTCAACAATAAAAATTTTAAAAATCACAAGATGTATAAAGTAATAAAATATGGTCCACTCAAAAGAGTGAAAATACATTAGCAGAAAACATCCCTGAGGAAGCCCAGTATCACACTTTGCAGTAAACTTGAAATCTAATGTCTTAATTATGCTCCTATCACCGAAGGAAAACATTTGCAAAGAATTAAAGAAAATCAGGAAAACAATGTATGACCAAAACAAGACTATCGACAAAAAGACAAATTATAAAAGGGAATCAAATAGAAATTCTAGAATAAGAAAACCAATAAATAAATGAAAAATTCAGTAGGGGGTTCAACGGCAAATTTGAGAAAGCAAAGACATAATCAGCAATCTCGAGGACAAGACAAAGCTATCTAGTCTGAGGAACAAAAAGAAAAAAAGAGAATAAAGTGAAGAGAGAGCCTAAGAGATGAGGGGTTCATCTTCAAAAAAACCAATATATGCATTAAGGGAATCCCAGAAGAAGAAGAAGAGGGAAATGGCAAGAATACCTGAAGAAATAATTGCCAAAAACTTCCCGAATTTGATGAGAGACATGAGCCTACATGTTCAGAAGCTCAATGAACTTCAAGTAGGTTAAATTCAAACAGAATTTGAGTCAAAACATATCATTACCAACTGCTGAAGCCAACAACAAAGAGAAAATATTCAAAACAGTAAGAAACATGCAATTCATTATGTACAGGGGACCCCCAAAGAGCAAAAAGCAGACATCGTGTGTCTTCTACTGAAAGAACACACTACCACCCAAAATCTTGCCAAAGGAATTGAACCTGAGACTGATTAAGCCTCTCTATCCAGCTGTAACTTGCAGGCAATACAAAGGACATGAAACATTTTGAAATGCACCATAACTATGAATCTAGACTATGGGAAACTACAGGTCAAATGTTTCAAGGTTTTTCAACATACAGACTTTAAAGAAGAGATGAAAGGAAAACGTATAGATTAAAAAAGACAAATGCATCTAGTTTTTTTAAATGGGCAAGACTAAACTGTAATGTCTTAGATGCAAACTTAAAAAGAAACACAAAGAAATGTTCAAATCAGAATATGCTATGCTATGCTTAGTCACTCAGTTGTGTCCGACTCTTTGTAACCCTATGGACTGTAGCCCGCCAGGCTCCTCTGTACATGGAGATTCTTCAGGCAAGAATACTGGAGTGGCTTGCCATGCCCTCCTCCAGGGGATCTTCCCAACCCAGGGATTGAACCCAGGTCTCCTGCATTGCAGGCAGATTCTTTACTGTCTGAACTACCAGGGAAGCCCTAAGTCAGAATACTAACTACTTTTGCAGAGAAAGAGGGACTGTGATTGGGAGGGGCACAGCAAGAAGAGTTTCTTGAATGGCTGGTAAAATTCTGCTTCATAGTGTTCATTTTATAATTCACTAAATTATCCTTCTGTTTTTTACTGCTTTTCTGTACTTGTTATATTTGACAATAAACAAGTTAAATAGTAAAAAAGAAAAAAAAGGAGGAAAGAAAGAAAGTTCATTAAACCAGTGGTCTGCTACAAAAGGAATATTTTGCTACACACAAAGTTACAGTAGTGACAAAGAACAAACACAATAAAAAAACACAGAAACAAACATTTAGTGAGCTCCAATATAAACTAGGCAATTTATAACCATAAGAACAACACGGTTAAATAGACATTGCTATCCCCATTTCAAATTCAAACCTACTAAGCTATTAAGAGAATTCAAACCTAAAGTATATTTGTCTCCCTGTATCTGACTGTTTGCGGAACCCAGGGTAGGCAAGGCACAAGTGGGGAAGCTGAAAGAAAACTCAAGGAACTGCAGACATGTTTATTCTCTCCGGGCTAGCGCAGCAGCCTTAAGGCAGACACACTGTATTCTCTTGTGGTTGGCCCAGCAGATGCAGACATAATGCAGCCTCAAGGGCTTTTCAGGTGGAGCTTATATATGTTTAGGTAGCCTGTGCCCAAGGGGGTACGTCGTGAAGTGCATATGCAGTGATATAAGTGACCTCAGCTGTTACATAATCATGTATTTACAAAACGTGGGGGGAGAGCAAGAGGCCGTGGGTCGAGAGACTCTCATCACTACTATCTTGTCTAATTTGCTCTTTCTCTACAATATTTCTTCACCACATTCTATTTTTAAATGACAATAAAAAAAAAAAACTCAACATCAATAAGAAAAATAAAAAGAAACAGTTTATGAGAAAAACAAAGTTCACAACTAAGGAAGTCACAGAAAACAAAACTTCCAAGTAAATACTAAATCTGTGAAGAGATTCTCAACCTTGCTAATAATCAGGAAAATGTATTTAAAGCACTGAGCTGCCACCTAAATCTAGAAAATTAACAAAAAGTGATAACAACAAGAGTTGTCAAGGACACAGCAAAACATCAGAGGTCAAAGCATATACAGGTACAAACACTGAAAAAAGCAATCTGGCAATGATATCCTGTAAGAGAAACTCCTGCACATGTGCACAAGGAGGTAAGTACAAGAATATTTACTGTAGCCCTGGAAAATGGAAATCACCTAATGGTCCATTATTACAACAAAATGTTTGCTGTGCTGTGCTTAGTCACTCAGTCGTATCCAACTCTTTGTGACCCCATGGACTGTAGCCTGCCAGGCTCCTCTGTCCATGGGGGTTCTCCAGGTGAGCATACTGGAGTGGGTTGCCACACGCCCTCCTTAAGGGGATCTTCCCAACCCAGTGATAAAACCCAGATCTCCCACATTGCAGACAGATTCTTTACCATCTGAGCCACCAGGGAAGTCCAATTTTTTCAAAAAAGTTTACATATTACAAATTAGTCTTTCAAAAGAATGCTATATAGCAGTTTAAAATTGATGAAATTAATCTAAATGTGTTAAGATAACATAGATAAAGGTAAGTAAACTTCAGCTGGTAGACCATGTCCTACCCACAGTCTGCTTATGTCTACCCAGAGAGCTAAAAGAAATTTTTACATTTGTAAATAGTTGGAAAACAAATCAATAGAACAAGATTTTGTAAAATAGTATTCTCAATATGACAAATATGGAAATTACATAAAATTCTAATTTCAATATCTCTATATAAAGTCTATTGAAATATAGATAAGTTCATTCATTGGCATATTATCTTAGGGATGCTATCATGCTACAACAGTATAGTTGAGTATGTAGTTGTGAAACAAACAGTATGACAAAGCCTAAAATATTTATTATATTGCCCTTAACAGAAAACGTGTGTTGATCTGTGACATATAATTCTCAAAAACAATGCTGAGTGGAACAAGGTTAGAAAGCAAAAGTATACATATAATAAATGATTTATATAAAATTAAAAAACAAGTATTCCTACATCTATATTACCCCTGTTTTGCTGAAACATAGGCAGAGAAGTTATGTGGCTTATTAATCTCCCAACAAACTGAAGGTTAAAGGATTTGTACCTCTGCTACCAGGTTCACCCTTAAGAAGGGTGAACATTACATTAAAATTGGTATACAACTAAAACAATATCACAGAATTTTAAAACGTGGTTTCCTTGGTCCATATTTGCTATTAAATACATCCTAAAGCCTAGGGAGACTACAACACATTCTAAACCAGTTACTTAGAAAGAAATTCATAGGAGTTTCCCTAAGGGCTTCCCTGGTAGCTCAGGTTGTAAAGAATCCACCTGAAGGAGACCTTGGTTTTATTCTGGGTCGGGAAGATCCCCTGGAGAAGGGCTAGGCTACCCCTCTGGTATTCTTACCTCGAGAATCCCCAGAGACAGAGGAGCCTGGTGGGCTAAAAGGGAAAACATACAAATTAAAGCCGCTTTTTCAAGCTGAACAAAATAAAAGGACAGTTCAATAATGCCAACAAATCAAAGGTTAAGACATACCTTTTTCTATTTCTTTCTGAAACCAGATAAGAACACTGAAAAATATGAACCCTATATTCACACATTCTATGCATGTTCCTAAAAATATAATAATTAACCATTATTGAGCACTCATTGGTATTAGGCTTTGTAGTAAGTGTTTAACTTATGGATTAACTTATTAAATCCTAACAATGAAATTGGTAATGAAATTATCTCCACTACATACACATGGGGTGATTAAGGCTTAAAGAATTTAAGTAACTTGTATCCGGTCACAGAGTTGGACTCTAAAGTCAGACAATGACTTAATCACTATACATTCACTCAAGAAGTATTTCTTTAGTATCTCCAATATACATGTCTAGAAACTGGAGATACAGCAGTAAGGAAAAACCAATTCAAATTCATATCCTCATTAAGCATATATTCTAATGTGTGAGAACGAGAATAAATATGTGACAGTCACAGGTGAATAAAGGACATACTAAAAAGAGGGGACGGAAGTGACTAAGAGTGCTACTTCAAAATAGCTGGTCAGAGGGGATCGGGATGGGGAACACATGTAAATCCATGGCTGATTCATGTCAATGTATGGCAAAAACAACTACAATATTGTAAAGTAATTAGCCTCCAACTAATAAAAATAAATGGAAAAAAAAATAGCTGGTCAAGGAAGGCCTCTGAGGAGGTGATATCTGAACAGAGACCTAAATGAAATAAGGAAGCCAGTCATATAAACATATCCAGAGAAAGAACACCTCAGGTAGAGAAAACTACCAAGTATCAGTTCAGTTGCTCAGTTGTGTCCGACTCTTTGTGACCCCATGAATCACAGCACACCAGGCCTCCCTGTCCATCACCAACTCCTGGAGTCTACCCAAACTTATGTCCATCGAGTCAGTGATGCCATCCAGCCATCTCATCCTCTGTCATTCCCTTCTCCTCCTGCCCCCAATCCCTCCTAGCATTAGGGTCTTTTCCAACAAGTGAACTCTTCGCATGAGGTGGCCAAAGTACTGGAGTTTCGGCTTCAGCATCAGTCCTTCCAATGAACAGCCAGGACTGATCTCCTTTAGGATGGACTGGTTGGACCTCCTTGCAGTCCAAGGGACTCTCAAGAGTCTTCTCCAACACCACAGTTCAAAAGCATTAATTCTTCGGCACTCAGCTTTCTTCACAGTCCAACTCTCACATCCATACATGACCACTGGAAAAACCATAGCCTTGACTAGACGGACCTTTGTTGGCAAAGTAATGTCTCTGCTTTTTAATATGCTATATAGGTTGGTCATAACGTTCCTACCAAGTATAGAATTTCTCAAATAATTTTTAAAATGTCCTCAGGCAGGAGCATGCTTAATATATCTGGAGACCATCAAGGCAGCCACTGTGACTACAGCACAGTAACAAGAGGAAGAGAAGGAAATGAGGTTTGAGAAGGCCTAGAGGCAGATCACATAGGCACTTATAATAGGACAAAGCAAGCACCTTCAACTTTGATTAACTGTGATGGAAAGCCACTTTTGACTAGAGAGGGTGACAAATTTTGACTTTAGCTTTTACAGGATGATACTGCTGTTGCTGTGTGCAAATTATCATTATCATAGTTGGGGGGAGGGTAGAAGAATAGAATCAGGAAGACAGGTTAGGAGACTTTTATAGTAACCCAGATGGAAGATGAAAGAGGCTAAAATTAGACTAGTGATGGAGCTAGTGGGGAAAAGTCTTATGCAGTTTGAATACTGCACCAACCAAAACTGATGGGCTGAATGTGGAATATGAGGTTTAGAAAAGAATCAAAAACAACTTCCATATTTTGCTTTGAGTGAATGATTTTGTTGTTTAGTCGCTCAGTCGTGTCCGACTCTTTGCGACCCCATGGACTGCAGCATGCCAGGCTTCCCTGTCCATCACCATCTCCCAGAGTTTGCTCAAGCTCGTGTCCATTGAGTTGACGATGTCATCCAACCATCTTACCCTCTGGTCACCCCTCCTCCTCCTGCCCTCAATCTTTCCCAGCATCATGGTCTTGTCCAGTGAGTCAGTTCTTCACATCAGGTGGCCAAAGTAATGGAGCTTCAGCTTCAGCATCAGTCCTTCCAGTGAATATTCAGGACTGATTTCCTTTCGGATGAACTGGTTTGATCTCTTGCAGTCCAACAGTCTCTCAAGAGTCTTCTCCAACACCACAGTTAGGAAGTATCAATTCTTCAGCACTCAGCCTTCTTTATGGCCCAACTCTCACATCTGTTCATGACTACTGGAAAAACCATAGCTTTGAGTATATGTACCTTTGTCAGCAAAGTGTTGTATCTGCTTTTTAATACTCTGTCTAGGTTTGTCATAGCTTGAATGATAGTGCTGTTTATCGACATTGGAAAGACTGAGGGAGAAGCAGAATAGGAAATAAAAACAGGGTTCAACTTTGGACACATTAAGTTTGAAAGGTCTATTAGCTACCCAAATAGAAATGTTACACTCACAACTGAAAAAAGGAGTTAGAGCTCAGAGGAAAGTCAAGACAAGAGGGGAAAAGGTGGGAATCAACAGCATACAGATGAAATGCAAAGTAATACAATCTAATGAGATTACAGCAGGAGAGAGAACAGATTGTAGAAGCAGATTAAATACTAAGCTCTCTGAAGCACTGGTGAGACTGAAAGAAAACCAAGAGAGCATGGTCCCAGGAGCCAAATGATGGAATGATCAACCAAGTCAAAAGCAACAGGTTGAGTGAGATGAAGACTGAAAACTGGCCACTGGATTTGACCAATGATGACCCTGACATAAGTGCTGCAGTGGAATTAGGAGACTACAGCCTGATTTGACTGGAATGGGTTCAAAAAAGAGTAAGAGCAGAAGAAATGAAAGATACAGATAATTCTTTCAAGTGGTTTTGTTCTAAAGAAAAGCACTCTCTTATTCACAGACAATTATTTCATATCCCTTGCTCGTTTGCCTGAATAACTGCAAGAGTCTCTTGAGTGGTCTCTCTGCTTCCACATACCCATTCAGTCAGTGCTCCTTAGAGTAGTCAAACAGATGGGGTTAAAAATGAATGTCAGATCACGTGATTCCTCTGCTCAAAATTCTCCAATGGCTTTTCATCTCATTCAGCACAAAAGTCAAAAACCTTACCCTGTAAGACACTTACCCATCTGAACCTCTCCACAATTCAGCCCTCCTCTCCCCATCTTTCCCCTTTGACCTCACCTACTACTCTTCCTCTCACTCACTCTACTCTAGCCATACTTGGGCTCCTTGGTGTTCCTCAAACAAAATTTTAGAGCTAAAGGGATGCTTCCAGCCTAAAGAGCTTTCTACCTCTACCAAGTATACACTTCCCTCAGAATTGAAATGCCTGTTTCTTACATCCTTCAGGTCTTTACTCAAACATCTCATTCCAAAGAGATGTCTTTCATGATAATGCTATTTAAAGCCATAACATCTCCCATCACTCTATATCTCCCTTTTCTGCTTTATTTTCTTCATAGTATTTATCACCGTATAGCACAGTACATATTTTACTTATTTCTTTTATTATCTGATACAAGTGTACCATAGACAGAGTTGGTTTAATCACAGTTGGGATTTTCTCAAGTATGACAGGTATGAAAGAAGGTACTGAAGGTACACACATAGGAATAATTATGATAGCCCATGAAATATTTAGTTGGACAAGGATGAAAGTAGAGGCATGAGGTGACCAACAATGAAAAGATGATTTAGGAAAAACAAAAATCAACAGGCTAGAGGTTACAAAGAGTTTGAACAATTTTTGGAGATGAATGAATGCGAGCTACAGAAACAGAACATGATGTGAAGGTCAGAGTGTGGTAAGCTCTAAACTAAGATTTTAGAAGTGGAACTATTACTGGTAAAGATGAAATATGCCCAATGAACATGGAAGCAGAAAGTTCAGGTTGATATCAATTTTTCTCATCATTATTTACTATATTTCCACTTTATATAGGGTCTTCACTGGTGGCTCAGCTGGTAAAGAATCTGCCTGCAATGTGGGAGACCTGGGTTCAATCCCTGGGTTGGGAAGATCCCCTGGAGAAGTAAATGGCTATCCACTCCAGTATTCTGGCCTGGAGAATTCCATGGACTGTATAGTCCATGGGGTCACAAAGAGTCAGACACAATTGAGCAACTTTCACTTTTACATCACCACTGTATATATGGCTATATATAGCCATAGTGCAGAGAAAAAAGTTTGGGGAGTTGACAATGAGGTACAACATTGAAACAAAAAGGCGGTCAACTATGTTGGACTAACAGTGCATCATGTGTAAGTCCTGACTCCCGGGGACACCTAGTCTCTGCTCTCCCCTGAGGACTTTTTCCTCCACCCCCAGGGCTAGCCCTTGACCCAATAACCTGGTTTTCAAACCTCTTTGGAACCCCAAGTACATATATAAGAGAAGAAAAACAACCAATACCTGCTGATAAAAAAGATAATTACCAAGGTACCATGGGGGTTTTACCAAAAAGTACAAAGCTAGATAGCAAATTTAGCAAAGAACCATATAGTAGCTAAGACCATCAATGAAAGAAGCATAGTGATTGCAGTATGAAGCTGCCTCTAACAGTCCTAAACATAGGTCACCATGAGTAACTGGGGTGGAAAAAGCTTTTAGGCTGATCTTAGGTTAAGAGGCTGGAGGCAATAGCACCCCACTCCAGTACTCTTGCCTGGAAAATCCCAGGGACAGGGGAGTGTGGTGAGGTGCCGTCTATGGAGTTGCAGAGTCAGACATGACTGAAGCGACTTAGGAGCAGCAGCAGCAGGCTAAGAGGCATCCAGTAAAACAAAAATGGGAAAAATCTGTAAGCAGATGTATCCTACGCTCATCAGGGAAAACTGTCCAACCTGCTTCAACCATCCCAGGCTCTCTGCTCC
Source organism: Cervus canadensis (assembly GCF_019320065.1). NCBI lineage: Eukaryota > Metazoa > Chordata > Mammalia > Artiodactyla > Cervidae > Cervus > Cervus canadensis. The sequence goes on from NC_057387.1 coordinate 95,158,350, forward strand.
CAGGACCTTTGATGAAATCAAATCTTCCAAAGGTAATAGGTCTTCAGGGCTGGCCCTTACTTAGATTACTTCGGGACAAGATGGGAGGAAAGAGTTAACAAACACTGTATTGAAAACTCATTGTCATTGCAGAGGTCAGACTGGAGTAGGTGCGTGCTAAGTCGCTTCAGTCGTGTCCAGCTCTTTGCGATCCTAAGGACAGTAGCTTCCCAGGTTCCCCTGTCCTCGGGATTCCCTAAGCAAAAATACTGAATACTAGAATGGGTTGCCATGCCTTCCTCAAGGAGATCTTCCTGACCCAGGGACCAAACCCGAGTCTCTTATGTCTCCTCCATTGGCAAGCAAGTTCTTTATCACTAGCATCCCAATGGCTCAAATGATAAAGGATCCACCTGCAATGCAGGAGACTCAGATTCGATCTCTGGGTCAGGAAGATCCCCTGGAGAAGGGAATGGTCACCCACTCCAATATTCTTGCCTGGAGAACTGCAAGAACAGAGGAACCTAGCGGGCTATAGTCCATGGGGTTACAAAGAGTTGGACATGACTGAGCAATTAAGCACACACCTTCCATTGAAAACTTAGTGTGAGTACCTGCTCAATCGTGTCTGATATAGCCTGTAAGGCTCCTCTGTCAATGGAATTTCCCAGACAAGAATACTGGAGTGAGTTGCCATTTCCTTCTCAGGGATCTTCCCAACCCAGGGATCGAACCAGCATCTTGAGCATTGGCAGGCAGATTGTTTATTACTGTGCCACCTGTAAAGCCCCTGGGAAAACTCGGAAAAATTCTCAAATGCCCATGTCTTAATCACCATGTCCTACACTGTATCCTCCACACAGCTGCCAGAGTAACCCAGGTTAAAAAAACAAGTAAGACCATCATACTCCCCTACTTTACTTTTTAAATAGTAGTAAAGATCTTCTACTATCGAGGCTCTTTTAGGCTCTAAACTCATCATCTATGCCTCCAAGTTCAAATTCCAACAATACCAAACAACTACATTTCCCTACAAAATATACACAGTTTTCCCTCTGTGTGTTTTCTGCCCTGTGCTTTTGGGCCTTCCTGATAGCTCAGTTGGTAAAGAATTTGTCTGCAATGCAGGAGATCCCAGTTCAATCCCTGGTTCAGGAAGACCCACTGGAGAAGGGACAGGCTATCCACTCCAGTATTCTTGGGCTTCCCTGGGGGCTCAGCTTGTAAAGAATTTGCCTGTAATGCAGGAGACCTGGATTTGATCCCTGGGTTTGGAAAATCCCCCAGAGAAGGGAAAGGCTACACACTCCAGTATTCTGGCCTGGAGAATTCCATGGACTATATATACAGTCCATGAGGTCGCAAAGAGTCAGACACGACTGAGCAACTTTCACTTCACTTTGACTATACAATAACATTACAGTGCCGAATAATGATTTTCATGAAAAAAATTTTGAAAATTCCTTAATGATGCTGAGAGAATTCTAGAAAGTAAAATTGAACTCCATCTTCCTCCATCTTCAAAAATGTCTCATTTTCTTTACTTACCTATTTCTCTCTTACTACCATTATTACTCAACTCACCCAAATTCAAAATATTTGAATCATTTCCTGTTCATTCATTCAGTTAGTAAATAATTATTGTGCCTATTGTGACAAAGGCCCTGATTACGTATTATGGTATATAAAATGATGATATAGTTCCCACCCTCAATAATTTACAACTTAAAAGCAGATATGAAATAACATAAAATGAATACAGAAGGACAGAAGTGCTATTTATGACAGCCCAATCAGAGAAAAGCAACTTCACAGAACAGTTTCTGTGGCATGAGTTAGGCCTGGACGCTTGAGTAGAATTTCAATGGGCAAAGACTATGAAGAAAGTTTTTCAAATAGATAACTAATTAAAATAAAAATATGAAAGTGCCTAAGGAGGAAACAAATATTTACTGAGTGCCCATTATGTACCAGTTAAAACACTAAAGGCTGGTACAGTGATGATTAAGACGGCCTCTGAGGAGTTTTTCTCTGATGAGAGACTGACAACCAGTTAGGATATTGCTCAGGATACGTTTCAAGTGCCAGCACACATACATGTTTCTAGTAAGTATTCAGACTAATAACTATGTTTCAAATATCATACTAGGCCCTAGGTGTATACAATAGTAAATGAAAGAGTCTGGGCCTCAAAGAACTTGCTAACAAGAGAGAGAAGCTATTTCAATAATGTATGCTACAATGGATACAAAGCAAAGTACTGGGAACCAAGAGAAGGGGCCTCTAACTGATTCTAATAAAAAGTGATGTTTCAAGTAGACCTTGAATGCCAAGGTCTTCAAACTTTATTCTATGATATTAAAAAGCTAATGAAAGTTTCTAAAGATAAAGCAATGAATTGATCATTTAAAAATACTTATTTGCAACTCAGACAGGCAAGGAATTCCAATCATCTTTATTAGAATATAGAATAAATTAGAGGCTAAAAGGCTAAAAGCAGAGTAAATGCAGTTAAGATATTACAACAACCAAGACAAAAGTTTATAAATGGTGTAAATTAAGGTGATGACAGTGAGCACAAAAATTTGAAAGAGATCATGAAGACCGATCAGCAGAATCTGGAGAAGGGGGTCAAGGGAGAGCAAAAAGACAAAGACCACGGATATAATTTCAAGTTTGAGGACCACAGAAAGGAAAGACACAGGGAGAAGCACATTTCAAAAGAGAATAATGGAATCTATCAATATTTCAATGATACAGTAAGCCACTAATCCAGAGATCCAAGTTCTGCATCCTGTTCAGAAATTATTCCTAAATACCAGCATGGTATAACATATAACAGCATTATTCCATGTCAGGAGAAATGAAGAACAAAGTCATTTCTGAAAGGTAGATACCTTGGTGATCAGCTAGGTTTTTACTCCCTGAATAAATGGAATAATCCATCCCACCTCATAACACACAAAATTTAAATTTTTTAAGTTTTCAACAAATAATTTCAAGGACACTATCAAATTATGAAAACCACAAATGTTAAGATCACAAATGCTGAGAGTCTAAGGTGGAAATGTTAAGGCTAGAAATGGAAATATAGAACTAAGAAAAGAGGTCAGGCCTGGAGACTACAAGGAGGCTCTGTGACACAATGTCATGAACAAAAAGAACTACAGACCCTTTGGCTCAGTCGGTAAAGAATCTGCCTGCAATGAGAAGAACTGGGTTCGATTCTAGGGTTGGGAAGATCCCTTGGAGGAGGGCATAGCAACCCACTCCAGTATTCTTGCCTGGAGAATCCCCATGTACAAAACAGTCGGACACAACTGAACGACCAAGCACAGCACATAGGCCCTACTCCGTATCCTAAGTACTTGCCATGAATAGGGTAAGCCTGTTAAAAAACAAAACACAATTAAGAAAAAAAAACCCGTGGACTTCCCTGGTGGTCCAGTGGTTAAGAATCCACTTGCTAATGCAAGAGGCATGGATTCAATCCGTGGTCAGGGAAAATTCCACATGCCAAGGGGTAACTAAGCCAGTGTGCCACAACTACTGAGCCTGCACTCGCAACTACTGAGCCTTCACGTCACAACTAATGAAGCCCACATGCTCTAGAGCCCAAAAGCTGCAACTACTAAGCCCATGTACCCTGGAGCCTGTGCTCTGCAACAAGATAAACCACCGCAAGGAGAAGCCCATGCTCAGCAACTAGAGAGTAATCCCCACTCCCGGCAACTGGAGAAAAGCCTGAGCAGCAACAAAGACCCAGCACAACCAAAAGTGAATAAATAAATAAATAAAATTTTAAAAACAAAGAATAAAAGAAAAAATCTGGGAATTCTCTGTTGGTTCGGTGGTTAGGACTCAGTGCTTTCACACGCAGGGGCCTGGGTTCCCCGGTTGGGAAACTAAGGTCCTGTAAGTTTCAGCATGACCAGAAAAAATAAAAAGAAAAAAGCTGAGGACAGAGAGGAAACACATCCTCAAGGAACATACTGGAGACAGCGACAGAAAACAGAAAAAGACACCCAAGAAGCAGTCAGAGAAACAGGAGTGGAAAAGACATTATGACAAAAGAGAAGAAAACATCAAAAGAAACACATGGTCAAGAGTGACCAATAGTTCACAGAGGTCAGAGAAGAGGGAGGTTATCAGCTTTAGTCATTTTAAGGTCCCCAGGACTGCTGCAAATCTTTCTGTGCAATTCTTTCACAATGAAAACTTTTCACAAATAGCCACATATTATTTTTCAACTTAAAAAAAGGAAGTTTTAGCATCTATCGTGGAACATTTACACAAGGGAAAACTATACAGCAGTGAAAAAGAACAAGCTTTTTCTAAAAGAACATAGATGAATCTTACAGACATAGCTGAATGAAAGAGTACAGTCATAAAAGAGTTAAGCTGAATGATTTAATTTATATGAAGTTCAGAAGAGGCAACACTAGTCCATGGTGATAGAGGCTGGGTGAGTGGTTACCTCTAGAGATGGGTAATACCTGGGAGAAAACACAAAGGCACATTCTAGGGTACTGGAAATGTTTTACATCTTTATCTGAGGAGTGGTCACATAGGTGTATTCATTCTGTAAAAATTCATGGGCTCCAGGTTGGATGCATGAGACAAGTGCTCGGGCCTGGTGCACTGGGAAGACCCAGAGGGATCGGGTAGAGAGGGAGGTGGGAGGGGGGATTGGGATGGGGAATACATGTAAATCCATGGCTGATTCATGTCAATGTATGACAAAAACCACTACAATATTGTAAAGTAATTAGCCTCCAACTAATAAAAATAAATGAAAAAAAAAATTCATGGGCTCAGTGAACCTTTGATTTGCACTCTGTAGTCACATCACAATTAAAAAGTAAATAAACAAACATACAAGTTACTGATGACCTTGAAGACATCAGTTTGGGTAAAAGCCAAATATATGAGGACTGTATACAAGGTGAAGAAGCTGAGAGAGTGAACTGTTGTTCAGTCACGCAGTCGTGTCCAACTCTTTGCAACCCCATGGACTGCAGCACGCCAGGCTTCTCTATCCTTCACCATCTCCTGGAGCTTTCTCAGACTCCTGAATATAAACTCATTTTTCAAGAAGGTTGCTGGTTAGCAAAAATGAGATTACAAAGCAGCTTAAGTAGGTTACAAAACTCAGGGAAATCCTGTTGTCTTGCTTTTATTTGTGGTATAATACAACAAGGGCCTACAGAAGATAAGAGGGAATGAAATAAAAAACATAGAGAAATTAGCCTGGAAGAGGATAAGTACTTCCTTCTTTGAGATTTAAAAGGATGAGTGAACACAGAAATCCTGAGATAAAGGGGAAGAAATCAAATAACCTTGAACTCTTCAGTGAAGCACTGGATAAGGTAAATTGGACCAGGTAAACTGACTAAGGAAAGGATCTGGGTTTTAAGTACATTTTAAAATGTTTCAAATAGGAACTGCAGAGAATATAAAAGACAAGGTTGAGAGAGAAAATTACAGTAAGAGGACAATCCTCAGCTGCATGAAAGTAAGGGCAAAGATAGCAATGGCACAGTCTACTCAGCACTGGGTGGAGAATACAAGATAAAAAACCAACAGTGGGGGAAAGTCCAAGTGCTAACATGTGCATCACTGAAACTATATATAATAATGATGTCTATGGAAAATACTTATTTAACATACGGGAAAGGTCTCCTGTTAGGCAGGAGACCTAACAGGACCCTTCAAATCTCCAAAGATGAAGTCAGTAGGGTCTTGAATAGTATGTGCAAAAGGGAAGCTGTCACTGGAGTCCATTACTATAGTACATTTTTCTGTAAATCCCACAAGATCAAGGACCATGCAGTACTCACTGAACTTCCTACAGCTACTAATGACAACTTCTCCCTGATAAAACTGACCTTTATCCCCTACTTCTAAATAACCCACACTTGATTAATAAATTAATATATAAACACATCCTGTCCATTCAGAAACTCCACGAACTTTTTGCATTTCTTTCTGTTTTTTCACTAAGATATTTTCAGTGGTAAACTCCTATAAGGCAGAGACTAAATCTATGAATTCTCTGCTCACAGTACTGCCTTGGGATTGCACACATGCATCCCCAAAGCACATGTTTTAAAAAGTGCTTTCTCGTGAAATGGATCATTACTGGAGAGAACTTTAACAATGGCTAGAAACATATTCCAACAAGACTATAACGATGGCCAAACTAGAGAACGCTTAGGAATGACATCTTTTTCACAACTGTCAAGGCAACCTCAAGAAAATAAGATAACATTTACTATATCAACTGACTCTCCCTACCTTACACTTTTTGCCCCTCTGGATAATCCCTCCATACCCCTTTAGTAAGCCTATTCTTTGCACTTCATTTACTCCCAGCCCACATTCCGGAGTCCCTTCTTCTCCTCCAGAACCCTTTACCTCAAACGCCCATAGGACCATTTTTCATCCCTACTCTCTCATCTTCCATTTCTCCACTCCGCATTTTTCTGCCTCTCCAGACCTCCCATTCCTCCTGCCCAACTTCAATTCAGTCCCCACCCCTTCAACTCCCCCAGCCCAAATCTTCCCGCCCGAGATAGCCCTCCCCCATCAGTCCCACTCAGGCTCCCCCTCCCCATCCTTTCCCTCCGAGACCCCAGCGAGCCCTACCTGCTCCCTGACTTCGGGCCCCGCGGGCCCGGTCCGCTCCTCCAGTCGCTGCCTCCCGGGCGGCGCTCGCCGGCGCGGGGGCAGGGGCAGGGGCAGGGGCTGGGACTGGGGCAGCTCCGCCGCCCGCTGAGCCCCATCGTCCCGGCCGGCTGCCGGCGGCAGCGGCGGCGGCGGCGGCGGCTGCGGTCGATCGCGGCAGCGGCTCCGCTTCATATCTGCGGCTGGGCCCTGCGGGCGTCAGCGCCGCGACTGTCCCGGCCCCGCACCGCCCCGGGCCGCAGCGCTGCCGCGCCAACCACCTCCCGCGGCCACCATGGCCCGGCGGGCACCCGAAGCCACCGACCCCAGCCCGTAGCTCCTCCGCGCTTTCTGGGGCCTCAAGGGCCGCGGCCTCCTAGGGGCTCCTTACGCAGGCGGCAGCATCGCCGCAGCCTCGTCCTGTCCCACCCGGCACACGCTCGGCCGGTCACCCGCCGCCGCCGCCGCCGGCTCCACGGCAGCCGCCCGCCCGCCTGCCTCTGGCCGGGCCCCGCCCCTCCTTTCCCCTCGCGCGCGCGCACCGGGAGCCCGCCCGCCACCTCCGGCCGCGCGCCGTCTCCCGCGCACGCGCCAGCGAACGGTCGCGAGAGACCCGCCCTTGGCCCCTCCGCGTGGTGTGTGAGGGAGGGGGTGGAAAGCGGAAGGGGGCGGGGCCCTGACGCGCCTGTGGTTGCCGCGGACGGTTCATTGATTCTTTCATTCGTCCATTCACGAAATTGTGTGCCAGGCCAAGCTAAGTGGTGCGGATCTAAAATGAATTAGAACTGATCAACGTCCTCAAGGAAGTAGGTGGAGAAGGACCAGGAGCAGCAAGAAGATAAAGGAGACAACTAGTGAACAGAACACGAATGCGTGCCTTTTTGTTAAGCACCTTCCAACCAACTGTCATCTGATCGTCACATCACACTTTGAAGGCAGGTCTGTTCATTCTCCTGTTACAGATAAGAAGACCGACGAGAAGTGACATGCACCAGGTCACTGAGCAAGCTAGACAGAACTCAAATTCTGGCTTTTCTGCCTCTTTCCACGGTTTCCTGCTGCTTCCAAAAAGTAAGACAGGATGTGGAAAGTCCTATAAAAGAGGAAGAAGCAATTGATTGCTTAAAGGGGAAAGGGAAGATAAGCTTCCAGAACATCGCCATGATTCCCCACTGACAATGAAGTCATCACGTTATAGCCCAGTCCAGCCTGGCCACTGCGAGTCCAGCTATGGCCTGGGCAGCTCAGCCTGCCACTTTCAGTGACTCATCTGCTCAGCAACGTGGCTGTAGCTCAGCCCTGTCTGGCCTCCTCCTTCTGGCTTCAGCTGGTCTGTCACAGCACCGTATTTTTCCTCTTTTGACTTGACAGGAATGCTTTCACAGAAGCATTTCCTTAAGGGGTCCCCCTTTTTTTTCCTGAGCCTCTTCCCTGAACCTTTTCTGAAAGGTAATAATAAATAACATTATAGCAAAACTACTGGATACCAGACAGTGTGCATTCAATTCACACATATGTAAACAAGAGGTAAGTTGTACTATTTCCAGTTTACAGTTGAGGAAACTGAGGTTCGAGTTACATAAAATGTTCAATATGACACAGCTAATAAGTGCAGAGCCAGGACTCAGACCAAGGTCTATCAGATATCAGAGCCTGCACACACAACCAGTGTATTCTACAGTCAGTCGTCAATCTGCTCCTTATATTCCCTGTTTCAGTTCCTCACCACCATCCACCCCTCGTTGCCTCAACCAGAAACCTAGAAGTCATCCTGTACTTCTTTCCTCCCCCTCCTGTCCCCACATCCAATTAATGAACAAGTCTTGCTTCTTCTGTAACCTTACCACCTCTCCAATCTGTCTCCTCTTTACATCCTACTAGTACTACCTCACTTCAAGTCTTATCTTCTCTCACCTACTTGACTAGGAAAACTTTCTAACTAATTCGTCTACATCCAGACCCTTTCTCTTCAAACCCATCCTCCAATAAGCCTTTACAAGAATCTTCAAAAAACATGTTACTTTCTTACTTAAAACAGTTAAATATGTTTCCATGACCTTCAAAATGAAGTCTACCACTGAACTTGGTATGATTGGCAAGGACATCTGAAATCTGGTCTCTGTCTATGCCACCTTCTCCTATTAATTCCTGTGTGTATGTGTGCTTAATTGCTCAGTTGTGTCCAACTCTTTGCAACCCCGTAGACTATAACCCACCAGACTTCTCTGTCCATGGGATTCTCCAGGCAAGAATACCAGAATGGGTTGCAATTTCTTCCTCCAGGGGATCTTCCTGACCCAGGGATAGAACCCGCATCTCCTGCATTGTCAGGCAGATTCTTTATCATTGAGCCACCTGCAATTATTTACAGTTATGCCAGCTGTTTGGGCTTCCCTTGCGGCTCAGCTGGTAAAGAATCCACCTGCAATGCGGGAGACCTGGGTTTGATCTCTGGTTTGGGAAGATCCCCTGGAGAAGGGAAAGGCTATCCACTCCAATATTCTGGCCTAGAGAATTCCATGGACTGTATAGTCCATGGGGTCACAAAGAGTTGGACATAACTGAGTGACTTTCACTTTCACTATGCCAACTGTTTATATTTCCCTGTATGTACAGAGTCTGACACATTCTCGGTTACAGAAACAAACTCTGATTACCCTAAGGGGGAATTATTAGAAGACTATATAGAGGCTTCACAGAACAGAGATTGGAAGATCAAGCTTATGAAACTAGCAAGAAACAAGGAGCCTCTCCAGAGAACACACTAGAGACAATTTTAGGACAGTGCTGTCACCAGTGCTCCCATACCACCACCAGCCAATGTGCCATGCTGCTGTACAAAGGGATTCTAACCTTCTCTTCTCTCTAATTGCATCATCATTCCAGATTCACAATCTCTGGCAAGAGAATTCCCTGACTCAGCCTTGGCAACTTAGGGACCAGAGCTCTACTTCAACCGCTTACCTTCCACTGTAGGACTGGGAAAATCAGTGTGGCACATACCCTTTGAGGTTGCCCTCATGATCCACCTCCTCTCCAGTTTAACCCTTTGTGTGATCCCCTTCCCTTGAGGTGGGTGGGACCTGTGACTTGCTTTTAAATAGCAAAAATGGTATGATATCACTTTTGTGATTACATTATATTACATTGTATAAGACTCTGTCTTTTTTTTTCTTTTTTCTATTTTTGTATAAGACTCTGTCTTGCTAACAGACCCACTCTCATTTTCATTCTAATGGCTTGAAGAAGCAAGCTACTATGTTCTGAACTGCCTATAGAGAAAGTCATGTGGCAGGAAATTGCAGGCAACCTCTAGAAGCTATGGGCAACTCTGGCTAAGAGCCAGCAGAAAAATAAAACAAAGGAACCTACAATCACAAGGACATTAATTCTACCAACAACCTGAGTGAGCTTGAAAGCAAACTTCTCCAGATGACAACATAGCCCAGCCATATCTGGACTCACAATACACAGGTATTGTGAGATAAATGTGTATTATTTTAAACTGATAAGTTTATGGTAATTTATTACCCAGTAATAGAAAGCTAATACACTCAGATACTTAGTTTCTCAGCCTCTTATCTGTCAGAGATGGCCATGTGGCACAGTCTGGCTTGAGTCCACTCTTACTCCTATCTTCCCCAGCTTAATAAATGACAAGCCAATATTTTTTTCAGTTTCTCAGGCCAAAACCTCAGAATGATACTTGAATATTTTCTTTCTCACACATTTCACATCCATTCCACTAGCAAATTCTATGCTAGCCAAATTAAGATAATGTTATAATTATCTGGGAGAGAGGTGATGATGACAAGTACTAAGAAAGTGATAGTCCTGATGAAAGAAAGTGAATGAATTTTAGAAAGACTCAGAAAGCAGAAACAATAGGAACTGTTGATTCATCTGGGTAGAGACAAAGAAAGAATATTTGAGAATAATTTCCAAGATTCTGGCTTGGACAACTGATATAGGAAACAGTGAAGAAGTTTGAAGGAGATTATGATTGATCATTTAGATGTATTTGCTGTTAAGTACCAGTGAGATATCTATGGGAGTATGTACAGTGAACTATTGATTAAATTGGTTTAGAGCCCAGAAGTGAGAGCTACCAGTATTTAGATGTATAACAAATACAAACTGCTCAATAATCTTGGGGTTATACGTGTGATGACATTCTTTTCTGTTTTCTAATTAGTCACTCAGACCCCTCATGTCAAGTTATCAGGAAGTCTGGTATCTCCTCCTTAATTATTTAAGAATTTCAAAGTTCCTACATATTCTAAAAGGTAAGGATGGTAGTTGTCCATTGTTATATAATAAACCATCTCAAAATGTGTGACTTAAAACAACAGGCATTTATTTAGCTGACAATTCTGTAGATCAGTTGGGTGGTTCTTATGGCCTGGACCAGTTTAGCTGATCACTGCTTGGCTTGCAAGTGCATCTGCAGTTAGCTGAGGATTGATGGGTGGCTAGATAATCTAGAATGGCCTTTCTCAGATATCGGGCAGTTTTCAGGCTGTTGGCCATAGCAGTGGAGCCAACTAAGTCACATATCTCATCATCCAGCAGACTAACTTGAATTTCTTCACATGGCAGCAGTATAGGGGTCCCAAGAACAGAAAAAAATCAGCAAGCCTCAATGTGAAAGCACTTTTTAAGTCTTCCTTGGTGTCTCATTGACAACTGTGCCATTGCCAAAGCAAGTCATAAATCACAAAGCAAGTTGTTGCCAAAGCAAGTCAGTGTAGAAAGGGACTAAAGTTACAAGGCAAGGGGTAATGGATTCAAAGAGAAGAAGAGTGTAGCTATCTTTGAAATTCTACTCCAGGAAGATCAGTACAGTTTCCACAGTAGCATCATTGTATCCTGGGACCATGTAATGATGTGAATGTCTGTGTCCTCCCAAAATTCGTATGTTAAAGTCCTACCTTCCAAAGTGGCTATGTTTGGAGATCAGACCCCTGAGGAAGTAATCAAGGCTAAATAAAACCGTAAGGTTGGGGACTGGATCCAACAGGAGTATTATCCTCATAAGAGGAGACACCAGAGGGTGCTTGCTCACCCCCACCCCATGCACATATACACAACAGGACATGTGACTGTGTAGCAAAGAGGTGGGTAACTACAAGCCAGGAAGAGAGCTTTCACCAGAGAATCAGTCAGAATCTTGATCTTGGACTTTTAGCCTTCAGAACTGTGAGAAAATAAATTTCTGTTGTTTACACCACCCAGTCTAATGTTTTGTTTTCTTTTTGGCTGCTCCTTGGCAACTTACAGGATCCTAGTTCCCCAACCAGGGATCCACCCCAGCCCAGGGCAGTGAAAGTGTTGAGTCCTAACCACTGGACCACCACAGAATTCCATAAGGTACCTTGTCATGACAGCCCAAGCAGGCTAATACAGACCACATAACCAGGTTAAGCAGTTCAGCTGAACCCAGTTCAGCAAAGTTTTCTGAGAGTGGACAAGCCCATTCCCTTGGTGCCCAGCTCAGCCAAAGATGCCCAGGTCACAGTTCCCACAACTGAAGCTCTTAGTGGTATATGTTTTCTATTTCCATACACAGCACAATCAATTGCCAGGGAAGCAAGCAGGCCCAGGACAAGTTTCCCAAGGAGCCCACATCCTAGGGATCTGCAATTCTTCCTCTTAAACACTCAAAAGAGAGAGTATCTAATTATGCTCCTAGGCAATGATTGCTTGCTAATCCTCCTAAGGGAGGATACTCATGTTTCTAGGGGCAAAGGTATCATTACATACCCTCTTGGAAAAGGCTGTCTTCAGTGATACTAACATTCTCTACTCTTATATGAAAGATTTCCTAGGAGATTCAAAGGGGCCACATTACTCTTTCTAAGAGTTAACTACAAAGATTCCTTATTACATTATGGCAAAAACAGACACTTGTTGCCAAATATCCATTCTTCCCTTTTCATATCAGTAGACACATGCCACCTAGAATAAAGAAAATTTCCAGCCTTCTTTGTGGCTGAACGTAACCATGTGACTGAGCTCTGACCAGTGAGCTGTGAGCATGAGCGTAACCTTTGAATTACACTCTAAAAGGGAAAAGTCATGTCTTTCCTTTCTTCTTTTCTCCTTTCTTCTAGGTTGTTGCTTGGAAAGTGGTCATGGTAGTAACCTATCTTGGACCACACAGATAAGAAAATATCTAAGGGAGGGCAATGCAACAAATGTAGAAAGATCCAAGATAATCTAATGGATCAGACCTCCCATTCCTGCCCCCTGTAGCATTATGTGAGCAAGACATATACCTCTATCTTAAGTTACTGTAATTTGGGGTGTCTGTTACATGTAACTAAACCTCCATTGTCATCACTTAATATGATGATTTCTAGTACCTGTTTTGCTAGAGCTGATGGATCCAAACGTAACCTCAGGCAGGACACCAGCTACAGATGGAAACTGAAGCCATATTAAATACATTAGAATATACTCAGCAATGAAACAGGACTTTTAGGAAATTTGGAACTGGAAGCATCTCTAGGACCCTCAGCAACAGGAATGTAGGGCATTTTACTCCATGCTCTGTCATTACCATGACTAAGTTTCTCTCTTGATCTCTTCTTTAATTCATGTGTCTTCTTGCTTTTCCTCCCAGAAGCAACCACCTTATTTATCCTCTGTTATGTATTACTGCTTTATATCATCACTTCTATCTACCAATATTTTCTATTTAGGCAAAATTTTATCTTGGTCATTGCCTCTTCTGTGCTACCTGGACTCTACGCAATTTTATTGCTTCTAATGTCTGATTCATTCCCTGTTTTCTATTTCATTGTCTAAGGATGAGAAACTAAGTGGCCAAACTTTACCTGTCAAGTTACTTTAATAGCTGCTGGGTAACCTACACGTTAGTTAGGGGTATGCTGTGCTAAGTCACTTCAATTATGTTCGACTCTTTGCAACCATATAGACTGTAGCCCACCAGTCTCCTCTGTCCATGGGATTCTCCAGGTAAGAATACTAGAGTGGATTGCCATGCCTTCTTCCAGGGGATCTTCCCTATCTCCAGGGATCAAACCCATGTCTCTTGTGGGTTCTTTACCACTAGCACCACCTGGAAGCCCCAGTTAGGAGTACCTTCCTGGTTTAATTAACAAAGTCAAGGAATTGGGAAGATGGTGTCATATGGAATAGAACATGATTGCTTAGGACTACCCCTTGACAGAGCTGTGGGAGAGAGAATTTTCCGTAAAGAAGGATGGTACACTTGTCAGGAACTACGAGTGACATGTCTTCAATGGGTATATTGAAGGGGAATTAAAGTGGAGACCAGAAACCCCCTAAGAGTCTATTCCAAAGGAACAGGTAAAAGTGATCAGGTACTTGTCAGAGTTTTATAATAGTAGAGCTAGAGAGAAAGGGACAGAGTGAAGAAATTTTAAGAAATTCTGTACAATTTACAGAGTTTGATGAATAGCCAGAGAGGTAAAATGAGCAAATGGGATGAATCAGGTATGATATTCAGGATTATGGTTTAAATAACCAGGTGGACGGTGGTGTCTTTCACTGTCCTAGAGAATACTGAAGAAAGAACAAGTTTCATAATTTTATTTACACATCAATTCACACATTCAACAAATATTTGCTTAATCTTTCATGGAAGAGAAATATTGAACAAATAAATTCATAAACCTTACAAAGAAGCGCAATTTGGGGACATGTTGATTTTGTGGTATCTATGAGATAAACAGGCTTCTCTGGTGGCTCACGGGTAAAGAATCCACCTGCAATGCAGGAGATGTGGGAGATGCAGTTTGGATCTCTGAATTGGGAAAATTCTCTGGAAAACAAAATGGCAAACCATTCCAGTGTTCTTGCCTGGACTCAGGAGCCTGCCAGACTACAGTCCGTGGGGTCGCAGAGAGTTGGACACAACTGAGCAACTGAGCATGCATGCACACACACATGAGATAAACAAGGTGAATTATGGGTCTAAAGTTCAGGGAATGCTCTCAGTACATATACATATATATGTATACATATATATATGTATGTATGTATGTGTGTATATATTTATTTATTGATTTCATTTTCAGAATGAAAATTACTAACAGGCAAATGCTTACAACATTCTCTCCCGCCCCTGAGTTTTCCCCTGGCCAAGAGAGTTCTTTGGATGCCAGACTGCTTCTTCGGGCTTGGGAATTCAGGATAAGGAGAATGATAAATAAGAAGAATAATTAAAAGGATAAAAGAAGTAGAACTTAGTTCAAGAAGCTGAGTCAATCTACATGGGAAGAAGGGGAGGAAAAGGAGAAAAGTAGAAGGAAGATAGGTAGGGAAGCAGACAGAAGAAAACAAGGCTGTGTGGGTAGGTGGGAGCAGTTTTGTGGGTATAGGGGAAGTGCATAGAAGAGGAAGAGAAGCTGTAATGTATTGCTACAAATCCTCCTCCCAGTTCCCAAGCAATGCCTGCAAAGGACTTGCATCATTTTGAAGTTATTTTTGGTTGCTGAACTGTGAACTTCTCTAAATACGATTCCATACAAGGTTGAGCCATGTTGCCCTCCTTTATTCATGATCAGGTACTTGTTAGAGTTTTATAGTAGTAGGGCTAGAGAGAAAGGGACTGACTGAAGAAATATTAATTTCTGTACAATTTTAAAATTACTTAAAGTTATTAAAAATTGCTTAAAAATTTGGGAGCAGTAGATGGAAATTGAAGTTGTGGAGATATACATATATATATAGATATATCTCTCTATATATAGAGAGATATATATAAATGGTCAGAGTATATGATTGAAGAAAAAGATTAAAAGACTCTAGGATAGAGCCAAATATTTAAGGTTCAGAGAATGAATGAGAAGTTGGGTAATAAAAAGCGAGAAAGCCTACAGGTTTTAAAACATGTTAAACTCCATCATTGCAAGCATATGGCAGTTTCAGACTAACTCTGGGCCTTAAAAATTCAGAGCACAAATATTACAATCTGTGGCAACAAGAAATAATATATATTGTTATATATATATAATAGATATTGAAAAATAGGTAAAGAAATTGGATTTCCTCATCTTTTCCCATTAGGAGAGCAAAACAGATAGTTTAAAGCTGATAAGAGAGACAGAAGTTTATTTGAAGGTTCTTTAAATGTATATAGATAATCTTCAGAACTTTTAAAATAATGTTTGTCACTAAAATTACATGCTAAAGGGGAAGGTAAGGAAATGAAAAGTGGAAGAATAGTAATTTTGTCATTGCTGAGAGCAGAGAGTTAATAGATAAAGTCTCAAAAAATATAAGAAAATGTTACAATTATAAAGGTAACCACTGGAAGAACTAAAAACTAACTACAGACTTCCAAGTTAGCAGAAGGTACGTGCAACAGAGCAAATATAAATCATATAGTAAAGTTTTTTTAAAAAGGTCATTATCTTAAAAAAGAAAAAACATACATTCCTGAGTCTTCAGAATGGAAATAACTTACAGATCATCGGGAGCAGAGCTACTGCAAGTGTGGTCTTTAGACCTGAGCCTGTTGACTGTTATTGGTCTATAAAGTGGTAAGTAAAGAAACTGAGAGCAAGCTCTTAAAAAACATTTGGAGCAGTTTGGCTGAGTAATTTTATGTCTGTGAATCTAATAGTAATAAATTGTGTTTGTCTGTGTTATCTCATTTTTAAGCTGTTTTTACTGTGTTTCAAAAAATATCAACCTGTGCAATAAAACGTAACAGACCCACAACAGGACCCGCAACAGATTTACCAACCTAGGGATCTGGCAAAGGGAATGAGTGAAAGTGAAAGTGAAAGTCACTCAGTCGTGTCCAACTCTTTGAGACCCCTTGGACTATACAGACCATGGGTTTCTCCAGGCCAGAATACTGGAGTGGGTGGCCTTTCCCTTCTACAAGGGATCGTCCCAACCCAGGGATCAAACCCAGGTCTCCCACAATGCAGGCGGATTCCAAGAATAAGGGGTGAGTAGTCTATCCCTTCTCTAGCAGATCTTCCCAAACCAGGAAACCAACTGGGGTCTCCTGCATTACAGGTGGATTCCTTACCACCCCAGCTATCAGGGAAGCCCCCAGGGAATTTGAATTTGGAGGCCAGTGGGATTTGATTACAGAACTTCCACAGGACTTGGGAAATAGGCTCTTGAGGGGCACAGACAAAACCTTATGTGCACCAGGAGCCAGGAGAAAGGAGCAGTATTCCCACAAGAGACTGAATCAGACTTGCCTGTGAGTGTCCAGGAGGCTCTGGTGGAGCCATGGGTCAACAGTGTGGCCTCAGGCCAAACAACAGGGAGGGAACACAGCCCCACCCATGAACAGAATATCAGATTAAAATAACAGATTAAAGATTTACTGAGCACAGCCCCGCCCATCTGAACAAGACCCAGTTTCCCCCACAGTCAGTCTCTCCCATCAGGAAGCTTCCATAAGCTTCTTATCCTTATTCACCAGAGGGTAGACAGAATGAAAACCAATCACAGAAAACTAACCAAATTGTTCACATGGACCACAGCCTTGTCTAACTCAATGAAACTATGAGCCATGCCACATAGGGCCACCCAAGACGGACGGGTCATAGTAGAGACTTCTGACAAAACATGGTCCACAGGAGAAGGGAATGGCAAACCACTTCAACATTCTTGCCTTGAGAACCCCATGAATAGCATGAAAAGGCAAAAAGTATGACAGTGAAAGATGAACTCCCCAGGTCAGTAGGTGCCCAATATGCTACTGGTGATCAGTGGAGAAATAACTCCAGAAAGAATGAAGAGACGGAGCCAAAGCAAAAACAACACCCAGTTGTGGATGTGACTGCTGATGGAAGTAAAGTCTGATGCTGTAAAGAACAATATTGCAAAGGAACTTGGAATGTGAGGTCCATGTATCAAGGTAAATTGAAAGTAGTCAAACAGGAGATAGCAAGAGTGAACGTCGACATTTTAGGAATCAGTGAACTAAAATGAACCTTAATGGGCGAATTTAATTCAGATGAACATTATATCTACTATTGTGGGCAAGAATCCCTCAAAAGAAATGGAGTAGCCTTCATAGTCAGCAAAAGAGTCCAAAATGCAGTACTTGGGTGCAATCTCAAAAATGAAAGAATGGTCTCTGTTCATTTTCAAGGCAAATAATTCAATATCATAGTAATCCAAGTCTATGACCCAACCACTAATGCTGAAGAAGCTGAAGTTGAATGGTTTTAGGAGGACCTACAAGACCTTCTCGAACTAACACCAAAAAAAGATGCCCTTTTCATCATTGGGGCCTGGAATGCAAAAGTAGGAAGTCAAGAGATAACTGGAGGGACTTCCCTGGTGTCCCAGTGAGACTGTGCTTCCAATGCAAGGGGCGGAGGTTCAATCCCTGGTCAGGGAACTAACATCCCACATGTCCCGATATGTAGCCAAAAAAGTATTAAAAAAAAAAAAGAGAGAGATACCTGGAATAACAGACAAGTTTGGCCCTGGAGTACAAAATGAAGCAGGGCAAAGGCTAACAGAGTTTAGCCAAGAGAACACACTGATCATAGCAAACACCCTCTTCCAACAACATAAGAAACAACTCCACTCACGAACATCACCAAACACTCAATACTGAAATCAGATTGATTATATTCTCTGCAGCTGAAGATGAAGACACTCTAGACAGTCAGCAAAAACAAGACTGGGAGCTGACTGTGGCTCAGATCATGAACTCCTTATTGCAAAATTCAGACTGAAATTGAAGAAGTAGGGAAAACCACTAGACCATTCAGGCATGACTTAAATCAAATCCCTTTTGATTATACAGTGGAAGTGACAAATAGATTCAAGGGATTAGATCTGATACAGAGTGCCTGAAGAACTACGGACAGAGGTTCATGACATTATACAGGAGACATTGATCAAGACCATCCCCAACGAAAAGAAATGCAAAAAGGCAAAATTGTTGTCTAAGGAGGCCTTACAAATAGCTGAGAAAAGAAGGGAAGCAAAAGGCAAAGGAGAAAAGGAAAGACATACCAACTAAATGCAGAGTTCCAAAGAATTGAAAGGAGAGATAAGAAAGCCTTCCTCAGTGATCAATGTGAAGAAATAGAGGAAAACAATAGAATGGGAAATACTACAGATCTCTTCAAGAAAATTAGAGATACCAAGGGAACATTTCATGCAAAGATGGGCACGATAAAGGACAGAAATGGTATGGACCTAACAGAAGCAGAAGATATTAAGAAGAGGTGGCAAGAATACACAAAAGAACTATGCAAAAAAATCTTCATGACCCAGATAACTACGATGGTGTGATCACTCACCTAAAGCCAGATATCCTGAAATGCAAAGTCAAGTGGGCCTTAGGGAGCATCACTATGAACAAAGCTAGTGGAGGTGATGGAATTCCAGTTGAGCTATTTCAAATCCTAAAAGATGATGCTGTGAAAGTGCTGCACTCAATATGCCAGTAAATTTGGAAAACTCAGCAGTGGCCACAGCACTGGAAGAGGTCAGTTTTCATTCCAATCCCAAAGAAAGGCAATGTTAAAGAATGTTCAAACTACTGCATAATTGCTCTCATCTCACACACTAGCAAAGTAATGCTCAAAATTCTCCAAGCCAGGCTTCAACAGTACAGTACATTTATTGAGAACTTCCAGATGTTCAAGCTGGATTTAGAAAAGGCAGAGAAACCAGAGATCAAATTGCCAACATCCATTGGATCATAGAAAAAGGGCAAGAGAGTTCCAGAAGAACATCTATTTCTGCTTTATTGACTATGCCAAAGCCTTTGACTGTGTGGATCACAACAAACTGTGGAACATGCTTAAAGAGATGGGATCTCTGATCATTCCTTCTCCATCTCTTTATGACATTTCCTCCTCTACCTAATTTTTTTTTCATCTTCAAAGAAGTTCATTATTTTACTCACACACCCTCAATTCTCATGCCACCTCCCACCAAGGCAGAGGTTGGGGCAACAAGGAGGTGACAGGTCCTTGCCCTGACAGCCTTTGTCAGAGTCCACTCCCTGGAAGCTGGGTTCAGTGCTTGGAGACAGAGCCACTGTCTGGCTTAGCAACCTGTTCACGATGCTGATTTTAGCATCCTGCTTCTCAGTGTCCTCATACAGAGTGCAGGACAGGTCATGCTGTGACTTGTAGGCACCAAAGAGGTCATGTGGATGACTCGTTCCCCACTCCTCTGGAGAAAGGATGGAAAAATGTTTAACAAATATGTCTTTAATGAGCTTTTCTTCCTTCTTATTCAGCTTGACTTTCACAGTCATTCACATTTACTTGCTCACAGATACCGTTCACTCTTCTGTTCCTCTCTTTTTGGTATACTCATTTGGCAAAATCAAAACCGTGATTAAATCCATCCTGTGCCTCTGCCTTGTATGTACTGTTTCAGCTGAACAAAGCTGGAGAATATATGTGACCATGAGGCAAAGTCATAACCATAAGTTTCAAGTGGGCCTTATTGTTTCCCAACAATCACACTGTATGTCCCTAGTTCATTCATTCTCCCCTCTCCTAGAGGATGATTTCATAACTTCCTACCAAACCCCAAATTCTCTCCCATCCTCATGTTTTCTGTTTCACAGAATCCATCATCACATCTTCTCAGCTGCCAGCACCTGCTCTCACGTATTTTCTTTTTCTTTCTGTTATCATAGATGAATTATCCATGTTCCTGTCTAAAGCCAATCCCTCCACTTGTACAAGAATTCCATTTTCTGCCATTTACTCAAGAATAGCACTCCCGAAATGCTACCCACTGCCTCCTATATTATAAATTTCCCTTTCTTTCCTGGATCACTCCAACAGATACTTAAAGTTTCTCTTCTCCTCACTTCTGCCACCAGCTACTCTTAATAATTTTTGCTCTCTATGTAGCTAAATGTTTAAGAATATTTGTCTATACACACTCTATCCAGTCCCTCTCCTCTGTCTTAATTGTAAGTCTTTTTTTTGGCCTGGTTACAGGCACATGGGATCTTAGTTCCCCTACCAGGAATGGAACCCACTCACCCCTGCATGGGATCACAGAGTCTTAACCACTGGACCACCAGAGAAGTCCCTAAGTCTTTTTACTATAAAATTATAAAAACATACACAAAAATTGAGAGAATAATATAACAAATCTCTGTGTAGGCAATCAAAATATTCTATAGATATGAACATTTGCCATATTTATTTGCTTCATCTTATCTCTTTTTCCTCTTTGTTGTTGTAGTATTTCAGAGCAAATCGATGGTAGTATGTCATTTCAACTCTAAATACTCCGATGTTTTACTTAAAAAGATAGGAAAATCTTTTAGCCACACTATCATTATCACTTCTTACAAAATAAACAATATTCCTTAGAATTATGAGATATCTGAGCTACATCCAAACTGTTCAAATTGTCTCTAGAATGTGTTTATATGGTCAGCTTGTCCATTCCCTCTTAAATAATACATTCCAATTAAGCCGCCTCCTACCACCACTCCACCAAAACTTCACTGGCCCATATCATCAATATTTACCATGTCATTACCATATTGTTACCAATATTTACCATTGATCAATTCTCATCTTACTTGATATTTCAGTTGCATATTATATATCTGCTTACTTCCTACTTCTTCTATTTTTAGAGAAAATCATATAATGAAATCCCACATACTGCTACCACCCAGTTTGTATAATTATCAACATTTTACTATTCTTGTTTTGTTTTTGCTCCACACCTTTTTCTTTTTCCTGGAGGATTTAAAGGCAATCCCAGACAGCATGTAATTTCAATACATATTTCTACAGGACTTTAAAAACAGAGCTTTAGTCACATTATCATGCCTAACAAAATTAATCATAATTTCTTTTTTATTTTTTTAATTTTAAAATAATTTTTATTTATTTATTTACTTATTTTAACTGTGTTGGGCCTTCATTGCTGTGTGTGGGCCCTCTAGTTGTGGCAAGTAGGGGTTACTCTTCACTGTGGTGTGTGGGTTTCTTACTGCAGTGGCTTCTCTTCTTTCAGAGCACAAACTCTAGGCCTGCAGACTTCAGTAGTTGCAACAGAAGGGTTCAGTAGTTGTGGTTCACTGGTTCTGGAGCACAGGCTCAGTAGTTGTGGCTCATGGGTTTAGTTGCTCCTTGGCATGTGAAATCCTCCCTGACCAGGGATCAAACCTGGGCATGTGAAATCCTCTCTGACCAGGGATCAAACCTGTGTCTTCTGCATTGGCAGGCAGATTCTTAACCACTGGACCACCAGGAAAGTCTCCTAATAATACATAATTTTTAAAAAACAAAACCCTTTTATTTACATATAGAATCATATTGATAGATTAAACTAGAATTGAGGAAGCCACAGTCCAGAATATGAACAGAAAAGGCTAAAACGGAGGTGAAAATAGACTTTCTAAGAGAGGAAATTTCTAAACTGCAGTAACCAGGAGCAGAAAACATCTGAGAAAGGAAGCAAAGATCAAAATATTAATTGAAACACTATCTGAGAACAGCTGCACTATTTAGCATCATTCTCTCTCTCCATAAGCACCCACTAGCTTCCCTTTTACTTCAGAATACATCCTGAGAATAAAAGAAGAATCTGCCTTGGAGAGTTCATGCTCTAGACTCCTTATTTTGGTATTTGGGTGGGGGAAGTCTTGATAGCTAACACCTACTCATTTTAATTATATTTTTTTCCTCAGAAAACAAGCTCAAATGTAAAACTACTTGTCAGCTACACTTATACATATGTCATAAATCAGAAATTTTTAAAGTTCTCTTCTTACTCTTCTTGAAAAAATATATATAACTTAGTACAAATGTGTATTCCAGCAAAAAAGCAAAAAGAAATAAAGGGATACTCCCAAAAAGATGAGGATGTGGGAAGAAACAGATGACTAACACAAAAGTACAATGAAAATAAATATCAAGATTCAGTTATACAGTAGGCCTAAAATGCAATTGTTCAAAATATTAATAGAATGAGAAGTCAAAAGTTAAAATGGAATGAATTCTGTTCAAATTGTTGCAGGAAGGGGGACCCCTCCCAGAGCCCGAAACTGGGCTGTTGTCTAACACTCGGAAATGAATTGTCCGAGGAGATGCATGTGCTGACAAAGCAAGAGATTTTATTGGGAAAGGGCGCCCAGGCGGAGAGCAGTAGGGTAACAGAACCCAGGAGAACAGCTCTGCCACGTGGCTCAGCAGTCTCAGGTTTTACGGTGATGGGATTCATTTCTGGGTTGTCTTTAGCCAATCATTCTGACTAAGAGTCCTTCCAAGTGGTGCACACCTTGTTCAGCCAAGATGGATGTCAGAGAGAAGGATTCTGGGACGTGGTCGGACATGTGGTGTCTCCTTTTGACCTTTCCTGAATTCTTCCGGTTGGTGGTGGCTTATTAGTTCCGCGTTCCTTACCAGGACCTCCTGTCCTAAAACAACTCATGCAAATGGTTACTATGGTGCCTGACCAGGGTGGGTGGTTTCAATCAGTGTTCTTCCCCTAACAAAATGATTACATGGTCATAAAGATGAAAAATTCCATTGATATTGTAAAGAAACTTCCCTGAAGTAACAGGGAAGCTAGTGTCTTAATTCAACAAGAAAAAAAGAAAGGCTATTAGAATCTCCAGAAAAACATAAAGCTATGTTCCAAAGATGAAGCAATTACAAATATGGCCTATATTGCAGCAATTAATGGCAAGCTTCCCTGATAGCTCAGCTGGTAAAGAACCCACCTGCAATGCAGGAAACCCAGTTTCAATTCCTGAGTTGGGAAGATCCACTGGAGAAGGGATAGGCTACCCACTCTAGTATTCTTGGGCTTCCCTGGTGGCTCAGCTGGTAAAAAAATCTGCCTGCAATGTGGGAGTCCTGGGTTGGGTCCCTGGGTTGGAAAGATCCCCTGGAGAAGGGAATGGCTACCCACTCCAGTATTCTGGCCTGGAGAATTTCATGGACTTTCAGTGAATAATTGAATGAATGATATGAAAATCTACTTGGCCATGATGCTTCTGTTTTGTTGTTGTTATTGCTATTGTTGTTGTTGTTAAAGTCTTATCCTTTGAAAGTTAGATTTTTTAAAAAATCCTAACAGACTTACAAACATCTTTGTAAATTTCAGCCACTAGTAACTGCTAGTCTCAAATTCATTTCTTGCCTTCCTCTACTTTGTTCTGTCTTGCAGAGGATTACCTTATGCAAATTATCTTTCTAAAATTTCCTAGTCTTCTTTTTTCCATTAGCGGAAGGGATGTTTGCTTCAGGCAGCATCTCCAACACTGACCGTGTCTTTTCCATGGTCACATCTCATCAGAGTCCCTTCCTTCCTATCTCATCTTCCAGAGGGTCCTTACCTCTGTGATTTCTGCTCCCACTGAGTGGTCTTAGCTCATGGGTTCTGTCAACCTCCTCTTCTGATCCTTCAGCCCTAGGAATGGTAGAGGTTTCCTGCTGTTGCGAATTTCTGAGTTGCTTACCCATCCTCTGTTTCACTTCAGACCCTTTTGTAACCAGCTACCTATAGTAAATTCCTTCTGTTTAGCTGCTGGCAGGGGCTCTGTTTCTCTGACAGGACCCTGACAGATACAATTAATATCAGTAGTGTGTATAAAGCATGAGAATTAATGCCACTGAATCACATATCAAAGAACAGGAAAGGAGAACACTGAGGCTAGAAACTTCCTGGAGTAGTAGTAGTAGAAAGTTCCTAGTAGTAGTAAGTCAGATAGGCAATGGAATAGCCAGGCTCAGAGACATGCTTTGGAAAGGCTGGCTACATTAGCATTATCATGTCAAGCAAAGTGGAAATTAATGACAGGGAGACTAGTGGGGACCCTAAACAGTAAATCTAGGAGTGAGACAATGAGCACTGAATTAGTTAAAACTTATCTGGTTGCATGTGATCAAAACCTATGTCAACCAGATAAGCAAAAGTTACATGGGACGCACTGCTAGTTACCTATCCAACATTCATTCCTCTGTCTTCCATACTAAGAGAATCCCAGTTTTGTATGGGGCTGCATTGTACATAGAAGTAGCTAAAAGTTCTTACCTTTCTAGAGGGCAAGTGGGGATAATATGTACTCAGAGGTGGCCATAGGACCCAGTTCTGGCCAATGAGAGAATAAAAGAAAGCTTTAGAGTTCGGCTTCCAGAGGTATGCTTATTCCTTCAGCCTTTGTCCTTTGTCTTTCCTTCTCTTCGTGATAAGAAAGCAGACTCTGCTTGGGAGGTACAGTCACTATCTCACTTCACACTAAGGATAATGGAATAGGAAGACAGAGAAGCCCAGTTTTTTATGATATTTTGTAACCTGGAACAGCTGCTCTTATCCTGGATTGCTTATCTCCATGAACCTTTTTATGGGAGGAAATTAAATTTGTATATAGTTAAGTCATGTTAATTGCTTGCAATTGCATATACATTCCTAGTTGATAAAGAGAATGTATTGGAAGAGTCTTACAGTAACTCAGGTTATCAAACTGAACTAGAGTTCAATAAATTGCTTTTGAAAGAGATTGTAGTATGTAGTATCATAGATCCTCCTTCTTTATCTCATTGCTCTTCTCTGTATTGAATTAGTATTCTTTTCTTGCTCTGATCTGGCTTTCTCTATTCCCCAATTCATGTGACAGAAAAGATGGCCAACAATATTAAATATCTACAGTCACTGAAGAGAGATTAACATCAATCTCTTGGTCCTAAATATAAAAAGATAAGAAGAAACTCATTGGCCCCGTTTGGGCTGGATGGCTGCCCCTAGACAAATCAACCACAAACAGTAAGCAAGTTCAAATATAAACATGCAATCTCCAGCAGGAACTGTGCAGATAGAATTGGAAGAGAGGGAATCCCCACAAGAAAGGAGAAGTCTGACAGATGAAACAAGAGATGTTTACTACAAAGACTGAATTAGGGTGATGGTACCAGAGTTAGAGATAAGAGAGATTCAAGGAATAATCAGGGGGCTGACCGTCTTAAGGACTGGGATGATGAAAGAAAGGGAGAAGTTGAGAATGACTTCAAAGTTTCTTGCTTCTAATCAAAAAGAAAAAAGAATAGGAAAGAAGAATTCGTGGTTGACTCGAATTGAGTTATCCTAATGAGTAACTTTGGCCTGAATGATGTTGATTCTTCTCTGCACACTTTGTCACATAGTTTTAAACAACAGATTCTTAGTTTCACACAAATTCCATGGAAATCTATATGAAAATCACAATGTTTCCAATGAATGAAAGAGCAGAGGACAGGGAACAGATAATTCACAAAGGATGAAATTAAAGGGTTTAACAAACACAAAAAATGTTCTAATTTACTAGCCAACAACAAAATGCAAATCAAAACAAAGATGTACTAGTATTTTTTTAACCCATTAGACTAACAAGAAGGCTGGCTGCTAAGGCAATTTGTTAGTTAGAACTGGGCTATCATCTGTGTTTCAGGTGGCAAGGAAGTAGACACAGCCTCCAGGGTAAGCTTCATGACCAACATTATTCATGAACCGTAGAAATGTTCCACTCTAATGACTCTACTTCTGAAAAAAGTCCTAGGCAAATAATACAAAATATAGAAGAAAAAAAAAACCTTTGTGCATTGAAGATGTTTTTCACAGCACTGCTTAAAATAATAAAAATTATTAAAAACAATAAATAGTGAGGATTGATTTAATAAAGTATGATACCCTCTTAAAACACAATATTATGCAACCATTAAAATAATAGCATTTACAAAATATTTGTATAGCAGTGTGGAAAATACTTCTAGCATAACCTTAATTATATAAACAATGCTACAAGTGTAAATTAAAATGAAACCAAAGTATATAAAATAAAAAATGAAAGTTTACTCCAGGGTAGCCATTGCTAAAAGTTTTGTGTGTTTGCAAAATTTTTTCTACACACAGAAAATTTTAAATCCTGATACTTTTACTTGTTATTGTCTGTTGAGCATTTTACATGTCATTAACTAGTCCTCTAAAACATTTTTAATGGAAGTTTGATAATCTATTATACAAAAAAAATGTGTATTTATGCAACCATCCCCTTAACTGTAAAGGTACAGTAAGCTTTTGAATGCAAGTAACTGAAACCTACTTAGCTTGAGGAAAATATATAAGCTGTCATAAGAATACTGTGTTTCCTAGAATAAAGAAAAAGGAATGCAGAAAGCAACCAGAATGTGCAATGTAATGGTCCAGGAATGTGTTCTCTGTCTCTTATCTCTGCTTCTCTCCACCACTCAGCCTCATTCTCCTCTCTCTGCAGATTGGTATTCTCTGTTCTTCAGTTCATCTGGAGGGTAAGAGCCTTGACACAGTTCCTGAATTTTCACACTCCTTCTATTTAAGGTATCAGCCTAAACCAGAATTCCTACGTAAGAAAGACAATATAATTGACCTAGTTTGATCAGGTGTTTACCCTGGTCCAGCGAACAGTGGCCAACGAATCAAGGTCCCTCTTCTGAGACTGAACTAAGGAGGGTGATGACATGAATAGATTCCCTCTGTTCTCAGAGATAGGTAAATCACTGCGAGTTGAAAATACACCCCCAAAGAGGTCTACTATTCCCCTGTGACTCAGCTGTAAAGAATCTGCCTGCAATGCAGGAGACGTGGGTTCAATTCCTGGGCCAGGAAGATGCCCTAGAGAAGGGCATGGCAACCAACTCCAGTATTCTTGCCTGGAGAATCCCATGGACAGAGGAGCCTGGTGGGCTATAGTCCATAGAGCCATAGAGAGTTGGACACAACTAAGCATGCATGCACTCCATTATCTGTGCTAATGACTTTTTCCCTTCCTAAAGTATCAACTCCATGAGGACATAGTCTATGTCTTTTTTTTTTTTTTAATGTATTTATTTATTTTTATTTTTTGGCTGCACAGCATGTGGGATCTTAGTTCTCTGACTACCAGGGATCAAACCCATTCCCCATGCATTAGGAGTGTAGAGTCTTAACTACTGGACCACTGGATCACCAGGGAAGTCCCTATGTTTATTATCTCTGTGTCTTCAATTCTATGAAACTTCCCTGCTAGATTTGCTCTCCTGACATTTCCTCAGAGCTCCCTGGGTGGGAAAATTTAAAAATAGAGGCAAAGTAGAGGCCCAAAAAGAACCATGTGTTATTCCAAAACCTAAAAGATTAAAAGGTTTTTGACTGAGGACTTAATTTACAAGGCATATGGTGAAGAACAACTAGCATTTTTAAAGTACCTATTACATGCTAGGCATTTTTATTTTTCGAAACTCTTGCACTCACTTTGTTTTTCTCCTACCCCTGTCAGTCTCCCTGCGCTGTAGGAAAGCTGGTAGCTGGCAGCCCCAGGCTCAACATTATCTCAGATAAGAACTTGCAACCAAAAAAGGAGAAGACTTCTCTCCTATATGTAAAGCCAAGAAAGGACTCTGATTAGTTTTACTTTATCACCTGTCCCCTGTAAACCAATCACTGACCCAGAGAGGTGGAATACTATGACAGGCCATGGCTGAGTTGTGTGTCCTATGGCAAAAAGAGCAAAGGGGATAGGAAAGCTTGCTGGACAGCCAAAAGCATTAGTTACCAGGGCTAAAGCGTATCGGGGCCAATTGTCTCCCTTCAGACCCTCTTCTCTAACACTCTAACCATTATTCTCTAAGGATGGCCTTCTTATGCCCTGATGAGGTGGATTCAAAGATCTTCAGGGTCCTTTTCAGATTTCTGCTTAAGAGAGAGTGTGTACTTCTAGCCAAGATTCAAATACTGGGCCTGTTCTGAAATAATGCCGAGAACTAGATAATCAGCACATCTGAGTGGCTTTGCTTCCACTACTAGGTCTTCAGGGCTTCCAAAACATTGTCACACTCCACTTGTTTGACCTCGCTCATTCCCCAGTCCTCCTTCACTAAATGATGACCATTCAAACTCACTCCTCCTCTAGTCATTTTCTCCACTTGCTTTTTAAAAGAGACTTACTATTGAAATTCATTCATCTATTCCTTCAAAAATAATTTTATTAAACACCATCTACAGGACTTACCTGGTTGTCCAGTGGTTAAGAATCTGCCTGCCAATGCAGGGGCCGTGGGTTCGATTCCTAATCTGGGAAGATGTCACATGCCCCAGGGCAAGTAGGCCTGTGTACCACAAGTACTGAGCCTGTGTACCCTGGAGGCAGTGCTCCTCAACAAGAGAAGTCTGCACACCACAAGGTAGGATAAATCGTCCTCAATGCCTCAGGATAAATGAAAGGTAGAATAGGCAGAAATGATGGGCCCATTAAAGTTTTGCTTATAAAATCTGGGCATTTGGTCGGTGATGGAGAAGAGAAACAGACAAACCTGCAGGCAAGACAAATGAAGGGCCAAATAGCCTCTGAGACACCCAATGCCATTGTATGCAGAGCTGGCAAAGAGGCTGAATCAAGAAGGAAAAAGCAGACACTTGCTTCAGGTCTCACCTTGTATTAACACAGGGACATTGATAGATGAATTGTGATTATGTCCTGTATTGTCAATATATATTTTGATACAAACTGCAAGTCTGTCACCCCCGTTGGAAAGTCATGATGATTTTAGTGTCCAGGAGATGGAAACTCTGTGACCAGCCTCAGGCAGGTCAGGAAGGCATAGATTATGTCCCAAATACTACATGCAAGGAGCTCAGAGTATGAAAGGGAACGGACATCTTCGGGTGAAGAGAACAGATTACTTTTTGTGAGATAGATGACCTAATATTATGTTACTCTGTTTATTTCTTGTGTCATTGAAGTCTTGATAGGCTTTAGTAAAGTCTTTTTTCTTTTTTTTAATGTAGTGGGTTTTTTTGGTTATTGGTGGTACCACATGGCTTGCGGGATCTCAGTTCCCCAACCAGGAATTGAATCCGGTTGAAAACCTGGAATCCTAGGGCACCAGGGAACTCCAAGCCTTTAGTAAAGTCTTCTTGAAAACCTCAGCCTCAGGTCACCATGCTGCTAGGATTAAGGGCAGCAATGTGATACAGCAACCCATCTGTTTCTCCATTTAAAGCTTCCACCCAGAAGCAACTATCAACAGCCCCTCAGCTACTATTAAGCCCATATATACCAAACTTCAGCACAAACACAGCCAGAAGGAAGCATATCACTTTCCTTCTCTGACCCTCAGTTGCCTCGTATTATAGGTATAGAATGATATCCCAGCTAAACCCAAACTGAATTCAGAGTCTGGATTGTGGTAGAATCAGTGGGCTGGTATGTACTCTTTGTGCATGAGTTAACACATATGAAGAGTTGCCTGGAATGAAAGAGTAGATAAGTGGAGGCACTGTCACAGACTCAGTCCCTTCTATGCTATAGGTACTGATCTCCTTGGAGTGGATGCCTTAATTTGAATTCCCCTAGAAACAGACACTGAGACAGAATTCAAGAGCAAGTAGTTTAGTAGGTGGTGCAGGAAATACTGGCAGTAAAGTGAGGAGAGAGAAAGGGAAGGAAGGGAGGTCTACAATGAACAATGATCAAACTAGTATCACTGTGGGTGCCTGGAGCTTAACCCCATGCAGAAACTGGGAAATTATCAAAGGCAGGCCTCGGAATTGGATGCTAAAGGTGAGGAAATGGGGCTTATATACACCAATTTCCATCAGTCATTGGTTGAGGACTACTCCAGAAGATATTAATTCCCTCCACACACACCTGCCACTATATTTCCAGCCTGCCAGACACAGGGGCTGTGTGACCTTCAGCAGAGATGCAGGTGCAGGCAAGTGGAAGTTTGTTAGAGAGCGCTTAGTGATAAGGCCAAAGGTGCACGGCAGGGCACCAACAGCATCTGCCACAAAAGGGCTGGAGCATGGTGTACATCAGATCTTTGTGAGACACGGGGTACGTTTAGGAAAGCTTTGGAGCCTCAGTTCAATTCAGTTCGGTCACTCAGTTGTGTCTGACTCTTTGCAACCCCATGACTGCTGCATGCCAGGCCTCCCTGTCCATCACCAACTCCCGGAGTTGACTCAAACTCATGTCCACTGAGTCCGTGATGCCATCCAACCATCTCATCCTCTGTCGTCCCCTTCTCCTCCTGCCTTCAATCTTTCCAGCATCAGGGTCTTTTCAAAAGAGTCAGTTCTTCGCATCAGGTGGCCAAAATATTGGAGTTTCAGCTTTGGCATCAGTCCTTCCAATGAACATTCAGGGCTGATTTCCTTTAGGATGGACTGGTTGGATCTCCTTGCAGTCCAAGGGACTCTCAAGAGTCTTCTCCAACACCACAGTTCAAAGCATCAATTTTTCGGCGCTTAGATTTCTTTATAGTCCAACTCTCTCATCCATACATGACTACTGGAAAAACCATAGCCTTGACTAGACCTATAAGACCTTCTAGAACTAACACCCAAAAAAGATGTCCTTTTCATCACAGGGGACTGGAATGCAAAAATAAGAAGTCAAGAGATACCTGGAATAACAGGCAAGTTTGGCCTTGGAGTACAAAATGAAGCAGGGCAAAGGCTAACAGAATTTTGCCAAGAGAACGCACTGGTCATAGCAAACACCCTCTTCCAACAACACAAGAGACAACTATACACATGGACATTACCAGATGGTCAATACTAAAATCAGATTGATTATATTCTTTGCAGTCAAAGATGGAGAAATTCTATACAGTCAGCAAAAACAAGACCAGAAGCTGACTGTGGCTCAGATCAGGAACTCTTTATTTTTATTGCCGAATATTGCCAAATTCAGACTTAAATTGAAGAAAGTAGGGAAAACCACTACTGGCCATTCAGGTATGACCTAAATCAAATCTCTTATGATTATACAGTGGAAGTGACATATAGATTCAAGGGATTAGATCTGATAGACAGAGTGCCTGAAGAACTATGGATGGAGGTTTGTAACATTGTACAGGAGGCAGTGATCAAAACTATGCCAAAGAAGAAGAAAAACAAATAGGCAAAATGGTTGTCTGAGGAGGCCTTACAAATAGCTGAGAAAAGAAGAGAAGTGAAAGGCAAAGGAGAAAAGGGAAGATATATCCATCTGAATGCAGAGTTCCAAAGAATAGCAAGAAGATATAAGAAAGCTTTCCTAAGTGATTGATGCAAAGAAATAGAGGAAAGGGGGCTAAGGCAGTACTGAACACAGATGTACCTTCAATAAAAGGCAACTTTTGTTACTTTTATGATCTCAGTTAATGAAAGGGGTCATCAAAGACAAAAAGGCATATTCCTCGTAATAACAAGTCCTTCTTTGTATAAATTTCTATATATCTGCCTCAGACTTTGGGGAGTGAGAGGCAATCAGAGCCTATCACTCTCCCTTCTCCACCTAGACTTTCTGACCTAAGTATTTGTGTCAGTATGTGTTTATGAATATATGTGATCACATCCATGTGCATGTCTCTCTGCTTGTAAATGATGTGAATGAAATGGACAAGTGCTATTGTGTGTACACCTGTGAGCATGTACCAAGCCCAGTGGTCTCTCCTTCAAAGCTGCCCTGTGATCCTAGATCTGGGAGAAATTAGAGAAGCAAGTTTTACAGGCAGCCGTTACAGAGACTTGGGGCCAGACTTATAGAGACTGAGTGGTAGGCTAAATAAATGACTGATGGTCCAGCCAGGCACAGCTCAGGCAGAGCCTAAAGAATACATTGGTAAGCATGAACAAGGGAAGCAGAGACAGGAAATGGAGAAAGCAGAGGGAAGTGAGGTCAGGAGTGAGATGTGGCAGCTCAAAAACTGGAGCCAAGAGCCCAGAACCAAGAAGCTCTTCTGTAGGATGTACTGGATCCAGATAATGATTTTCTAACCCCTTATCTCAGGAGGTCCAGATTGGCCAGGCAGAACTTCCTGCACGGTTTGTATTCAATGCCAGTCCAAGCTGGAACAGGGCCAAGTTACAAACAAACTGGATGAAGGCAGAAACTCAGTTTGGCTTCCCTGGGTCCCAGCACAGCAGCCGGAGTCTGAGCAGATGCGTGTTTCATGTGCCAGAAATTCACTAGCCACTTTGGCCATACAGGAAGCAATTGTCCTCACAATAACAATGTCGTGTGTTTGCACAGGGACAAACAGTTTATGAGGCCCTTTGACTGTATTATCTTTTTTGAGCCTCATTTGGACCTTTGGAGACAGTGTCATATCCATTTTGTAGATGAAGCCATGTAAGCTTAGATGTTAAGTGATTTTCCCATGGTTATATAACTGGTTAGTTACACAGCTGGGACTGGAATTCAGGTTTGTCTGACTCCAAAGCCAGAAAATTCTCTCTCTTCCATTTCCTTTCCTAAATTCGTTTCTCAGTGCTCCCTTCCTAGAGACATATAAAGATACTTAGAAAAGCAAGAGTCCACTTTATCAGACCTTAGAAAGTCTAAGAACCTGAAAGAAACTGAAAAAAAGTGAAAGTGAAGTCACTCAGTCGTGTCCAACTCTTCGCGACCCGTGGACTGTAGCCTGCACCAGGCTTCTCCATCCATGGGATTTTCCAGGCAAGAGTGCTGGAGTGGGTGGCCATTTCCTCCACCAGGGGATCTTCCCCAACCCAGGGAATCGAACCCAGGTCTCCACATTGCGGGCAGATGCTTTACCCTCTGAGCCACCAGACAAGCTTGTTTTTAATCAGATAGGATCCTCAGCTCAGCCACATGATGCTCTCCCTGCCAATCCACCCAAAGAACCTTGTGTGAGCTGAGATAGAGGGGACCTGGGAGCAGAATGTCTCAGGAGGTGCCCAGATGTGTTAGAAATCTTGCCCAGGATGCATCTGGGCCTGATTCAGCTCAGATATAGAAGGAAGGCATAAATGTCTTCTGGGCTCCTCCACTAGAATGAGAGTACAAGCCCTTCAGCCTCAGAGAGAGACCTGGAGACTTCCCTGGTGGTCCAGGGGTTAAGAATCTGCCTTCCAAGGTAAGAGACCCAAGTCTGAGCCCTGGTCAAGGAATGAAGATCCCACGTACCTGGGGTGAGTGAGCCCTCTCACCAACAACTAGAGAGCCGTGGAGTTCTAGAGCCCGTACACCACAACTACTGAAACTGTGTGACATAACCAAGAGCCAGTGCAGCCAAAAAATTAAAAAATAAAAAATAAAGAGACTTGGATGCCCTTAATTCCTGGCTATGAAAATAACAATTTTCTCCTATAAGATTCTTGGATTACTAAAAGGATTAATCCTCATGGTGGAAGAATAAATGAATTGAGTCTGTTCCTCTACCTTTCTTTTGTACTTTTTGTTCTCGTACCATTCAGTAAGCTTACTGCTTCACTTACTTCTTCAGGGAAGAAATGGCATAGCAGGTTAAATTGTTGTTTCTTAGCTTTTGAGAGTTGAAACCTTAGAAAAAGGAGAGAATATCCCAAGGATGAAAAAAAAAAAACTGCAGAGGGACTTCCCTGGAGGTCCAATGGTTAGGACTCTGGATTTTCTGTAGGGAAGCTGTAGGGAGCCCAGGTTTGATCTCTGGTCATAGAGTTAGGATCCCACAAGTAGCAAGGCTGGCCAAAGAAAAAGAAAGTGCAGGGGCTTACCAGGTGTCTCAGTGGTAAAGAATCTAACTGTCAATGCAGGAGACACCGGTTCAATCCCTGATCTGGGAAGATCCCACTTGCCTTGGAGCAACTAAGCCTGTGCTCCACAATAGGAAAAGCCACTGCAATGAGAAGCCCACATGGCAAGGAAGAGTAGCCACACATATACCCCTCACCATCCCATCCCGCCACCCTGCAGCCCACCCCGGCTTGTCACAGCTAGAGAAAAGCCCACGCAGCAATGAAGACCCAGCACAGCTAAAATAATAGTAATAATAATTTTTAAAAAGAGACTGCAAAGAAATCTTAAATGCTATTCAATAATTTGTCATTTGAATCTAATAAAGTAATTACAGAATAAAACAAGTAAATATTAATCTTACTCAGAACTAAGGTTTTCAGTATAAGAGAAAGGAGATACAATACTAAATTCTAAGATGAAGAAAAAAATGTAATGTTCACTTTGAATTGGAAATATTAACATTCATTTAAAAAAAAAATATCTGCCAGTGCTGTCTTTTGAAGGCACCTGCGACCAATAACCTGTAGTACAGTCTATGAGTGCCCTGTCCCACAACCTCTTCCGCCTTCTCTGAGCTCACCTGAAGTAAATCGTTTCAGGGCCCTCTTATCAACTCAAACTGCTCATGGAAGTGCTGGGATTTAAAAATTTAGGAGTAGTTCTAGGAGAGTTGGTGGGTAAACACCCCCTCGTTTCTATCCCTGTGTGGGACAGTTCTGGGGCACATTCTAGGTGGTTTTTCAGAGTCCTCAGCAGGATTGAGCCCCATTTGCTCACAAAGTAATTTGTTCATGAATACACCACTTTAGTGGTTTTTCTCCCTTCCCTGATTCATTACCCCACTTCTTTTTTTTTTTCTTCAAATTATAGGAAGTTTCTATTGGATTCTGTACGGAAGAGAAATGCTCAGTTGTCAAAAAAAAAAAAAAAACTACAAATGGATATCTGGCTTACTGGGCTGGGTGGTGATATGAATACAGAGCTCTCTCCCCGTGAACCCAGGGTCCAGCAGCTCATCAAGACAACAAACAGGCCTGGAGGCTAGACAAAGTGAGAGAGGGAGCCCCAGGCCCTGGGGGCCTCTGCTTGGGGTCCTCCATCCTCTTTAATTATTAAAATCCAGGCCTGGAGGGACTTCAAGGGACCATGCCTCCTTGCAAGTACTGCTGCTGGACATGAAATACACAGAGTGAAAACCCAAGGTGACAAATCGGTTGATGGAGAAGGGAGGACAGTGGCTGACTGGCAACCTCTGCCCCCACATGACATGTGCGTCCTTGAAGGCACAGCAGTGTTGGCAAGGCAGGCCTCCCACAGCTGACTGGACCGGAGCCCCCTGACTTCCTCACCTGTGGCCAGCTTATCCCGGCAAGTTACCCCACAGCCAGACACTGAAGGGGCCTCTGAAGCTGAGAGAGAGCTGGGTACTCCTCACTTCCAGAGGTCTTTCTGGAGCTGGGACCAGAGAGTGAGGAGACCAGAGAGGAGGGTGATGAGACAGGCTTGGCCACCTGAGGGGCAGAGGCACTGCTGTGATTACAGGTTGCTGAGCAGGAGGCAAGAGAGTGTAGACCAGCTCCTTGCCGGGCCCTGGAATCCTCTCCAGACCTTCACATGTAGGGGCCACTGAATGGAAGAAGGAGATGGAATGAGACAACTTTTGTATTCACCCCAACTCCTCCAGCTCAACGTTCAATATTCCTGGGCTTCTCTTTGGCGTGAGTCTAGTGTCTGCCTTCATGCAAGACACAGTAGGCCCTTCCCAGGTCCATGGTCAAGCCCAGGACTGCAAGAGGTCTGCCCAGAATGGAGAGCAAAGAAAGATCCCTGCCCCAGAATGGAAGAAGATTCCCGCCAGGGACCAGACCTTAAACCCAGAATCTGGGAATCCTCTAGGCCAAGATCCCTTCCTGGCCAGACAAGCTTCAATTCTCTCTACCATGTACTCACAATCTTCATGGTCATCTCTCCACTTCTTAATTTGTATTTCTGACGATCATCATCCAAAGAAACTATCTGACTTCAAATCCTTGTCTCAAGGTCTGCTTTCAGGGGAATCCAAATGAAGAAAAACCCTAATAGTAATCAATACAGCCTGAATTGTGATCACTAATTATTACTTTTCACTAAAATTAGCCACAATTCCTTATCACCAACACAAGGAGACAGTTTGAAGGAATTCTCACTGACCAACTTTGGGATAATTTGAGAATCAAAATGAATAAAGGCTGTGAAACAACAAGGTCCTACTGCATAGCACAGGGAACTATATTTTAATAGCCCATAATAAACCATAATGGAAAAGAATATGAAAAATATTGTATGTAAAACTGAATCACTTTGCTGTATAGCAGAAATTAATACAACATTGTAAAGCAATTGTGCTTCAATAAAATAATGGATTTTTTTGTGTGTTTGTTTTTACTGCACCACCTGGGCATGCGGGATCTTAGTTCCCCGACCAGAGATTGGACCTACGCCCCCTGCAGTGGAAGCATGGAGTCTTACTTAACCACTAGACCACAAGGGAAGTCCCATTACATTTCTTTTTGAGTGAACTTTGTTCTTCCCAGATGGCTCAGAGTTAAAGAATCCACCTGAAATACAGAACTGGGTTTGATCCCTGGGTCCAGAAGATCTCCTGGAGAAGGGAATGGCAACCCACTCCAGCATTCTTGCCTGGAGAATTCCATGGACAGAGGAGCCTGGAGGGCTACAGTCCATGGGGTCACAAAGAGTCGGACATGACCTAGCGACTAACACTTTCACTTTCACTTTTGATAGCTAATGTATTTCAAAGAATTTATACATTTCATCTAAGTTTTCAAAAATTTTGCATAGTAGTTCATATTGTCTATAGACAGTGTTATAATTATGTCTATAAGAACTGATTGATGTCTTCTCTCTCATTTCTGATATTGGTAATTTATGTCTTCTCATTTTTTTCTGATCTCTTTGCCTAAAGTAATATTAATGTTATTGACCTTACTCAGTTCTAGTTTCATCAATGTTCTATATTGTTTCTCTCTTTTTTATATCATTGATTTATGCTCTTATTTTAATTATTTCCTTACTTCTGCTTACTTTGGGTTTAATTTGTTTATCTTTTTCTACTTTCTTAAGCTGAAAGCCTGGGCCATTGAGAGTTTTTCCCTTTTCTAATACAAACATTTAGTGCTATAAACTTCCCCATGTTAACTGTTTTACCTGTATCTCACATATGTTGATATGTGTGTTTTCATTTTCATAAGTCCAAATTGTTTTCTAATTTCCCTTTTGAATTCTTCTTTGAACCATGTGTTATTAAAAATGTGTTAGTACTCTTGCCTGGAAAATCCCAATGACAGAGGAGCCTGGTGGGCTGCAGTCCATGGGGTCGCTAAGAGTCGGATACAATTGAGCAACTTCACTTTCACTTTTCACTTTCATGCATTGGAGAAGGAAATGGCAACCCACTCCAGTGTTCTTGCCTGAAGAATCCCAGGGACGGTAGTGCCTTGGTGGGCTGCCGTCTATGGGGTCGCACAGAGGCGGACACGACTGAAGTGACTTAGCAGCAGCAGCAGCAGCAGTTAACAAATAGTAGAGAATTTTCTAGATTATTTCTATTGATTTCTAATTTAATTTTATTTGTGGTCAGAGAACATATTCTAAATGATAAGAATCATTTTACGTTTACTGAGATTTGTTTTAAAGTCCAGAATATAGTCTATCTTTGTAAAGGTTCTTGGTGCACTTGAAAACAATATCTATTCTGCTGATCTATATTCTGTTGAGTATAGAATTTTATAAATGCCAATTAAGTAAAGTCTTGATAGTGTTGTTCAAGGTTTCTCCAGGGTACACATGTCATCAAGGTAAGAGACAATGAGAAGTGATATGGGTTTCACTGAATTCTTGTAAGCTCCAGCTTGTGCTTGTGGCCATTATTTTCCCAGTCCTTTTTCTCTCTTTCTTTCATTTTGGCTAGTTCCTATTGCTATATCTTCAGGTCAACTAATTTGCAACATCTGCTGTTAATCTTATCTAATGTATTTTTCCATTTCACTCTTTTTTTGCCTTTAGAAGTTTATTGGGACTTTTTTATATCTTCCATGTTTCTGTTTAACATGCTCATGCTTCCTTCTACTTTTTTGAACATATGAAACAAAGTGTAGTTATAATAATTTTAACGTCCTTGTCTATTTAATTCTATCGTTTGTGTCGTTTCTGGATCTGTTGGTTACTGAATGCTTTTTCTCCTTGCTATAAGTTATATTCTTTGTTTCTTTACATGACTGGTAGTTTTTGGTTGGATGCCTTACTTCATCAATTATTGGCTGCTAGATATTTTTTGTATTCCTATAAATATTCCTGAGGTTTTTTCGAAGAAATAGTTTGTTCCTTTCAAGGCTTGCTTTTAAGCTTTCTTACTTGGGACCAGAGCAACTTTTACTCTAGGGCTAATATTGCCACACAAGTGAAGCAATTATCTGAGTACTCTCCATTCAGTTCAGTTGCTCAGTTGTGTCCGACTCTTTGGGACCCCATGGGCCTCCCTGTCCATCACCAACTCCGAGAGTTTACTCAAACTCATGTCCATTGAGTCGGTGATGCCATCCAGCCATCTCATCCTCTGTCATTCCCTTCTCCTCCCACTTTCAATCTTTGCAAGCATCAGGGTCTTTTCCAAGGAGTCAGTTCTTCGCATCAGGTGGCCAAAATATTGGAGTTTCAGCTTCACCACCTTCCAATGGACACTGAGGACTGATTTCCTTTAGGATGGACTGGTTGGATCTCCTTGCAGTCCAAGGGACTCTCAAGAGTCTTCTTCAACACCACAGTTCAAAAGCATCAATTCTTCGGCGCTCAGATATCTTTATAGTCCAACTCTCACATCCATACATGACTACTGGAAAAACTGTAGCTTTGACTAGACGGACCTTTGTTGGCAAAGTAATGTCTCTGCTTTTTAATATGCTGTCTAGGTTGGTCATAACTTTTCTTCCAAGGAGCAAATGTCTTTTAATTTCATGGCTGCAGTCACTATCTGCAGTGATTTTGGAGCCCCCCAAAATAAAGTCTCTCACTGTTTGCACTGTCTCCTCATCTATTTGCCATGAAGTGATGGGACTGGATGCCATGATCTTAATTTTCTGAATGTTGAGCCTCAAGCCAACTTTTTCACTCTCCTCTTTCACTTTCATCAAAAGGGTCTTTACTTCTTCGCTTTCTGCCATAAGGGTGGTATCATCTGCATATCTGAGGTTATTGATATTTCTTCCTGAAATCTTGATCCAGCTTGTGCTTTATCCAGCCTGGCATTTCTCATGATGTACTCTGCATAGAAGTTAAATAAGCAGGGTGACAATATACAGCCTTGACGTACTCTACCTGATGATATATTCTGGCTCTTTGGGACATAAAATGTTTCTGGCCTCTGTGAGACGAGGATTTTTCCATGACTCAGACAGTTTTCTTACACACATGTGCTGATCAGTACCCAGATGAAGATGTGAGGAGAACCTTCTGAAGGTCTCCAAATTGCTCACCCTTTTCAGCTCTCTCTTTTCTTTGCTGCTCTATCCTCTCTGTTACTTTATCCTGAAAATGCTGTCCACCTTGGCCTCCTCAAATTCTCAACTTTGTCTCTGCAACTCAGGAAGAATGCTGAACTGTGCATTTTCCCTCTGTGAAATGTGGCAGGAAATG
This sequence comes from Cervus canadensis, assembly GCF_019320065.1. Taxonomy (NCBI): domain Eukaryota; kingdom Metazoa; phylum Chordata; class Mammalia; order Artiodactyla; family Cervidae; genus Cervus; species Cervus canadensis. Next base: position 95,198,164 of record NC_057387.1, read on the forward strand.
TACTCCATGAAGTAAGCTGGGACTATTTTATTTTATTATTTTTTAAAAATATTTATTTATTTACTTGGCTGTGCTGGGTTTTACTTGCAGCATGCAAGATCTTTAGTTGCAGCATATAAACTCTTAGTTCCAACCTGTGGTTTCTAGTTCCTTGACCTGGGATTAAATAAATCCTGGCTCTCTACTTTGGAAGCACAGAGTCTTAGCCACTGAACCACCATGGAAATCCCAGGGCTATTTTAGAGCTCATCTTGTTTTTTTCCTTTCTCTCAAGGATAACTCCCTTGTTCTGCGTGTTTTCCAACATCTGAAAAATGTTTCAAATATTTTGTTCAGATTTTTAGATTTTTTGGTGCCAGAAGGTAAATTATGGTTGGAAGCAGAAGTCTGTGAGGAGATACTTTGAAACTATGCAAATGTCTTTTTCTCCAACATTTTTTATGTGTTTATTCCATTGATTATTCTTATTTATATCATTTATTACTATGATGATTGAAAAACAATGATTTCCTGTCTATTATTCCTTCTACATTTATTAGTTGGCCTGTGTGAATGAAAAATGTCACCCACCCTCTCAGTAAACAAACGATATTGTAGCCATCAGTGCAGCCAACCCCGAAGGTAAGCCCTGTGAGAACTCAGGATGGAGATAAATAGGCTGCCTGCTGCCAAGCCCTCAGCCCCTGCAGCCACCAGTGGTACACCCTGAGGGGACTCAGGATGAGAAAGAAGAGGATAGTCTCTCTAGAGAGTTAAGGTGCACTTCAGAGGAATGATTTCAGTGAGCACTGCCTCTTGCAGCTTCCCATACATAGGAAAGCATTAAATTCATTAACTTGAAATATCTGGTTTTCTTTAATTAGCAGTAATCTTTGATGTTTTCACTACCTGGTCTTTGCAAAAACTCCTGTACAACCTGTCTCCTTCCTTACCCCTTGGGAGCAGTCCCTCAGATCTATCTCAAAAACTGCCTCCCAGGCTTGAGGCCCTCAGATATCCACCAAATAAAACCTAATTCTCAAGTTTTCGATTGTGCTTTTTTTTCGGTCGACACCTATTACCATGAAAAATAGCTTTCCCTTTTCCCTCCTTCACTTTTGTATTTAGGTATTTATTTAATGTGGTGGACAGACTGTGGTGGGCTCCATGATACTTGCCTCCTGGTATTCACTATCTTATATGACCCCTTCCTTTGGATGTGCATGAGTCTTGCTACTAACCAATAGAATATAGCAAAGGTTATCTTATGTGACTACATTACATAAGGCTGTAACTGTCAAAAAAAAAAAAGACTGTAACTATCTTGCTTGGAGAGTATAGTTCCTTTGCTGGCTTGACAGAAATAAGCTGCCGTATGGAGAGGAACACTTGGCAAAGAGCTGAGGGTGTTCTCCTGTTGACAGCCTGCTAGAATCAGAGGCCCTCAGTCTAGCAGCCTGCAAAAACCTGAACGCAGCCAACAACCACATGAGCTTGGAAGGGAGTCCCCATCCAACTGAGCCTCAGATGAGATGGCAGGCCTGGTAAACCAGCTGATTATAACTTTGTGAGACTCTGAAACAGAGGATCCCACTAAACCATGCCCCAGATCCTAATTCTTCGAGACTATGAGATGATAAATGTGTGTTGTTTTAAGCCACTAAGTTCATGACATTATTATTACATAGCAATAGATAGCTAATATAGTCAGTTATTCACATCTTTAGTGTCAAGACTGAAAGGATTCATAGATCCTTTTCCTAAGGATCTTTTTAAACTACCATATCCATTAAAATCAAGTATATAAATGAATTACACTTAGAACTAGATCTTCAAGTTACTGTTGCACAAGGTAACTAATCAAGATTTGTAAGAAGGATTAAGCCTACTCTCTTTTATTGCTTCCTATAGAAAGAAGCTAGAGAGTTTTTAATACCATTCATAATGAAATGAAAACTTAAAAAAAAAATGTCATATTTTAGGGACTTCCCTGGAGGTCCAGTGGTTAAGATACAGAGTCCACTGCAGGGGGCACAGGTCCAAGCCCTGGACAGGGAACTAAGATTCTGAATGCCAAGCAACATGGCCAACAAATAAGGGGAAAATTATCATAGTTATATCATTTAATTTTATAGTGTTTGCTATATATAATTTACACAAAAATAAATATACCTGTATTTGGACGGCATTTAAAATATCTTACTGATAGAGTATATAATCAAATGGTTTGGAATATAATGTCCTCTATGCATATCTTTCTTGCCCTATTATCAAAGCTACCTTTTTTTAACCCAAAATTCTTTCGGTTTTTTACTCTTAGTATGGCAATTCTCAACTTTAGCTGCACATTAGAATCACCTGTGACTTTTTAGAACTTAAAAAGCCTGTGCCCTACCCGAAACCAATTTAATCAGCATCTCTGGGGGTTAGGCACAGTATTGTTATAAAAACTCTACATGTTATTCTAATGAGCAGACAAGGTTGAGAACTACTGCCTTGAAATAAGCAACTGTCTTTGAAAAGTACTTTGTGAAAAAAGACCCAGTTAGAAAAGCATCCTGTTTGAGGTGTGCGTCACTGGCTAAACCCAACTCCTTGGAAGCCCTGAAAGTGACCCCTAGAGGAAATAACCAGATCACAAAATGTTCAGCCACCATTCATCTTCTGTTCTCATAACCAAAATAAAGCCACGAGTATTAGACAAACGTCAAAACCAAACATGAATTAGATGGAGAGTAGTCCTCAATCAGGGTATCCCCCCGTGGCTCAGCGGTAAAAGAATCCACCTGAAATACAGGAGACACGGGTTAGATCCCTGAGTTGGGAAGATCCCCTGGAGGAGGAAATGGCAATCCCTCTTCAGTATCCTTGCCTAGAAAATCCCATGGAAGAAGAGCCTGGCGGGCTACTGTCCTTAGGGTAGCAAAGAGTCAGAAACCACTGAAGCAGCTGAGCACAGCCCTCAACCACGTCTTCCCTGGCGGCTCTGCGGTGAAGAATCCGCCGGCAGATGTAGGAGATCTGGTTTAATCCTTGGGTCCGGAAGATCCCCTGGAGGGGGAAATGGCAACCCATTCCAGTATTCTTGCCTGGGAAATCCCATGAACAGAGGAACCTGGCTGGCTACATAGAATCTATAGTGCTGCAAAAGAGTCAGATATGACTAAACAACAACAGAAATCCTCAGTCAAGATCTAAGATGCTTTAAGTTTTTTGTTTTTTTTTTTACATTCTTTACTCTTTTATTATTTGAAATTTATTCCTAAGTAATTAGCCTCCAACTAATAAAAATAAATGGAAAAAATAAATAAATAAACACTGATGATGCAGTCATGGACAAAACAGACAAACGTTTTGTTCTTAGGATGCTTTAAGTTTTGAGGGAAGTAAAGACACTGGTGGAAAAAAAAAAAAAGACACTGGTGGACTGTGAACTTTGAATTCAGTTCTCTTCTCATTCGTAAATAGGCTATTTATCTAACCTTTTATTCTCTATTGATTTGCTTGCCAAATTAGTATATACAGTGACTCTGCAGAATAATTGAACACTTCTGGACTAGGCAACAAAAAGAGGTAGTAGGTATTTCCTATAATTTGCCTCTTCCATAGCCCTCTTCCTGAAGGAACCACTGAGATGTTTTCTATCTCCTCTGCATTTCAAGGTTATATATTTCTTTGTCTAATATAATAAATTCCATTTTGTCTGTCTCTGGTAATTCTGCAACAAACTTTCTGTTCATACCTAAAAGCACTTTTCTTCCGTACTCTTCATTTCCAGATCAATCTTTTATTTCTCAGGAGAAATGAAAAATAGAAAAACAAACAACATGGAGCTTCTGACTAATAATTTGCAACCCCATGGACTGCAGCCTGCCAGGCTCCTCTGTCCATGGGATTTTCCAGGCAAGGATGCTGGAGTGGGTTGCCATTTCCTTCTCTCTATGTGAAATAGTTTGTTTAATTGTAAAGTCTCCATTCTCTAGTCTTTAATATAACCATCTGAGGTCAGCAGTGATATTATCCAAACCATGTACTAACAACTCAGGATCTTCTTTAAAATGAGGTATGTTCTAAAAGCTTCCCTGGCGGCTCGATCGGTAAAGAGTTTGCCTGCAATGCAGGAGATCCCAGTTTGATCCCTAGGTTGGGAAGACCCCTGGAGGAGGGTATGGCAACCCAGTCCAGTGTTCTTGCCTGGAGAATCCCACGGACAGAGGAACATGGCAGGCTACAGTCCATGAGGTCACAAAGAGTAGGACATGGCTGAGCGACTAAACCTACCTGTGTGCCAACAGTAGCGATTAGCTCCCTCTGATGCTCCGACTGCAGTCTCTAAATGCCATTTCTCATTAAAAACAAACTAGAGGGAATTCCCGGGCAGTCCAGTGGTTAGGGCTCTACTCTTTCACTGACTACAGTTTTAGCCCTTGTCAGGGAACTAGGATCCCACAGCCATGCAACACAGCCAAAATAAATAAATAAGCAAAAAGAAGGGATCTAGAGCCCCTTGGATAAGTTGCTAGTTTCCAGGCCTGGGACAAGAAATGTCGAGACTGAAATATCTTGCTGTGCCCCAAAGAAAATTATCAAAAACTACTGATGGTATGTCAAAATGATTCAGGAGTCAATTAGAAAGGGATTCCAACTAATGACATCATTTGAGTATTGGAAAGAATGATAACTTCACTGAGTTGAACCAAATCAAATATATAAAAATCTTTGATTTCATAGTAATACTAACATGTACTATGATATAAAAGTCTTTTTTTTTAATGGCATGACAAGAGAAATTTAAAAACCAAAAAACCTCTGTACTTTGGCCTCCTCTCTCCCTGCACTGTCCATTATGTATCTGTGTTATGCATCACCAAATCTCCCCCAGTGGCAGGAATACTTGCTCAACCATGAAGAGAAAAATTCTCCTAACATCAACAAGACAATTCCTTAAAAGACAGCATTCCTTCTTGATCTTGTAAGAGGTCACATGATCCATTACAATGCTGTAAAAATCAGATTATGTAAACTGTCCATAATATATTATTTGCATGCACATGGTCATTGCTGCTGCTGCTGCTAAGTTGCTTCAGTCGTGTCCGGCTCTTAGTGACCCCATGGACGACAGCCTACCAGGCTCCTCTGTCCAAGGGACTTTCCAGGCAAGAGTATCGGAGTGGGTTGCCATTGCCTTCTCTGACATGGTCATTAGGCATATGAAAATCTCATCCCTAATTATTTTCACTTTCTTAATAGTGTCATTTGAAGCACAAAAGTTTTGAATTTGTATGAAGTCCAATTTATCTATTTTTTTTTTTTTGTCTCCTGTGCTTTTGATGTTGTATCTAAAACGTTACTACCTAACCCAAAGTCATGAAAATGTGTGCCTATGTTTTCTTTCTTTTTCTATTTTGGCCAAGTGGCTTGTAAGGTCTTAGTTTTCCCTCTGGCCAGAGATCAGGGATTGAACCTAGGCCCCCACATTGAAAGCACTGAGTCCTTACCACTGGACCACCAGAGAATTCCCTATTTTTCTTTTAAGATGTTATAGTTCAGTCCCTGGTCCAGGAAGATCCCACATGCAACAGGGCAACTAATTCTGTGCACCACAACTACTGAATCCCAAATACCTAGAGCCTGTGCTCCCCAACAAGAGAAGCCACTGCAATGAGAAGCCCTCGCACTGCAACTAGAGAGAGCCTAGTCAGAGCAACAAAGGTCCTGCACAGCCAAAAATAAACTTTTTAAAAATATGAGAGTTGTGGCTCTCGTATTTATATTATTGTTCCATTTTGAGCTGAATTTTGTATATGGTATGAGGGAGAGGTCCACCTTCATTCTTTTGCATGTAGTAACCAGTTATCCCAGAATCATTTGTTGAAGAGACTCTCCTTTCCCCTTTGATTTGTCCTGGCATCTCTGTTGAAAATCAACTGACCATAATATATTTCAATTAAAAATACAATGCATGGGACTTCCCTGGTGGCACCGTGGATATAAGAATCCACCTGCCAATGCAGAGGACATGGTTTGATCCCTGGTCCGGTAAGAAGATTCCACATGCCACAGAGCAACTAAGCCCAAGCACCACAACTACTGAGTCTTATATGCCACAAATACTGAAGCCTGCACCCCCCCCCCTACAGCCTGCATGCCGCCACTACTAAAGCCCAAGAATCTAGAGCCTGTGCTCTGAAACAAGAGAAGTCACTTGGGTGAGAAAGCCACCACAGTGAGAAGCCGGCGCATCCCAACGAAGATTCCATTCACTACAGTTAGAGAAAGCCCACACAAAGCAATGAAGACCCAGCGCAGAAAAAAATAAAATAAATAAATAAATAAAGATTTAAAAAGTGCATGGACACTGAGAAGAATATATCAAAATGCTAATAGTGGTTGTCTCTGGGGAGTGGGGATTATGGGTGATTGTTATTTTTTACTTTATGCTTTTATGTATCTCTAATTGTTTGCAGTGAACAGATCTTCTTGTAAAATTAAAAAGAAGACAAATGTCATTAAAAATGAAAGAAAAGAAAATCAATTAACTATAGACACAAGGGTTTATTTATGAACTCTCAATTTTATTCATTTATCTATATGTCTATCCTATGCCAGTTCCACACTATCTTAGTTACTATAGCTTTGTTGCAGGTTTTGAAATTGGAAAATGTAAATCCTCCAACATTGTTTTTCTTTTTAAAAATTGGTTTGGCTAGTCTGATACCTTGAATTCCATATGAATTATAAGATCAGCTGGTCAATTTCTACAAAGAAACCAGCTGTTTTTTTGTGTTTTTTTTTTAAATAGAGATTTCATTGAATCTCCAATCAGTTTGGGGAGTATCGCTATTTAACAGATTGTTCTTTGATCCATGAATACAAGACATCTTTCCATTTATTCAGCTCTCCTTCAATTTATTTCAATCATTTTTGTAGTTTGTAACACACTTCTTTTGTTAAACTTACTCCTAAGTATTTTATTATTTTTGATGCTGTTATAAATGGAGTTATTTTATTTTGTTCATTTTTAGTGTATGGAAATATAAATTATTTTTGCACATTGATCTGCTATACAGTAATCTTGCCAAATTCAATTATTAGTTCTAATAGTGTGTGTTTGGGGGGGATTGTATAGGATTTTCTACATAAGATCATGTCATCTGAAAATAGAAACTGTTTACTTCTTTTCCAGTTTGGATGCCTTTTATTTTTCTTTCTTAATATCCCTGGTTAAACCTCTGGCAGAATGTTAAATAGAAATGATGAGAGCAGACATCCTTGTCTTATTCCTGATCTCAAGAGGAAAGTAGTCTTTCACTATTAATGCTGTTAACCATGGGTTTTTTTTGTAAAGGCTCTTTATCAAATAGGTGGAGTTCCCTTCTACTCCTAGTTTGTTGTGTGTGCGGGGTTTTTTATTTGTCATGAGTTAGCTGTGTGTTTTTTGTCATGAAAACACTTAAAAGATGTTTTAAATGGATCATTTTGCTTGCTCTGTAGAGAACAGATTGAAGTTAAGGTCTAAAAGAGGGAGATTGGTTAGGATGCTATTGTAATAATCCGAGAGATGATAATGGCATGTATTTTCCAGGCAAAAAATGATGGGACTTCCCTGGTGGTCCAGAGGTTAGGAACCCACCTGCCAGTGCAGAGGAGCCAGGTTCAATCCTCGGTCAGGGAAGATTCTCATGCCTCGGAGCAACCAAGCCTGTGCGCCACAACTACTGAGTCTGTGCCCTAGAGCCTGCAAGCCACAACTGAATCCTCATGCTGTACTACTGAAGCCCACCTGCCTAGAGCCTGTGCTTTGCAACAAGAGAAGCCACTGTTATGAGTAGCCCCTGCTCGCTGCAACTAGAGAAAACCCATGTGTAGTAACAAAGACCCAGCACAGCCAAAAATAAATAATATTTTTTAAAATGATGATAGAGCATGGGAACTAACCCAATGGTAATGAGAATATAGCAAGAGATATTAAGAGGATAGGATTGATAGAATCTTGTGACAATTGAATGTGATATTGGGCAGAGCTGATAATGTCGCAGATCTTCTTTATTAAGCTAGTACAACCATCTCCCAGCTGCTGTGACTGTTGGCTGATAATGGCTCACATCTGCACTTCTCTTGATAACTCACATTAGCTGTGTCATCCAGAAGGGTCTGGAAGGTTCAATGAATTCCATCCCTGTGGAAGCCAAAGACTAATTGGTGTGAAAGTATTAAAGTCTATTCACCATACCAAAAGGGATTATATATTACAAAGATTCTGATCCTTGAACTGCCCAGGGGGAGTGAAAAAGCTGCCTCTTTGGCATGATGAATTCGGTTATTAATGGAAGTCATATATTAAGCTGTTGAAATTGACTATGATAATTGGTCCCAGAAGTTCATCAAGCAATTTGCTGAAGGACTTTAGAGATAATGAAAATATTTGTGGTTAGAAAATAAGGAAAAACAAGTCTTTGAAAATTATTTCAGTTTATGGAGTGATGGAAATAATTTCTATCTTGATTGTGGCATGTTGCATGACTTTATAATTGTAATGTACACATGAATGTGCCTCAGAGACTTTCAACAATAGAGAACTCAATATGTCACCTTCTGTTCCCTTATTTTTCATAGCACTTATTATCCCCTGACATATCATACACTCTTCATTTATTTATTTTCTGCCTCCTCAGCTATAACGTAATCCCACAAAAGCAACAACTTTGTTTTGTTCACTGCTTTATTGCCACGACCCAAAGTGCCAGACACGTTGTGGACTCTCATTACGTATTAGTTGAATAAATGAATAAATATAGTTCACTATCTTGATTTGTTTCTCTTCCTTCCTCAGTTCATCTAGCAAAAATAGAAAGTTACCAAAAGGAAAATCTCAGCAAACAGTAGACCTAGGACTTATCTGAGGGCCTGGAGCATGTTGACATGCTCCACTGAACTAGTTTCCTGGGGCTTCTTAGAACGACTCCTCTAGTTTGCTCAACACTATTTCATTAAAATCCTCAAGGTCCTTGACCCGTGTTCTTTTCATGGTACCTTTACATAAATTCAAATGGTTGATTTTCTGCACCCAGGCAGGCTGTGAAGCACTGTTGAAGGAAAATTATTCAATGGGTAGATTGATACCACTATAAATTCATGTCCCCCCCCAAAAAAAAAATTCATGGTCACTCATTTCAACCAACAGAGACAAGATCTGTAAGAAAAATAATATCCAATATTTATTTCTGAAAATGGCAAAAATACTTTATATGCATTAACTCATTTGATACTTATAACACCACCATAAGGTAGATAGATATTCAATTCATGTTACTAATGATGAAACTGAAACACAAAGAATTAAGTAACAAGCCAAAAGTCACACAGCTAGTAAGAGACAGAGTCAAATATTTCAACTCAGGCATTTAGTTTCAGAGCTTGAGGTTTTAACCATTAGTGCCAGATAAGTTAATTATGTTTCCCTAGTCAGTTCTATCTCCTTCTGTGTATTGATCTTAAAGACAAAAACTTTTCTTAATACCCTTATTAATTAAAAAATTATCTATAGCAATTTTTGGATTCTTCTGTGTAAATAATAATCTGCAAATAATTTATTTTATTGTCTGTGGGGCTGTTTTGTAATAGGTTCATTTGTATCATGTTTTTTAGATTCCACAAATAAGTGATATTATATGATATTTGTCTTTCTTTGACTTACTTCATTTTAATATGATAATTTCTAGGTCAATTAATGTTGCTGCAAATGGCATTATTTCACTCTTTCTAGGGCTGAGTAAAATCCCATTACATATATTTGTTATACATTTATATCAGTTGAGTTCAGTCGCTCAGTCATGTGGACTGCAGCATGCCAGACTTCCCTGTACATCATCAACTACTAGAATGTGCTCAAACTCAAGTCCATCAAGTTGGTGATGCCATGCGACCATCTCATCCTCTGTCATCCCCTTCTCCTTTTGCCTTCAATCTTTCCCACTCTCAGGGTCTTTTCCAATGAGTCAGTTCTTCGAATCAGGTGGCCAAAGTATTGGAGCTTCAGCTTCAGCATCAGTCCTTCCAATGAACACTCAGGACAATTTCCTTTAGGATGGACTGGTTTGATCTCCCTGCAGTCCAAGGGACTCTCAAGAGTCTTCTCCAACACCACAGTTCAAAAGCATCAATTCTTCGGCACTCAACCTTCTTTATGGTTCAACTATACATCCATGCATAAGTAGTGGAAAAACCATAGTTTTGACTAGATAGACTATTGTTGGCTAAGTAATGTCTCTGCTTTTTAGTATTCTGTCTAGGTTTATCATAGCTTTTCTTCCAAGGAGCAAGCATCTTTTAATTTCATGGCTGCAGTCACCATCTGCAGTGATTTTGGAGCCCAAGAAAATAGTCTGTCACTGTTTCCATTGTTTCCCCATCTCTTTGCCATAAAGTGATGTGACCAGAGGCCATGATCTTAGTTTTTTGAATGTTAAGTTTTTTTTTTTTTTTGAATGTTAAGTTTTAAGCCAGCTTTTTCACACTCCTCTTTCACTTTCATCAAGAGGCTCCTCAGTTCCTCTTTGCTTTCTGCCATAAGGGTGGTGTCATCTGAATATCTGAGGTTATTGGTATTTCTCCTGGCAATCTTGATTCCAGCTTGTGCTTCATCCAGCCTGACATTTCACATGATGTACTCTGCATATATGTAGAAGGAAATGGCAACCCACTCCAGTATTCCTGCCTAGAGAATCCTGTGGACAGAGGAGCCTGGTGGGCTGCTGTCCATAGGGTTGCACAGAGTTGGACATGACTGAAGCGACTTAGCATGCATGCATGCATTGGAGAAGGAAATGGCAACCCACTCCAGTATTCTTGCCTGGAGAATCCCAGGGACGGAGCAGCCTGGTGGGCTGCTCTCTGAGGGATCGCACAGAGTCGGACATGAATGAAGCAGCTTAGCAGCAACTCTACATATAAGCTAAATAAGCAGGGTGGCAATATACAACCCTGACATACTCCTTTTCCAATTTGGAACCAGGTCCATTGTTCCATGTCCAGTTCTAACTGTTGCTTCTTGACCTGCATACATATTTCTCAGGAGGCAGGTAAAAATTAAATTTAATTTAAATCTTAAATTATCTCTTTAAGAATTTTCCACAGTTTATTGTGATCCACACAGTCAAAGCCTTAGGCATAGTCAATAAAGCAGAAATAGATGTTTTTCCGGAACTCTCTTGTTTTTTTGATGATCCAGTGGATGTTGGCAATTGGATCTCTGATTTCTCTGCCTGTTCTAAATCCAGCTTGAACATCTGGAAGTTCTTGGTTCATGTACTGTTGAAGCCTTGCTTGGAGAATTTTGAGCATTACTTTGCTAGCGTGTGAGATGGGTGCAATTGTGCAGTACTTTAAACATACTTTGGCATTGTCTTTCTTTGGGATTGGAATGAAAACTGACCTTTTCCAGTCCTGTGGCCACTGCTGAGTTTTCCAAATTTACTGGCCTATTGAGTGAAGCACTTTCACAGCATCATCTTTTAGGATTTGAAATAGTTCAGCTGGAATTCCATCACCTCCACTATCTTTGTTTGTAGTGATGTTTCCTAAGGTCCACTTGACTTCACTTTCCAGGATGTCTGGCTCTATTCTAGGTGAGTGATCACACCATCGTGATTATCTGGGTCAGGAAGATCTTTTCTGTACAGTTCTTCTGTGTATTCTTGCCACCTCTTCTTAATATTCTCTTCTTCTGTTAGGTCCATACCATTTCTTTCCTTATTGTGCCCATCTTTGCATGAAGTGTTCCCTTGCTATCTCTAATTTTCTTGAAGAGATCTCTAGTCTCTCCAATTCTATTGTTTCCCTCTATTTCTTTGCATTGATCACTGAGGAAGGCTTTCCTTTCAATTCTTTGGAACTCTACATTCAGTTGGGTATGTCTTTCCTTTTCTCCTTTGCCTTTTGCTTCTCTTCTTTTCTCAGCTATTTGTAGGGCCTCTTCATACTACCACTTTGCCTTTTTGCCTTTGCCTCTTCTTCTTGGGGATGGTCTTGATCCCTGCCTCCTGTACAATGTCACAAACCTCCATCCACAGTTCTTCAGGCACTCTGTTTTTCAGATCTAATCCCTTGAATCTATTTGTCACTTCCACTGTATAATTGTAAGGGATTTGATTTAGGTCACACCTGAATGGTCCAGTGGTTTTCCCTACTTTCATCAATTTAAGTCTGAATTTTGCAATAAGGAGTTCCTGATCTGAGCCACAGTCAGCTCCTGGTCTTGTTTTTGCTGACTTTATAGAGTTTCTTCATCTTTGGCTGCAAAGAATACAATCAATCTGCTTTTGGTATTGACCATCTGGTGATGTCCATGTGTAGAGTCTTCTCTTGTGTTGTTGGAAGAGGGTGTTTGCTATGACCAGTGTGTTCTCTTGGAAAAATTTTGTTAGTCTTTCCCCTGCTTCATTTTGTACTCCAAGGCCAAACTTTTCTGTTACTCCAAGTGTCTCTTGACTTCCTACTTGTGCATTTCAGTCCTCTTTGATGAAAGGAACATCTTTTTTGGGTGTTAGTTCTAGGAGATCTTGTAGGTCTTCATAGAACCGTTGAACTTCAGCTTCTTCAGCATGAGTGGTTGGGGTATAGACTTGGATTACTGTAATATTGAATGATTTGCTGTGGAAACGAACAGAGACTATTCTGTCGTTTTTGAGGTTGGACCTAAGTACTCCATTTTGGACTTTTTTGTTGACTATGAAGGCTACTTCATTTCTTCTAAGGGATTCTTGCCTACAGTAGTAGATATAATGGTCATCTGAATTAAATTCGCCCATTCTGGTCCATTTTAGTTCACTGATTCCTAAAATGTTGATGTTCACTCTTGCCATCTCCTGTTTGACCACTTCCAATTTACCCTGATGCATGGATCTCACATTCCAGGTTCCTATGCAATATTGTTCTTTACAGCATCGGACTTTACTTTCATCAGCAGTCACATCCACATCTGGGCGTTGTTTTCACTTTGGCTCCGTATCTTCATTCTTTCTGGAGCTATTTTTCCACTCTTCTCCAGGAGCATATTGGGCACCTATCAACCTGGGGATTTCATCTTTCACTGTCATATCTTTTTGCCTTTTCATACTGTTCATGGGGTTCTCAACGCAAGAATACTGAAGTGGTTTGCCATTCCCTTCTCCCATGGACCACGTTTTGTCAGAACTCTCCACCATGACCTGTCCATCTTGTGTGGCCCTACATGACATGGCTCATTGTTTCTTTGAGTTAAACAAGACTGTGATCCATTTGATCAGCTTGTTTAATTTTCTGTGATTTGGGTTTTCATTGTGTCTGCCTTCTGATGAATAAGGATAAGAAGTTTATGGATGCTTCCTGATGGGAAAGACTGACTGCGGGGGAAACTGGGTCTTGTTCTGATGGGCGGGGCCATGCTCAGTAAATCTTTAATCTAATTTTATGTTGATGGGCAGGCTTGTGTTCCCTCCCTGTTGTTATACCTCAGGCCAAACTATGGTAGGGGTAGTGATGGTATATATATATATACATACATATATTTACTATATAATATAAATATATTAATTTATAGTTACATATATTTTTATATATTATATGTTATTATATATAATATATAATATAGTATATTAATCATATATAATTATATAATATAAATATAGTATAATATAAATTATACTTAAATATAAATATATATAACTATGTGTATATAGAGAGCTTCCCTGGTGGCTCAAATAAAGGTAAAGCCTTTATCTGAGGTAAAGCCTCTGCAGGCAGAGGTAAAGCCACTGCCTGCAATGCAGGAGACTCAGGTTTGATCCCTGGGTCGGGAAGATCCCCTGGAGAAGGAAATGGCAACCCACTCCAGTACTCTTGCCTGGAAAATCCTATGGACAGAGATGCCTGGTAGGCTACAGTTCATGGGTCCCAAAATGTTGGACACAATTAAGCGACTTCACTTTTATGTATATATGTACATAGTTATCGCTCCTTTTTTAGTTTTAATACTATTTATTTATGGCATCCTCCTTTTTTCTTGATAAATCTTGCCACAGATATATGAATCTTATTCTTTTAAAAGACCTAACTTTTGGTTTCATTTATTCTCTTCACTATGGACTTTCCTAGTGGCTCAGTTGGTAAAGAATCTGCCTGAAATGCAGGAGACCCAGGTTCAATCCCTGGGTCCTGAAGATCTCCTGGAGAATGAAATGGCAACCCACTCCAGTACTCTTGCTTGGAGAATTCCATGGACAGAGGAGTCGGACAGGCTACAGTCCATGGGATTGCAAAGAGCTGGACATAAACTGTGTGAATTTCACATCCTCTTCGCTAAATCTTTTGTTTCCTACTTCATTAATTTTAAAAAATTTTATCATTTCTTTTTTTAAGCTTTCATTGAATTTATTCTATTTTCTTTTTATCAATTTCTTAAGTTTTTCAGTTACTTCATTCCTGACTTTTCAGATTTTATTCTTTTAAAATATAGGTTAAAAGCTATAAATTTCTAAGTATGGCTTATAATGTAAGCATGCATGCTACCCCTGGGAGTTAGTCAATGAAGTAGCCTAATTTGTAGACAGGAGAGATAGAAAATAAACTTATGGTTATCAAAGGGGAAAGAAGGGAGGGATAAATTAGTAGCAGGGGATTAACCATTACACACTACCATATATAAAATAGATAAACAATAAGGAACTACTGTATAGTACAGGGAAGTATATTCAATACCTTGTAATAACCTATGTGGAAAAGAATCTGAAAAAGTATATATATATATATGAAAAGAATCACTTTGCTTTATACCTGAAACTAACAAAATATTGTAAATCAACTATACTTTAGATTAAAAAAATACAGAAAAAGCGTTTGCTAAAAGTCAATATTCATTGATGAAATACTCACAAAACGCAATAAATTTAGGGGTTAAACGCATAACAAATACCATATGTGTTAAGTATTATTATCATCACCTACAGTATTCGTTGTAGTAGTACTAATGATAATAGTTTTAGATGGATTAGAAGGGAACTTCCATTACCTGATAAAAAGATGTCTACCCAAAAACTTAAAAAATTTACAGTAAACATTGTATTTAATGGTAAAATATCATTTAAAACCAGAACTTGATATTATTAGTATTTTTGTTTATTAATAGTTTAAAAGTGTTAATAGTTACCAGGTACTAAGTACTTTACATGTGTTAAATTTAATCCTTACAACAACTATAGGAAGTACAATAATTAGACACTGTTTAAACTGAGAAATCTGAGTTAGCCCCATAACCTATGTTCCATAACAAGAGAAGTCACAGCAATGAGAAGCGCTGAGCATTGCACCTAAAAGAGTAGCTCTCACTTGCTACCACTAGAGAAAGCCCACTCATAGCAATGAAGACCCAGCCCAGCCAAAAGTAACTAACTAGCTAAATAAATAAAAATTTTTAAAAAAGAGTTTTCATGCTGCAACTTTAAAAATCAAATGTCCCCTATGTCACAACTAAGATCCAGCACAGTCACATAAATAAACAAATATTTTCTAAAAAGATATAATTTACAGTAGTACAAAGAAAAAGTACTCAGGAGTAAATTTAATAAAAGACATATAAGATCCTTTTGAATAAAATTACAAAACTATAAATTTTTCTAAAATTTAATTTTATTAATGGATAAAAATATACAATATTATAAAGATGTTAATTCTCTCCAAGTTGTCCTATAGGCTTATTGAAATACTGATAGAATCTCTCCTCCCTTCATTGTATGTGTGTGTGGTGAAACTTGAAAGGCTGGTTCTAAAATCTGTTTGGAAGAAACAGGAATCGCCAAGACACCACTGAAGAAGAACAAGATGGGAAAACTTTTTCTACCAGAAATCAAGACTTATAAAACTATAGTATTTAAAGCAGGAGGGTATATATGAATAGACCAATGGAACTGAATAGAGAATTGATTCCAACCCCAAAGGAAACATAATATGGTAGAGAACTAGCATTTAAGATTAGTAAGGAAATATGAAATATTCAACAAATAAAGTGATAATTGGTTGTACATATGGGAAAAAAATTGGGTCCATATCCCAATCCATGGGCTTCCCAGGTGGTGCTAGTGGTAAAGAATCTGCCTGCCAATGCAGGAGATGCAGATTCCATCTCTGGGTCAGAAGGTTCCCCCAGAGACTCTTACAACTGCTTCTTTGTGCAAATCAGGGTTAGTTGGCCACCTTCTCACTAAATAGTCACATGGCCTTCTATCATGTGCATGTGTGGGTGGGATGAAGGAGAGCAAGCACCCTCTGTTATCTCTTCTTATAAGGGCACTAATCCCTTTACCAGGGCCCCATCCTCATGACCTCATCTAACCCGAATTAACACCCCCAAGCTACTTCTCCAAATACCATCACACTGGGAGTAATGACTTCAACATATGAGTTCTGAGGGGGCAAATTCAGTCCAGACGTGCAAGCTAAGTCACTTCAGTCATGTCTGATTCCTTTTGATCCCAAGGACAGTAGCCTGCCAGGCTCCTCTGTCCATGGGATTCTCCAGGCAAGAGGATTACCATGCCCTCCTCCAGGGGAGCTCCCCGACCCAGAGATAGAACCTGTCTCTCTCTCTCTTTTTTTTTCTCCATTTATTTTTATTAGTTGGAGGCTAATTATTTACAATATTGTAGTGGGTTTTGCCATACATTGATATGAATCAGCCATGGATTTACATGCATTCCCCATCCTGATTCCCCCTCCCACATCCTTCCCCACCTGATTCCTCTGGGCCTTCCCAGTGCACCAGGCCCGAGCACTTATCTCATGCATCCAACCTGGGCTGGTGATCTGTTTCACCATAGATAATATACATGTTTTGATGCTGTTCTCTCAAAACATCCCACCCTCGCCTTCTCCCACAGAGTCCAAAAGTCTGTTCTGTACATCTGTGTCTCTTTTTCTGTTTTGCATATAGGGTTATCATTACCATCTTTCTAAATTCCATATATATGCATTAGTATATTGTATTGGTCTTTATCTCTCTGGCTTACTTCACTCTGTATAATGGGCTCCAGTTTCATCCATCTCATTAGAACTGATTCAAATGAATTCTTTTTAATGGCTGAGTAATATTCCATGGTGCCACAGCTTCCTTATCTATTCATCTGCTGATGGGCATCTAGGTTGCTTCCATGTCCTGGCTATTATAAACAGTGCTGCAATGAACATTGGGGTGCACTTGTCTCTTTCAGATCTGGTTTCCTCAGTGTGTATGCCCAGAAGTGGGATTGCTGGGTCATATGGCAGTTCTATTTCCAGTTTTTTAAGAAATCTCCACACTGTTTTCCATAGTGGCTGTACTAGTTTGCATTCCCACCAGCAGTGTAAGAGGGTTCCCTTTTCTCCACACCCTCTCCAGCATTTATTGCTTGTAGACTTTTGGATAGCAGCCATCCTGACTGGCGTGTAATGGTACCTCGTTGTGGTTTTGATTTGCATTTCTCTGATAATGAGTGATGTTGAGCATCCTTTCATGTGTTTGTTAGCCATCTGTATGTCTTCTTTGGAGAAATGTCTGTTTAGTTCGTTGGCCCATTTTTTGATTGGGTCATTTATTTTTCTGGAATTGAGCTGCAGGAGTTGCTTGTATATTTTTGAGATTAATCCTTTGTCTGTTTCTTCATTTGCTATTATTTTCTCCCAATCTGAGGGCTGTCTTTTCACCTTACTTATAGTTTCTTTTGTAGTGCAAAAGCTTTTAAGTTTCATTAGATCCCATTTGTTTAGTTTTGCTTTTATTTCCAATATTCTGGGAGGTGGGTCATAGAGGATCTTGCTGTGATTTATGTCGGAGAGTGTTTTACCTATGTTCTCCTCTAGGAGTTTTATAGTTTCTGGTCTTACATTTAGATCTTTAATCCATTTTGAGTTTATTTTTGTGTATGGTGTTAGAAAGTGTTCTAGTTTCATTCTTTTACAAGTGGTTGACCAGTTTTCCCAGCACCACTTGTTTAAAGAGGTTGTCTTATTTCCATTGTATATCCTTGCCTCCTTTGTCAAAGATAAGGTGTCCATAGGTTCGTGGATTTATCTCTGGGCTTTCTATTCTGTTCCATTGGTCTATATTTCTGTCTTTGTGCCAGTACCACACTGTCTTGATGACTGTGGCTTTGTAGTAGAGTCTGAAGTCAGGCAGGTTGATTCCTCCAGTTCCATTCTTCTTTCTCAAGATTACTTTGGCTATTCGAGGTTTTTTGTATTTGCATACAAATTGTGAAATTATTTGGTCTAGTTCTGTGAAAAATACTGTTGGTAGCTTGATAGGGATTGCATTGAATCTATAGATTGCTTTGGGTAGAATAGCCATTTTGACAATATTGATTCTTCCAATCCATGAACACGGTATGTTTCTCCATCTGTTTGTGTCCTCTTTGATTTCTTTCATCAGTGTTTTATGGTTTTCTATGTATAAGTCTTTTGTTTCTTTAGGTAGATATACTCCTAAGTATTTTATTCTTTTTGTTGCAATGGTGAATGGTATTGTTTCCTTAATTTCTCTTTCTGTTTTCTCATTGTTAGTGTATAGGAATGCAAGGGATTTCTGTGTGTTAATTTTATATCCTGCAACTTTACTATATTCGTTAATTAGCTCTAGTAATTTTCTGGTAGAGTTTTTAGGGTTTTCTATGTACAGGATCATGTCATCTGCAAACAGTGAGAGTTTCACTTCTTCTTTACCTATCTGGATTCCTTTTACTTCTTTTTCTGCTCTGATTGCTGTGACCAAAACTTCCAAAACTATGTTGAATAGTAGTGGTGAGAGTGGGCACCCTTGTGTTGTTCCTGATTTTAGGGGAAATGCTTTCAATTTTTCACCATTGAGGGTAATGCTTGCTGTTGGTTTGTCATATATAGCTTTTATTATGTTGAGGTATGTTCCTTCTATTCCTGCTTTCTGGAGAGTTTTAATCATAAATGGATGTTGAATTTTGTCAAAGGCTTTCTCTGCATCTATTGAGAGAATCATATGGTTTTTATCTTTCAATTTGTTAATGTGGTGTATTACATTGATTGATTTGCAGATATTAAAGAATCCTTGCATTCCTGGGATAAAGCCCACTTGGTCATGGTGTATGCTTTTTTTAATATGTTGTTGGA
This sequence comes from Cervus canadensis, assembly GCF_019320065.1. Classification (NCBI taxonomy): domain Eukaryota; kingdom Metazoa; phylum Chordata; class Mammalia; order Artiodactyla; family Cervidae; genus Cervus; species Cervus canadensis. The sequence goes on from NC_057387.1 coordinate 95,217,289, forward strand.
TTCTGTTTGCTAGAATTTTGTTAAGGATTTTTGCATCTATGTTCATCAGTGATATTGGCCTGTAGTTTTCTTTTTTTGTGTCATCTTTGTCTGGTTTTGGAATTAGAGTGATGGTGGCCTCATAGAATGAGTTTGGAAGTTTACCTTCTGCAATTTTCTGGAAGAGTTTGAGTAAGATAGGTGTTAGCTCTTCTCTAAATTTTTGGTAGAATTCAGCTGTGAAGCTATCTGGTCCTGGGCTTTTGTTTGCTGGAAGATTTCTGATTACAGTTATGATTTCCTTGCTTGTGATGGGTCTGTTAAGACCTTCTATTTCTTTAGAACCTGTGTCTCTTACGTCTCCTGCATTGAGAGCCAGTTTTTTACCACTAGCATCCCCTGGCAGCTTATAGACATCTTTTTACTGCCTAATCTCAATAATCAGGTGAGGTAAATTAAAATAAAAATAATAATTTTGCACTCATCAGGTTATACAAAATTGAAACATCTGATGATATTATGCATTAGCAAGGATGAGAAGCCAGGGAACTCTCATTCACTGCTGGTGGAAACATAAATTGGAAAAAAGAGTTTGGAAAAGAAATATTTTCTACTGAAATTGAAGATGCATATATCCTACATAGCCTATGTTCCAGCAATTCTGCTGCTAGGTATATGCTCTAAAGCACCAGTTTTCAAATTTCTGGGTGCAGTACAATAGCTGTTGTTGTTGTTCAGTCTCTAAGTCGTATCTGAATCTTCATGACCCCATGGACTGCAGCACACCAGGCTTCCCTGTCCTTCACCATCTCCCTGAGTTTGTTCAAACTCATGTCCATTGAGTTGGTGATGCCATCCAACCGTCTCATCCTCTGTTGCCTCCTTCTTTTCCTGCTTTCAATCTTTCCCAGGAACAGAGTCTTTTCCAATGAGTTGGCTTTTTGCATCAGCTGGCTAAAATACTGGAACTTCAGCTTCAGCATCATTCCTTACAATGAATGTTCAGGATTGATTTCCAGGATTGCCTGGTTTGATCTCCTTGCAATCCAAGCGACTCTCAACAGTCTTCTCCAGCACCATAGTACAAAGGCATTAATTCTTCAGGGGTCAACCTTCTTTATGGCCCAATTCTCACATCTGTACATGACTACTGTAAAAACTATGGCTTTGACTATACACACCTTTGTCAGCAAAGTGAAGTCTTTGCTTTTTAATGTGCTGTCTAGGTTTGTCATAGCTTTTCTTCCAAGGAGTGAGTGTCTTTTAATTTCATAACTGCAGTCACGATCTGCAGTGATTTTGGAGCCCAAGAAAATAGTCTGTCACTATTTCCATTTTTTTCCCATCTGTTTGACATGAAGTGATGGGAACAGTAGCCAGGATCTTAGTTTTTTGAATGTTGAGTTTTAAGCCAGCTTTTCCATTCTCCTCTTTCACCTTCATCAAGAGGCTCTTTAGTTCCTCTTTGTTTTCTGCCATAAGGGTGGTATCATCTGCATATCTGAAGTTATTGGTATTTCTCCCAGCAATCTTGATTCTATATTGTGATTCAATACATATTGCCATACTATAGTAAACTGTGGAATTAATTTTAGTGGTGCTGAGGTATAATTTCCTGAAAGGTAAAATGTTGATTTTCACAAAAATATAAAATAAAAGGAAAAACATGCTATTTATCTCATTAATTAAAGAGGGAGCCAGTAAAATGTTACAGGAATGTTGTATGAATTTGCAAAGAAACAAGAATATTAAAATGAATTCACCAACAGAGGCAAAAGTGGTTTACTATCCTATGGGTCAATAAAATAGAATGCTTGGGAGTATCTTTTCTTCAAGGTGGACAAGAATTATTTTAAATACTATAAGTTTCTTGTAAACTATTTTAGTTGACAGAAAGACATCCCTATGGATTTGAATTCTTCCAGTATCTACTTAAAAAATGCCCAGTGCCCAGGCTTACATTGGAAAGTATCTTTTGTTCATTTCCACCTTTGACAATTTTTCCTGACAGCAATTCTTTTTCAGCATTTTTTTTTTTTTTTGTAATGAAATAAGAAAGAAGGAATAGAAATTTAGTGCATTGTTGGTAGTAAGTATAATTACATGTTGGGGGCCCGGGTAGCTGCACCCAAATGTACCTCAGTGGCATATTGATTATTTTGAATTAAAGTAGCTTAAGAGATGGCCAACACAAGAGGGACACTCTGACCCTTCTTCCTATCTCCCTGAAAGCAGGAAATAAATCTCTCATGTGACAGGTGCACTCCCTGCATCTGGAGCTAGAAGGACACTCTTATCTTCAGAGATAGGGAATTCAGACCAGCAAGCCTGTATAAACAAACTTTGTTACTTCCTCTAATTTACTACCCCAAGCCCAACCTCTGTTTAGATTTTTCACTAATTGAACTCCCCAAACCTAGTTTCTTTGTCCTGTCAGTTCCTCATAAATTTATTGTTTCTCTGTCTAAAATTATAAAAGCTACCTGCTTTAGCCACTTCTTAGGCCCCTTTCTATGAGTGGTCCTTGTGAACAATTAAAATTATTTCTTTTTCTCCTGTTAAGTTTTGTCTTGTGTCATTTTATTACCAGTCCAGCCACAAGAAATCAAGATGTGTAGAGGGGGAAATTTCCCCCTCTCCAACACGAGTTTTGTGAATTTTATTTTTTTATCTAACTATGTGCTACACATGTGGTTATCGGATTTGTTGTAGAATGTTTTTGTTCACTGTGGGCTGGGGTCAAAAGGTTTGAAAGCCATTTTTAAATGTGCTGAATTATGAGGTTCAACAGTTTCAATAACTGGACGTTTTAATTTGTCCCATCCACTCACAGTGCAGAGACTCAGAAAAAGATCTGAGTGAATGGCAAGGAATTGAAAAGTGTTGGGTAGTGAGTGAGGGGCGCGGGGGATGTTGGGGTGTTTTGTGTGTGTGTGTGTGTGTGTGTGTGTGTGTGTGTATTTGTGTGTGTATATAATTTTGAAAAGATTCCATGAGGGATCGGGTAGAGAGGGAGGTGGGAGGGGGGATCGGGATGGGGAATACATGTAAATCCATGGCTGATTCATGTCAATGTATGACAAAAACCACTACAATATTGTAAAGTAATTAGCCTCCAACTAATAAAAATAAATGAAAAAAAAAAAATTTCCATAGTTCTCCTCTTCAGGGACCCACATGCAAATGAGACATATGCTGCTTTGTAAACCTCCCTGAGGAAAATTATTTGTTGCAAACTTAAATAATAGGGCTACAGAATTTGTAAGAAAGATTCTTACAAATAAATACATAACAAAAAAAGAGGAAAACATTGTACCTAGCAGAAAAGGAAATGATGGATAAACTTGTAATTCCTTTCACTGCAGAAATGACTTTATCCAGGTCTTGGGTGTGGGTAACACTGAATTCTACTCTGAATGTTCTCTCTGTGGAGTAGTCAACAGTTTTGGAGGGATCGATTGGCCTGGAGGTGCAAACTCTTAAGCCCTTTATGTGAAGAGACACGCTCAGTCGTGTCCGTTTCTTTGCGACCCTATGGACTGTACCAGGCCCGTCTGGAGTAGGTAGCCATTCCCTTCTCCACGGGGATCTTCCCAACCCAGGGGTAGAACCCGGGTCTCTCGCATTGAGAGCAGGTTCTTTACCGTCTGAGCCACATCTAGACGGTTGTGGACTCTCTGGGATCAGCGTCATAGGCTGCGTGAGGAGACTAGGTCCCGACTCTTTCATTAGCACGGATGCTCGCTGGCTGTCTGGGACGCCACAAAAATCGAGAAAGGGTAGGCGGCGTGGAAAGGGCGAGCCCGCCAGCCTCCACAGGCAGGAGGTTAGGCTGGCCGCTGGACCGTTGCCTGCGAGTAGTCAAGTACCAGCCGGGCGCCGCAGCAAAGCAGCACCAGGAGGCGCGGCTCCCAGGGAGCTGAAGAGCAGTGCGCACGCGCAGACCCGCCTGGCCAGCGAAGCGGACAGGCCCGCTCCCCAGACCCGGCCTTGCCTCCGGCACCCGGCCGCGGACCGCACTGCCTAGTCACCCCGCCGGGCTTTCCCCGCCCATTCTGCGCGCTAGCAGATCGCGGCTGCGCGCGCAGAGCCTGAGCGGGCGCCGGCGGGAAGGGGAAGCGGCGGGTAAGAAGGGCCCGCGTCCCGGGGGCATCTGTGACTGGGTTGGGAGTTTCCTCCTCGCCTCTGTCTTTGTGGAGGAGCGTGCGAGGAGCCTCCGGAACCGGCTTCCTCCTGCTTTTCAGGCATGCCTCTAATAATCGAAGTGTTTTTGCCCTCACCGGAGCGTCGTCTAGTCCGGTCTCCACCTGCTCCTCGTCTCCCCGGCCCAGCCGCACCCCCCCACTCCCACACCCGGGAATCCGAGGCTGAGCAGATGTCGTCAGACCTTCTGCTCTCGCCAGACCCATCTGAGATGCCTTCCTGGCTGTTTAGGTAGCGCCGGATCGTTTAATCTGCCTTTAGTGGCGTAGCATCCTAGGAGTAGCTCTCCGGGTCCAGCCTCCAAATCAAGCACAAAGAACCCCCCGCCCCTCCTTTTTTTTGGACGCTCACTCGTCCTGGGATTCTTTCTGACACCCCTGCTGAGTGAAAGCAGCTTCCAGATGCTCGAGGCAATGAATTTGAGACCACTAAACAAAGATTCTCTTTGCTTCCTCTGAGCGTCTCCACCGTTTCCTTAATAATCCACCTTTCAAATTTGTGTCTGTTGAGGCGCGTCCCTTACATCCCTATGCGATGGCCTTGAATTAAGCTCTTTCCTTTTGGAAATGGGGTGACACCACGTACCTCCTTTTGAAATGAAGTACTCCACTGGCAGTGGGATAGTATCAGCAGTTACTAAGAAGTGTAATAGTAGTGAAGGAGGATTTCTGCTGTCTGCTGCCAGAGTGGATGGATATTCAGTCACTTTTTGGTACCAGGAGGCAGCGTTTTATCTCAAGCTATGCTTGATGCCCTGAAGTTGGGGGCAGAGGAGGTACCTTGTAATTAAACAAATCGCTGAGTCCAAAATCTGCTGACAGGAAGAAATCTAAAACAGAAGAAGCCTGACTGCCATGCCATGTTTAATAATATCTGCAGATCAAATTTCTATCTAGAGCAAAATACACTTTTTCTATTCAAGTTAAATGTAATATGTTTATGTTGGTGCTGATGTGAAGTTTTAGCAGCTACCTTGGAACTTTTCAGTCAAGTTTCTCAATAAGTTAATTCCTAAGTAATCATAATAATCAGCTTAGTTGTTTTTACTTTGATAAGTTTTACTGAATGCTGAAAACTTAGCCCCTCCCACCATTTCCGTTAGTCCACTAATTTTCCTTGATATCTAAATGCCTTTGTCATCTTAGATTTCTCTTGTGCTTCATCTCGATATATCTTATATTACTGAATCATAGTTTCTTTTTTCAAAAAGTAACTTGGATTTATCCCTTTGATTCTCGTTGTTGAAGTTGGAAGTCTCTTTTCTAAGACTTTGCTACCTCTTAGCACATCCTCCTGAGAGCTCAAAAAACAAGTCTGAAACATGACTTGTCATGTTTATTCTTAATAAACCTATAAAGGTTCATGTTCAAACTTATTTGCTTGGGTTTCAAAGCTCTTTCTCTCTGTGCACATGATATTATGGGAAAAACCCAGGATTTAGAATCAGACCTGGGTTTAAATACTAGGACTATCATTGTACTAACACTGTGTCCTTGGGAAACTGAGCTTCAGTTTCCTTCTCTTATTTCGAATAACAATATCTTTTCTTCCAGCCTCTAATTATTGTGAGAATTACAATTGGCATAATGGGTGAAAAAGTTGTCAGAATTAAACAAAAACAACCTAAGCTATTGTTATTTCTTGGTGCCCATTTATTTCACAATCATTTGAAAACAATATATGTTAGACACTGTGCTATAGTTATGAAAGATAGTTCCAAAAGAATTGTCTTTCAGGGAACTTTCAGAGTATGTGTGTTCATAGGGAGTAGGGTGACAAGGAAGAGTGTGATTGTTGTTGTTTAGTCGCTAAGTTGTGTCTGACTCTCTTGAAACCCCATGGCCTGCCAGGCTCTGTTCATGGAATTTTCCAGGCAAACTGGAGTGGGTTGCCATTTCCTTCTCTAGGGGATATTCCTGACCCAGGGATCAAACCTGCATCTCCTAGAGGTGGATTCTTTACCACTAAGCCACCAGGGAAGCCCCCAGATTGTGATAATGGGCTATAAAATAGATATAGTTAGGGTGAGCACCAAACCTGGAGAACAGAGGAACAGGGGAGATTTCTTGGAGGATATTAAGTTTGAACAGTCTTGAATTATAACAAAAATGCAGACAGAAAAGGTGGGGAAGGGTGTCATGAAAGAGATGCCTTTAGAGAACTGCAAATTGTTAGATTTTACTGGGGTATTAAAAGTATTCAAAGAGGATTATAGGAGATAGGATTGGATGGGTAGACAGAGGTGAAATTTGAAGGTCTTTTTTTGTGCTAAAGGAAGTGAAGAAATTGAAGGATTTTAAGCAGACAATTGGCCTGATCACAATTGCTTTTTTTTTTTTTTAAAGAACACTTAAGTTCTTTTTTTAAAAAAATTACTCATTTATTTATTTTTGGCTGTGCTGGGTCTTCATTGCTGCACTGGCTTTTCTCTAGTTTTGGCGAGCCGGGGCTACTCTGCAGTTGTGATCCCTGGGCTTCTCACTGTGGTGGCTTCTCTGTTGCAGAGGATGGGCTCTGGGGCATCTGGGCTCAGTAATTGTGATTCCTGGGCTCTAGAGCACAGGCTCAATAGTTGTGGTGCATGGGTGTAGTTGTTCCTCTGCATGTAGATCTTCCTGAACTAGGGGTCAAACTCCTGTTTCTTGCGTTGGCAGGCAGATTCTTTTCTACTGAGCCACCAGGGAAGCCCCACAATTGCTTTTTGAAAGTTCATTTTGACTGCCCTGTGTACTTCCTTACTGCGGTGTACACGGCTATCCTACCTTTGTGCCTTTCCTTATTTTCTTTAGTTCACCGTCTCCTCATACCTTAACACACTGTCACTCAATATCCAGTTCAGGTTCCATTTCTGCTGCAAAACATTGTCCAGTTATTTTAAACCGCATTATTTATTCCCTTCTCTGAAACCCTGTTAGGAATAGTACCACACAGTTTAGTCCTTACTAGTTTCATGTGTGTTTTATGTCCCTAAATAGATTTTAATTTCCTTGAGGATAGGGAATGTTTCATATGTATATGAATAGAAGACATGCTAAACACAAAAATTTGTTGCTTGGTCTCTTTCTTTTTTTCAGGGTAGGACCAGATTATGGGCAATAGTCCTTTTAATTGATCTGTCATCATCATGGCTAATGAGGGCTGTGCCAAGGCTGGTGATAGTCATTTTTCATTAGATAAACATGCTCAACTCATCTTGGCTCAGATCAATAAAATGAGGAATGGACAGCATTTCTGTGATGTGGAGCTGCAAGTTGGGAAGGAAACTTTTAAAGTTCATCGGCTGGTTTTGGCTGCCAGTAGTCCTTACTTTGCAGCTTTGTTCACTGGAGGAATGAAAGAGTCCTCAAAAGATGTTGTACAGATTCTAGGAATTGAAGCTGGAATCTTTCAAATACTTTTAGATTTCATTTACACAGGTATGTAAGTATTATGTTGTTGTTTAGTTGCTAAGTTTTGTCTGACTTTTGCAACCCTGTGGACTATAGCCTGCCAGGCGCCTCTGTCCATGGAATTTCGCAGGCAAGAATACTGGAGTGGGTTGCTATTTCCTTCTCCAGGGGATCTTCCTGACCCAGGGATTGAACCCGTGTCTCCTGCATTGGCAGGCAGATTCCTTACCACTGAGCCACCAGGGAAGCCCATGTAAGTATTATTTGTAGTGTAAATATATATGGAAAAAAGTTTTGAAAGAGATACACTAAAGTGTTAATATAGGGAATTCCCAGGCATCAGGGGTTAGGGCTCCACACTACTGGCAAGTCAGAAAAAAATAAATAGTGTATGTCTGTGTTTGGGAAAACGTTTGATTTTCATTTTTATACTTTTCTGCCTTACATCTTTTCATGTGCCTGTTGGCCATCTGTATGTCTTCTTTGGGGAAATATCTATTTAGGTCTTCTGACCATGTTTTGATTTGAGTTTTTTGGGTTTTTTTTGTTGTTGTTGTTGCTGCTGTAAAAATGCTTTTATTAACCTGTAAAGACTTATTAAGTTGTAGGGCATTCTTTTTGTTATCTCAAGTAATCCTTGGCTTCATCCAGTACCATTCCTTAAGTTACCTTCCATCACAACCCATGATGTTATCTTCTCCAAATTTGTAATGAACTCTCATATCATTCAATTAAGTCTTAGATTTCTCTGCAGCCACTACTGTTTATTCCCATGGTGAATTCCATTTCTTACACTTTTGGAAAATTCCCTATTTGCATTTAACAAGCCGTATTCTTCCCTCTCACCATAGTGTCTTTGGCCATTCATTCATATATAATAAATTTTTTGGGCACCTAGTGTTTGGGAATACAGAAAGGGCAAGCTTTTTCTTAAAAGACTTTATAAATCTAATTGAGAATACAAACACTCAGTTTATCTAATGTTTTAAAAGGGGTAAACGGAAATTATGAGATTGAATGGAGGGACTTCCCTGGTGGTTCATTGGTTAAGAATCCACTCAACCAATGCAGGGGGCCCAGTTTCAAACCCTGGTCAGGGAACTAGATCCTGCACACAGCAACAAAGATTCCCTATGCTGCAACTAAGACCCAGCTAGGTAAAAAAAAAAAAAAGAAAAAGATTGAATGGAGAGTTTATCCTTATTAGGTAGGATATCCTTTTCTTTCTAAATATAAGTGAGTATTTGATCTCTTCCCAAAGTTGTCATATAAGTATATGAAAGTGAAGTCCTCTGGAAAGAGATTGGTATATATAGTTACTTAAATGTTAAATGTTTAAAACTTCTCATATGTTATGGACTCTTGGTTATACCTCACATTAAAAATTAACATTTATATGGCACTTTATTGTAATGAAGAATATGGCCCATGTCTTACTCACTCCTGTGCCTCAGTTAAATGTTTGTTAGATGCATATAGCCTTATGTTAAAAGCATGAACTTTGATGTCACTCCCTACGTTGCATCTCACTTAACCATGTGACATAGGGTTGAGTTACTTTAACTTTCCAATTCTATTTTCTTAATATAAATATAAGGGGGAAAATCCTACTACATGGGGTTGTATGGAGGGTTAAGTGAATGTATAGAGCAATTAATGCTGTGCCTGGTTCATTGTTAAGTGCTCCAATCATGTGCAGTACTATTATCATTTAGGTTTGGCACCTTTCTACAAGTTCTTTGTTGCCTTTTACTTAGTATCCATCTACTCCCACAAAGCCTGAGCTATCAGTGGAATCAAGTATAATGCTTTTTGAATATAAGTCAAATGTTTGTTTTATTTTATTGGTTATTTTGTCTCCCTACTTCCCTAGGTATAGTGAACATAGGCGTGAATAATGTCCAGGAGTTGATTGTTGCAGCAGACATGCTACAGTTGACTGAAGTTGTTAATCTTTGCTGTGAATTTCTGAAAGGACAAATTGATCCGCTGAACTGCATTGGGATCTTTCAGTTCTCTGAGCAGATTGCCTGCCATGATCTTCTGGAATTTACAGAAAACTACATTCATGTCCATTTCTTGGAGGTTCATAGTGGGGAAGAGTTCCTGGCGCTTACAAAAGATCAGCTGATCAAAATTTTGCGAAGTGAAGAGCTTAGCATTGAGGATGAATACCAGGTCTTCTTAGCTGCAATGCAGTGGATACTGAAAGATCTGGGAAAAAGAAGAAAACATGTGGTGGAAGTGCTGGACCCAATTCGATTCCCTTTATTACCTCCTCAGAGACTTTTAAAGTACATAGAAGGTAATTTTTTGTTCCATGTTAAATTAGTTTTATCCAGTGACCTTTCCTCTGTTTGAAATGTGATAGTGTTTTCATTTTTCACTTCAATAGCAAACATTTATTGAATGGTTATTATATGTAAGATACAAATTTTGTATTTTGTAGGTATAGTAGTATTTCAGTATTTCTACCCATTATTTTAATCAGATCTTTATCTTGAGGTTAACTACCAAGGGAGATAAAATTATTGACAGAGCTAAAAGATTCCTGCAATTTTTGGTAGTAGTACTAATTATTTTAGTGTAAGATTTCCTCTTGCCACTTCGAAAAATTCAGAAAACCTAAACATTTAAGGAAAATTATATATGCTGAACACAAAACCAAAACTCAATAAATCCTATAAGTCCTCTCATTATAAAATTAATTGTATATTGATATAATAATACAGCTTCTATGTAGTCTTTAAATATATTTAAGTTCTAAACTTTGAAAACACTTTTCACCATAGTATAAAATAAATTTTATCTTTATATTAGAAAAATAATATTTAAATTTATTTTTAAAAACTACTTTGGACCAGTTTCAAGATTTGAAGCTTTAACTCTTGTCATTTAGGATGTGACTGAATTACAAATATTTTATTATGAATTAATTATAGTATTAGCATTAAAGTTGTAATTATGTGATATATTTAATGTGGATTTTTAGGTTTTTCCACTCTTAACAGTGTCAACAGAAATTTGTAATTTTTTCTCAGTGATATCTTATATTAATGTATATATCATTAATTCTCATTATTCATATATATAGTCATTTCTCACTGACTACTACTACTATATAGCTAGTTCTCACTAACTTCTACTATTCATGGTAGTTATCCTCTATAAATTTACCAAGAATAGTGATCAGCAAATACTGAGCCATTGTTCCTAAGAAAAGCATGATGAGGTAAGTTCTTACAAGCCTCTGGTCACAAAATTTTTGTCAGCTGATCAATATATAAACTTGTTTTTTTTTGTGTGTCTGTCAAAACCCCCTCATTTAATGTATACTGTTGATTCATTAAACTCATGGCCAACAAAACTATAACTCAAGGCTGAGTGAAGCCTAACACATGTTAGTCTTCTGTAAGACACATCACAGCCTTCTTGCACTTACAAACATTAGACATGGTACTTTCGCAGTTATGCTTAGGGACTATTTTAAACAGTGAAAAGGCCAACAGAAAATACAAAGTGAAAACCATGATGCTAAATAAAATGTGAAGGGGACACTTGTTTATAGTGAGAACTGAAATAAGATGGCAAAATGTTGCCTCTTTCAGTCTCACCTGGAAACATGGAGGTTAGGTGATTCAAATTTTTTGCCACTATATGGCATGTCTGTGAAACACCAGGAAAGCACTGTGAGTGTTGATTTGGGTTGCAAATTCATGTTAGTGAGTAGATGTATTCATAAGTAAAGAATCCACAAAAAATGAAGACTGGCTATATTTAAATGCTAAAGCAAGAGAAAAATTATCCAGACACGTTTTTTGCGTGTATCATCTGAGAAGTTAGGAGTGGGACAAAGGCTTTCATGGTTGAGTTGACTTTTCCAAAGTGCTGCAGATGCAAAGTACTGAAGGGAAGTTCCCTGGAATTGGGCATGTTTTCCTATGGCTTTTTAGTGTTATAATATTAAAGTCTTGTACTGCTCAGTAGTTATCACCTAAGGACATTTCACTGAAATAAAACTGCAGGGAAGGAAGGGAGAAATAAATGGAGGATTTTTTTCCAAAGGCAACCTTAGTATTTTTCAGTATTTTAATACTGAAACTTAATCTCTGACCGTTTTAGAGAAAAGATGGACAATTTATACAGAAAACTAATGAGACTCTACCACAAAATTCAGTGAGGGAGCAAAAGATTTCATTGAAATGGTTAAATTGTGTTATGTGAAATGTGTAGATTTTCCCCTATGGTGTATAATTCAGGTAATTTAATATTATTAGTATATGCTAACATATCTTTTTCTTGCATTTTGGAGAACGATTTTACTTTTCAAAAATGGTACAAGCTCTTATAAAAACTTTAGGTAATAAATTATTAAAAAAGAAAACAACAGATCACCCAAAGTTCACCATACAGAAATAGCCAGTTATAATTAACATTCATTAAACATCATTCTAGATGTCTTTGTATAGGAGGATGGATGATGGGTGGGTGTATGGTTGCAAGGGTGGATAGAAAAAAAATTTACAAGAATAAGACTCATTCTGTCATACTATTTATAATACAAAAAAGATAACCTAAATCTCACTAAAAATTAACAAAGAAGAAACTAATAATTATTTTTAGGTAAATGTTTGTTTAATCCCAAGAAATATTCATTCTGAAAAGTTTTTACATGATAAAAACAAAAAGATGAGCTTCATTAAAAGGTGAAACCATAGTTTCACTTTGTGTTTCAGTTTTAAAGTTTAGATTATCTGCTATGAAAAATGAGGTAATTAGTATTGTTATTTTTCTCCTTACCTGCCTCAAGGTCTACATAGCCCTTATATGGATACTTTTCAAATCATGATCCTCCTAGCTCTGTGCTGTTATTCTATATTTAAGAGGTTTTAATGCTCTGTACCAGTTTTTTAACAGTAGTCTTTTTGTTCCTGATCTTTTTTTTTTATTTTTGGGCCCTGCAGCACTGCTTGCAGGATCTTACTTCCTCCACAAGGGATTGAACCCAGGTCATCACAGTGAAAGCACAGAATCCTAACTACTGGACTGCCAGGGAATTCTCTGAGCTTTCTTTTTTGATTTGTCATTTGGTTGGTTTAATTTCATCACCAAGATTTTTTTTTTTCTAAGAAAGGTTCATGATTACCATATTTGCTGATTTTTTTTCTCATATCTGATAATTTCTGTTACCTTTTAAATTTAACAGATATTTGTGTGGGTACAATATGCTTAATTTATGAGCATTCCCCACACCTCCACCCCAAGTTTGTAAGGCGTGTTTTGTGTTTTTTTTTTCCAATGACTTGCTTTTTCTGCTTGGATGCCTAAAGAATTCTCTTTCATTATTCTTGATTTGTGCTCAAGTTTGCCATTTTTCCTTAGACTATATCATATACCCTTTTCCCTTTTTTGGTCATGCCCTGTGGTGTGCAGCAATTTTTCCTTCATTTTGGAAAATTTTTCCTCTGTGAAATTCCTGAATATTTCTAATGTTTCCTTTGGTGGTCTTCATCCTTGTATTGAAAACTTTTTTGTCCTTCGTATTTGTTGTCTTATAATGTAGGAAATCAGTCCTGAATATTCATTGGAGGGACTGATGTTAAAGCTGAAACTCCAATACTTTGGCCACCTGATGTGAAAAACTGACTCATAGGAAAAGACCCTGATGCTGGGAAAGATTGAAGGTGGGAGGAGAAGGGGAAGACAGAGGATGAGATGGTTGGCTGGCATCACTGACTCAATGGACATGAGTTTTTGAGTAAACTCCTGGAGTTGGTGATAGACAGGGAGGTCTGGCATGCTGCACTTCATGGGGTTGCAAAAAGTCGGACACGACTGAGCAACTGAACTGAACTGAACTGAATGTTAAAATATTTTGTCTTTTGCTCTGTGCTCATATTTGTTTTGAGTCTTTACTTCAAATTGCCAATTTGATTTTTGTCTAATGAGTTTCTTGCTTCTAATTTATTATGTCTGCACTACTGTCACTTTATTTCCTTAGCAATGCATCTCATTTTGTCTTTGAGCCTTTTTTTTTTTGCCATATAGGATCTTTATTCTTAAAAATAAATCTATCTTTTGTATAGAGAATCTGTTTCTGTTATGTGGCTAATGTTTTCTTCCAAATTGAATTCTTCAGTCACTTTCTCTTTTTTTTTTCCTCTGGGGTATACTTAAATAGTTGTATTGCCATTTCTTGATATACTGCTCATGCTTAACTTGGCAACTCTGTTCAGATCTGCTTGCTCTGATAGTTCTCCGTGACACACTTTCTATCTTGGTATTTGTTGTTGTTGCTCAGTTGTGTTCAACTCTGAGACCCTATGGACTGCAGCATGCCAGGCTTCCCTGTCCTTCACCATCTCCCAGAGCTTACTCAAACTCATGTCGATTGAGTTGGTAATAGTTGGTGATGCCATCCAACCATCTTGTTCCTCCATTGTCCCCTTCTTCTCCATCCTTCAGTCTTTCCCAGCATCGGGTCTTTTCCAGTGAGTCAGCTCTTCACATCAGGTGGGCAAAGTATTGGAGTTTCAGCCTCAGCATCAGTCCCTCCAATGAATATTTACAATTGATTTCCTTTAGGATTGACTGGTGTAATCTTCTTGCTGTCCAAGGGATTCTCAAGAGTCTTCTCCAACACCATAGTTCAAAAGCATCAACTCTTTGGCACTCAGCCTTCTGTATGGTCCAACTCTCACATCCGTACATGATTACTGGAAAAACCATAGCTTTGACTTTACAGACCTTTGTCAGCAAAGTAATGACTCTGCTTTTTAATACGCTGTCAAGGTTTATCATAGCTTTTCTTCCAAGGAGCAAGCGTCTTTTAATTTCATGACTGCAGTCACCATCTGCAGCAATTTTGGAGGCCAAGAAAATAGTCTGTCACTGTTTCCACTGTTTCCCCATCTATTTGCCATAAAGTGATAGGATCGGATGCCATGATCTTAGTTTTCTGAATGTTGAGTTTTAAGCCAGCTTTTTTTTTCACTCTCCTCTTTCACCTCATCAAGAGGCTCTTTAGTTCCTCTTTGCTTTCTGCCGTAAGGGTAGTGTCATCTGCATATCTGGGGGCTTCACAGCTAGTGGTAAAGAATCCTCCTGCCAATTACAAAGGAGATATAAGAGACAATGTTTCGATCCTTGGGTCGGGAAGATCCCCTGGAGGAGGGCATGGCAATCCATTCCAGTATTCTTGCCTGCAGAATCCCCTGGACAGAGGAGCCTGGTGGGCTACAGTCCATAAGGTCGCACACAGTAGACATGACTGAAGTGACTTAGCATGCACACATGCATATCTGCATATCTGAGGTTATTGATATTTCTCCTGGCAATCTTGATATTACTACTCTGTTTCTCCCACCTAAAATTTGGTTGCTGTGTATTGTGTTCTTACCACTTCTTCCTAGCTTGAGGCATGAGGGTGGTGAAAGAATAGATATCTGCTCAGGCTAAGGTTCTTGCTTGTGGGCCTGGACTCTGACTTCTTTCTTGGTGAGGTCCAATTATTGATCTGATATCAAGACCTACTTACCCAGCCAAGAATATGTCTCACTACTGCGGATTTTGGCTACCACTGAGCTCTGTTAGATGGCAAACCCCGGTGATCCTCTCTACCTTTACTGATGGTCCTGTAAAGAATTTTTCTTATAATGGTTTTGCTCTTTGACTTCAGTTCTGCTTCTTACTTGCTCATTCTTCTGGTTTCCAAATTCTAAAGTTATTAGTGAGACCTCTCAAGATTTTGTTAGTTAACCTTCTTTCCTCAGTATTGTTTTTTGGATGCAGAGACAAGGCTTAGGGACAGTCCCTTGCTAGCATATATAATGCTTTTATGCAAATTAGAAAATAGTGCCGTTTCCTGGAGGCCAGTACTCATTGCCAAGTGGGACACAGGTTGACTTTCATTCCCAATTCATCTTTTCAGCTAAGCAAGCTTGAGCAGAATAACCTGCCCACTCACGCTCATTGTCTTTTTTAGGACCTTATCCGACTGGAATCTTCTATTTCTTGCTTTGACTGTCATTTTCAAAGTGTATGACATTATTTTATATCCTTTTGTTATTAGGTTGTAAGTATAGATCTTTGGGCAATTTTATTTTTTCCTTTTGTTATATAATTGTGATCCTGTTTTACCTGGTATCTTTATTTAATAAGAGATTCTCCTTCATGTGTTTTCAAATTGAATCTAATGAAGCATATTTTTAAAACAATCTTTGATTTAAGGAAAGTATATATTCTTTGGTTCAGTTCAGTTGCTTAGTTGTGTCCAACTGTTTGAGACCCCATGGACTGCAGCACACCGATGCTGTAAAAAATATTTGGTATTATAGGAAACAAACTCCAATGTTTGATGATGAGCTTTCATTTTTTGATTATTAAATGTATTTCATTTTCATGGAAATAAGTCTTTTTGATATTGTTTAAAAGTTGATTAAAACATCTTTTTCAATATTGCTTTAGGAATATCTGATTTTAATCTTCGTGTTGCATTGCAAACGCTTTTGAAAGAGTACTGTGAGGTGTGCAAATCTCCCAAAGAGAACAAATTTTGTAGTTTTCTGCAGACATCTAAGGTTCGACCTCGGAAGAAAGCAAGAAAGTACTTGTATGCAGTAGGTGAGAACCTTTTAAAAAGTAATATAAATTATCTTTATTTTCAGGATCAAAACCTTTTAAATTTTTGTTGTTATTAAACATGTGAGAATATGCAAGTATGTCAAATAGGCATATTTAATTTCACATACAGGCTGCCGATTTAGAAATTGCATTTATATAGTATAGTGGACACATCTAAGAATAAAGATATTTATTTGATGTCTATTATTTGGTGATTTAAATCTTTGAGTTCTTAGATACCCAGTTATTATCAAATAACTGCCTAAGATATACTGCTTTAAAAATTAATATTTGAATTCTAGTGAGAAATAGGAAAATAAATCTCAAATGTATTAACTATTCACAGTGTCTGAGATGGTCTTTAGGGATAACAGGAACTAGTGGTCTCCAAAGTGTGGAAATGCAGGATAATCCAAAGGAATATTGTATGGACATTTTGTATTTTATTTTATTGTATTGTAGTGTAGTGTAGTTTTTTGGCCATGCTGTACAGCTTGAGGGATCTTAGTTCTCTGACCAGGAATTTAACCTGGGCCACCTCAGTGAAAGCACAGAGTCTGAACCACTGGACTGCCAGGGAATTTCCTCTATTAAAAAAAATATTTAAAATAGAATTTAAAATATTGATATATATCAACAAATCCAGATTTATAGACATAATATAATTTATATATAAGAACTTTATGTATAACATAATTTAGAGTATGTATGTCATTGCATGTGTAATTTTATATATACTATAGCATATAAATGTATAATTTTTGAATGCTCATTAACCTTTTTTATAATGGGATGTACAGTTAAACAAGGATTTCAACCCTCACTATTTTCTTTTTTTTTTTTTAACCCTCACTATTTTCTAATTGAAAAAGATATTAATAGGGACTTCCCTGGTGGTCCAGTGGTTAAGAATCCACGTTGCAGTACAGGGAACACAAGTTCGGTCTCTGGGTGGGGAAGTAAGATCCCATATGCTGCAGCGCAACTAAGTCTAAGCAACACTGCAGCTGCTTAGCCCACAGGCCCCAGAGCCCATGTGCCACCACCACTGAGCTCTCAAGCTGCAAATACTGAGCCCAGGCTCTACAACTAGAGTCTGTATGTCGCAATGAAAGATCTCTTGTGACACAACTAAGACTCAGTGCATGAATAGAAATCACAATGAAACTTCCTAACTAGACAGATAAAAAGTTCTAGATTTATGTTTTATCTAACATTTAGTTATGACCAGGACCAGGTGGTAGAATATTGAGGTTGAACTCATTGCATTTAAGCCATCATCTTTTAGGGCTTGGTACATTTAAGAATAATAGATGTGCATCTGACAGACTCTAAAGTTAATGTATTCCTTACTATGCAGTAGTTATATTGAAAATCTAGATGTAGAGGGCTAGATTTTTCTTGTTACTACCATTTCCATATTTAGCAGTAAGGGATTTGCTGTGTACCTGCTTTCCTTTCTTTATTCAGGTGGATATACTCGATTGCAGGGCGGTCGTTGGAGTGATAGCAGAGCCCTCAGTTGTGTAGAACGTTTTGACACCTTTAGCCAGTACTGGACCACTGTGTCTTCACTTCATCAGGCTCGATGTGGACTTGGAGTAGCAGTTCTGGGAGGAATGGTCTACGCAATTGGAGGTAATAATGAAAATGCTTATTTCCATTTTTAGACTATAACTCTTAAGTTGACTACATTCTTAAATGCTTTATATATTTTGTTGGATACTCTGGAGTATATATAGATATAGTTGTGCTTATGCTGTAAAGAGCAATATTGCATAGAAACCTGGAATGTTAGGTCCATGAATCAAGGCAAATTGGAAGTGGTCAAAGAGGAGATGGCGAGTGAATGTCAAAATTTTAGGAATTAGCAAACTAGGATGGACTGGAATGGGTGAATTTAACTCATTATAATCTAATACTGACCATTATATCTACTACGGTGGGCAAGAATCCCTTGGAAGAAATGGAGTAGCCATCATAGTCAACAAAAGAGTCAGAAATGCAATACTTGGATGCAATCTCAAAAATGAAAGAATGATCTCTGTTAGTTTCCAAGGCAAACCATTCAATTTCATGGTAATTCAAGTCTATGCCCTGACCAGTAATGCTGAAGAAGCTGAAGTTGAACGGTTCTGTGAAGATCTACAAACCTTCTAGAACTAACACCCAAAAAAGATGTCCTTTTCATTATAGGGGACTGGAATGCAAAAGTAAGAAGTCAAGAAACACCTGGAGTAACAGGCAAATTTAGCCTTGGAGTACAGAATGAAGCAGGGCAAAGGCTGATAGAGTTTTGCCAAGAGAACACACTGTTCATAGAAAACACCCTCTTCCAACAACACAAGAGAAGACTCTACACATGGATGTTACCAGATGGTCAATACTGAAATCAGATTGGTTATATTCTTTGCAGCAAAAGATGGAGAAGCTCTATGTAGTCAGCAAAAACAAGACCAGGAGCTGACTGTGGGTCAGATCATGAACTCCTTATTGCCAAATTCAGACTTAAATTGAAGAGAGTAGGGAAAACCACTAGACCATTCAAGTATGACCTAAATCAAATCCCTTATGATTATACAGTGGAAGTGAGAAATAGATTTAAGGGACTAAATCTGATAGACAACTGCCTGAAGAACTATGGACGGAGGTTTGTGACATTGTACAGGAGGCAGGGATCAAGACCATCCCCAAGAAAAAGAAATGCAAAAAAGCAAAATGGCTGTCTGAGGAGACCTTACAAATAGCTGTGAAAAGACGAGAAGTCAAAAGCAAAGGAGAAAAGAAAAGATATACCCATTTGAATGCAGAGTTCCAAAGAACAGCAAGGAGAGATACAAAAGCCTTCCTCAGTGATCAGTGCAAAGAAATAGAGGAAAAAAATTGAATGGGAAAGACTAGAGATCTCTTCAAGAAAATCAGAGATACTAAGGGAATATTTCATGCAAAGATGGGCTCAATAAAGGACAGAAATGGTATTGACCTAACAGAAGCAGAAGATATTAAGAAGAGGTGGCAAGAATACACAGAAGAACTGTACAAATAAGATCTTCATGACCCAGATAATCACGATGGTGTGAAGACATCCTGGAATGTGAAGTCAAGTGGGCCTTACGAAGCATAACTACGAACAAAGCTAGTGGAGGTAATGGAATTCCAGTTGAGCTATTTCAAATCCTAAAAGATGATGCTGTGAAAGTGCTGCACTCAATATGTTAGCAAATTTGGAAACATCAGCAGTGGCCACAGGACTGGAAAAGGTCAGTTTTCATTCCAATCCCAAAGAAAAGGCAATGCCAAAGAATGCTCAAACTACCGCACAATTGCACTCATCTCACACACTAGTAAAGTAATGCTCAAAATTCTCCCAGCCAGGCTTCAGCAATACCTGAAGCTGAACTTCCAGGTGTTCAAACTGGATACTTGGAAAGCCAGAGGAACCAGAGATCTAATTGCCAACTTCTGCTGGATCATCAAAAAAGCAAGAGAGTTCCCGAAAAACATCTATTTCTGCTTTATTGACTATGCCAAAGCCTTTGACTGTGTGGATCACAACAAACTGTGGAAAATTCCGAAAGAGATGAGAATACCAGACCACCTGACCTGCCTCTTGAGAAACCTGTATGCAGGTCAGGAAGCAACAGTTAGAACTGGACATGGAAAAACAGTCTGGTTCCAAATTGGGAAAGGAGTACGTCAAGGCTGTATATTGTCACCCTGCTTATTTATCTTATATGCAGAATACATCGTGAGACATGCTAGGCTGGATGAAGCACACGCTGGAATCAAGATTACCGGGAGAAATATCAATAACCTCAGATATGCAGATGACACCACCCTTATGGCAGAAAGTGAAGAAGAACTAAAGGGCCTCTTGATGAAAGTGAAAGAGGAGAGTGAAAAAGTTGGCTTAAAGCTCAACATTCAGAAAACTAAGATCATGGTATCTGGTCCCATCACTTCATGGCAAATAGATGAAACAGCGGAAACAGTGGCTGAGTTTATTTTTGGGGGCTCCAAAATCATTACAGATGGTGACTGCAGCCATGAAGTTAAAAGATGCTTACTCCTTGGAAGGAAAGTTATGACCAACCTAGACAGCGTATTAAGAAGCAGAGACATTCTTTTGTCAACAACGGTCCGTCTCGTCAAGGCTATGGTTTTCCCAGTGGTCGTGTATGGATGTAACAGTTGGACTATAATGAAAGCTGAGCACCGAAGAGTTGATGCTTTTGAACTGTGGTGTTGGAGAAGACTCTTGAGAGTCCTTGGACTGCAAGAAGATCCAACCAGGCCATCCTAGAGGAGATTAGTCTTGGGTGTTCATTGGAAGGACTGATGTTAAAGCTGAAACTCCAATACTTTGGCCACCTGATGCTAAGATCTGACTCATTTGAAAAGATCCTGATGCTGGGAAAGATTGAGGGCAGGAGGAGAAGGGGACAATAGAGGATGAAATGGTTGGATGGCATCACCGACTCGATGGACATGAGTTTGATTAAAGTCTCAGAGTTGGTGATGGATAGGGAGGCCTGGTGTGCTGTGGTCCATGGGGTTGCAAAGAGTCGGACACGACTGAGCGACTTAGCTGAATTGAATTGAATAAACATTTGTTAAATAAATGAATGAAAGGAAAAGGAAACAGGAATTGCCTGGTAGTCCAGTGATTAAGAATCTGCTAGTTAATTCATGGGACGTCAGTTCAATCCCTGGTCCAGGAAGCTCCCACATGCTGCAGAGCAGCTAAGCCTATGCACCACAACTACTGAGCTAGCAACAAAGATCAGTCGCAGCCATAAATAAATAAAATTTAAAGAAGAAAAAGGAAAACATACCATATTGAATATTTCATACCAGAGGGACACTGTGATTTGTTACCAGGCAAAAGATTTAGGTTTGGTTTTATGAAAAAATATTCATAAAATGTAGCATCAAAATTTAGGTCACCGTTTGTAATAAAAAGTTTTAATTCTGAAAGCTGAATTACAAATCTTTTTTTTTTTGGCTGCACTCCATGGCATGTGGAACCTTAGCTCCCTGACCAGGGATTGAACCTGCTCCCCCTGCGTTGCAAGGCAGAGTCTTAATCACTTTATTGCCTGGGAAATCCCCTTATGAATCATTTTTAATTAACCAATTTTCTGGACAGTGGCATGTGTAAAAACCATGTCAGCTAGACATTGGTACTTAATTCTTAATTAAAATCACTGTTTCTAAAACTGTTATCAATTCTAAAATGATTAATGAATAAAATAAAAGGGAATTTGAATGTGGGAGAGAAACAATTATCAGAGAAGGATCTGAAGAGAAATAAATGCTAACACT
The DNA here is from genome assembly GCF_019320065.1 of Cervus canadensis. NCBI lineage: Eukaryota > Metazoa > Chordata > Mammalia > Artiodactyla > Cervidae > Cervus > Cervus canadensis. The sequence goes on from NC_057387.1 coordinate 95,238,807, forward strand.
TTTGATATCAAGGTTTATTTTCAAGTAATTTGTTTTTATAGTGACCAGTCTTGTTAGATCATCTCTAACTCTTACGGCCAGTTTTCCCCTTTATTTCAATGGGTCATTCTCAAATACTGAAGGTTGTATATCAAAAATCTTACTATTATTTTCCAACTATGACATTGTCAGTTTAAAATGAGTGATATTAAATAATATTTTATTATTATTTTTGGAGAAAGCAATCATCAATCAAAAACTGTTTATTAAATCAATAAATGTCATGGTGCATCTGAAAATTCTAACAAAGAAATTAGAGTTTTGAGCAATAACGTCTTGTCAGTATAAAGAGCATAAGTCTATATAATCTTTGGCTGTGACTCTCATAGTTGTTTTATGTACATTTTGGCAGTTGCGTTGCATGAACTCTCTCGTGTTTAATGTAGGGTCACAGTGTCCTGTGTGACATTTCCATATATATGTATCCCTTTCCTGATACCACAACAGTATAAATGGGAGCCTTTCAAAACTGCCATGACTTTACTGGCTATAATTACTGTCAACATTACTGTCTTAACATATTATTTAAAATATAATTTTTAAATAATTTTTTGTTATCAAAGTAATTCAGGTTTGCTATAAAAAATTTTGCTGAAACTGAAGCATATGAAAAAGAAAATAAAAATCACCCATAGTATAATCATACCACCAAGAGATAATCACAGTTAACAGTTTATTTCCTTCTAGATATATATGTATCTGGGTTACTAAGTATTATATTTTAAAATTAAGATATAATTCACATATCATAAAATTCACCACTGAGAGTGTTAAGTTCAGTGGTTTTGGTATATTCACAAAATTGTGCAACCATCACCACTAATTACAGCAATGCTATTAAAAGACATTTACTCCTTGGAAGGAGTTATGACCAACCTAGACAGCATATTAAAAAGCAGAGATGTTACTTTGCCAACAAAGGTCTGTCTAGTCAAGGCTATGGTTTTTCCAGTGGTTGTGTATGGATGTGAGAGTTGGACTATAAAGAAAGCTGAGCGCTGAAGAATTGATGCTTTTGAACTGTGGTGTTGGAGAAAACTCTTGAGAGACCCTTGGAGTGCAAGGAGATCCAAGCAGTCCATCCTAAAGGAGATGAGTCCTGGGTGTTCATTGAAAGGACTGATGTTGAAGTTGAATCTCCAATACTTTGGCCACCTGATGCGAAGAACTGACTCATTTGAAAAGACCCTGATGCTGGGAAAGATTGAGGGCAGAAGAAGGGGATGACAGAGGATGAGATGGTTGGATAGCATCACCGACTTTATGGACATGGGTTTGGGTTGACTCCGGGAGTTGGTGATGGACAGGGAGGCCTGGCATGCTGCAGTTTATGGGGTTGCAAAGAGTTGGACACTGAGAGACTGAATTCAACTCAACTCAACTCAACTGAACACCACTAACTTCAGGACATTTTCACCACTGCAAAAGCCACTGTTTATCAATTAAGGAAAATCTTATATGCGTATAGGGAAGTATTTACTAGCCGTGTTCCCAGACTCTAAGTCAACATTGTAAGCAGGTCTTTCTAAGAATGGGCAGTTTAAGGCCTGCTCTGTTAACTGGTTTCTGTACAGAAAGTTTTGTATACATTCAAGATTCTAGGCCCTCATAAAATTATATGTGCTGAAAATACCTTTTCCTACTCTTCTGCATCATCTTTTACTCTCTTTATGATATCTTTGATAAATGAATGTTTTTAATTTTAATGTAGCCAACCCTATTATAATTTTCCCTTTATGGTTAGTGTTTCTTATATCTTTTTAAAGAAATCCTTGTCTACTCGAAAGTCATGAAATATATACCTTTATTAATTTTTAAAAATTTTATAGTTTTTCCATTTACATTTAGGTCTGTAATTCACCTGTAACTGAATTTTATAGATCATATTAGTGAGGAACTAGTTTCATTTTCCCCATATATATATATAAAAACAATTCCCAGCGTTTTTGTTTACCTGTTCCTCTGCTGTGCAAACTATCTCATATACCTAGTAATCATATATGCATGGATCTGATTCTAGAATTTCGTTTCTATTCCATTGATCTCTCTGTCTATTCCTGTCTTGTTATAGCTGTACTTTAAGTCTGATAGGCTTATTTAATAGGGAATTTTCTCTCTCCTTCGTATTCTTTTTGGGAGTGCTTTGCTATTCTACCTCTTTTATACTTCCATATAAAATTCAGAATTAGTTCATCAAATCTATTTTTTAAAATAATACTGTATGATTCTACTTATATGAGATACTTGGAGTAGTCAGAATCAGTAAAACAGAAAGTACAATGTGTTTGCCAGGGGCTAGGGGAGGAGAGAACGGGGAGTTACTGTTTAGTAGGTACCGAGTTCAGTTTTATAAGATGAAGAGAATTATGGGGATGGCTGGTTGTGATGGCTGTATATCAATGTGAATATGTTTAACATCACTGAACCATATTCTTAAAAATGGTTAAGATGATAAATTTTATGTTATGTGTATTTTAATACAATAAAAAGAAAGAGGTTTCTTAAAAATTGGAATTTCTTTAAATCTGTAAATCATTTTGGGAATAATCATCTTTACATTGACACTTATAATTCATCAACATGATACATCTCTTCATTTATTTATATATTCCTTAATTTAAAAATTTACCTAAATAAAATTTATAAATTATATCCATAAAGGTCTTATATTGGGTTGGCCAAAAGTTCATTTGGATTTTTCCATAACATCTTACAGAAAAAGCTGAACAAACTTTCAGGCCAAGCCAAATACAATCTTTGATTGCATTAACTTCTCAGTATGTTATATTTTAAAATTCTATTTTTAAGTGCTATTTAAATTTTTTTTTCATTTTCTGTTTGTTGTTAGATAAGCATTGCATTAAAACTCAAGTTGTAGCAGAGTCTGCTATCTAAACTATGAAAATATAGAAGTTTCAAAATGCAAACTTTATCCCCAAAAATTACATGGATTGTTCGGGTGGTAGAATTAGAAACAGGTAATAGTCAACTTTGCTTAATTAAGTGGGCATTAATAAATGACAGTGCTATGATTAAAAAATAACACATGGTGGGCAAATAAATTTTAATGAAGAATATAAAATCAGACATAATTTTTGAATTCTGACAACACAGAATGCCATTGAATATTGTACTGTGGTTTTAGGCTATTAACATTATTAATTCTTCTCATATGTGTCTTTTATTTGACTCAGGTGAAAAGGATTCAATGATTTTTGACTGTACTGAATGTTATGATCCAGTTACTAAACAGTGGACGACTGTAGCTTCAATGAATCACCCACGCTGTGGCTTGGGAGTGTGTGTATGTTATGGGGCTATCTATGCTTTGGGTAATTATTCTCTCCAATTTAAAGATATCTAATATTATTTAAATTCTTAATCAAATTCTGCTTACTTTAGAAATTTTCCTTCCTTCCCATAAGAAACTTGTGTCTCTTCAGTTTTAAAAGTTCTTATTCTCAAAATTATACTACTTGGGAAATACTGTCAAGTACGGAACTCTTAGAAGGAGATGGGGATAAAATACAGATGAGATGTCTGGAGAAGCATTTTAGTTGATTTGTTAAATGTCATGATTAGGATGACCGTTCTGAATATGCAGATATTATTTTAAAAAATAGTTTTGCAAAATATTGTATTTCCTATGCAATAGATTGAAGTTTGAGGGGTTGTTTTGTTTGTTAAAATCTCTTGTGAAACCCAGGCAGAGTGTTGAAAGGTCCAAGTTCTACTTACAATAAAATTCTACCTTTTCTTGTAATCTTGGACAAATAACCTCTCTGGTGCATATGATAATCATCCATAATATAAAGTTGTCAGATTAGATGTTTTCTAAGATGTTTTTCACCTTATTATTATTTCACCTTATTATTTCCAGAATAAAATAAGATTTTTTATTTGGTTTCAGGTGGTTGGATTGGAGCTGAGATAGGGAACACTGTTGAACGATTTGATCCAGATGAAAACAAATGGGAAGTAGTTGGCAACATGGCTGTGTCACGGTACTACTTTGGGTGTTGTGAAATGCAAGGTAATTGCTTTATAAAATCTTTTTCCTGAAAATGTATTTCTTAAACAACTGTTTGAGCTTGAGGCTTTATTTTCACAAAAGTGTATTTTATGCCTGTTCAGTTCAGGTGCTCAGTTGTGTCCGACTGTTTGCAACCCCATGGACTGTAGCACACCAGGCTTCCTTGTCCATCACCAACTCCTGGAGCTTGCTGAAACTCTTGCCTGTTAGTTCTGAATAATTGACACTAACAATGTGGAGGTTCTGCTTCTAATCTCTTATATTTTTAAACCTCTTATATCTTTATTTCTGTATTACCAAAATAAAATCTTTTTTTCCAAAATAAAGCTAAAATTAAAAATTCCAGATGGGCAAAGATACCTAATTAGCAAAATAAGCATTTGAACTGTTATCCATTATTGTCATTTTCTCTCCCTTGTAGGCCTTAGGGCTTCCCTGATGGCTCAATTGGTAAAGAATCTGCCGGGCAGTGCAGGAGACCCAGGTTCAATCCCTGGGTCAGGAAGATCCCCTGGAAAAGGGCATGGCAACCCACTCCAGTATCCTTGCCTGGAGCATTCCATGGACAGAGGAGCCTGGCATGGGGCTGCAAAGAGTTGGACACGACTGAGCAACTAACACTTTTACCTTCAAGTATTTCTAAGCAGGGAGAGATTATCAAAAACAATCTTTATAGGCTTCATAGCCTTCTTCAGTGTTTTTTTAAATAGGCTACATTGTAATTCAGTATACACACAGTGCTATCACAGATTTGAAAAATGTACTACATATTAAAATGGTATACAGACATTTATTAATTGTCTACTATACACTGATAGGTAATTAATAAGCACTCTCAAATAAAACCTGATTCTCTGTTCAGAGTTGGGGAACACATTTATATGTAGCTGTAGAGTAGGAAGCAGTCTGCCATTGTTATGTGACAACTCAGGTGCTCCATTCCTATCTTAAGTTCTTTCTGCCTCCTGAGTACCTTCTCAGATTTCTGCTGGCATCTAAATGCTCAAATTACATGGTGTAGACTATGTTCTATTGTTTAATATTATAGTGTTCTCTAGTTGTTTTATATTTATTTTTATTTTCTCATCTGAAATCATAGAGCTGGAGAGGCATCTTGAATATTATCTATTTCAACCCCTTTATTTTTATTTGAGGAAGCTGAAAATCAGGAGGCTGAGTTGTCTTTTTTCATAGTTGGTTTCTAGTAAAGTTGGAGCTTGAACCCAAGTTTACTAACATTTAGCTTGTTTCCTAAAATGCCATTCTGTAAAACTTACAACTTTAGAACTCTAGGAACAATAGTAAGCACTCAAAAAGTAATTGTTGATTGTCAGAATCTTTAGTTGCAAATCAAATTTAATAAGAAACTCTGAATTACAGTCTGCTGTACTGTATCTAATACCTTAATCTAGCCATGAAGTATTCTAATTTAAATTTAATTCTCTATTTTATGTTCATTTGAGCAAAAATTAGGTTGTCACCAAGCAGGGTTATGTCATTCCCAGTTTAAGTGTATGACCGTTTTTAAGAGGGCAAAAATCCCTCTCCTCTTCCTTTTTTACTTATACACGATAGCAGTGGATGTGGAACTTGAGATTATTAAGTGAACAATAAGATTGGAAATCCTTGTCTGACAGATTGTTTTGTTATAGCATCATTAAGTTCTTTGAAAATTCAGTGCCACTTTTAATTCGTACTGCTAATTCTTTGTAACATGCTTAAATGAGAGCTGTGATAAACTACCCAGAAGTCAATTCTCTCTTGAAGCCCTGCATTAAGTAAAGTATCAGATAACAAACTTAAATCACAATTATCACATTTTATAATTATTTGTGTCCTATTTTCTATAGCATCTGAGCAAAAACACTCCATTTTCAGGTTTAATTTATGTGGTTGGGGGCATCAGCAATGAAGGCATAGAGCTTCGTTCTTTTGAAGTTTATGATCCACTTTCCAAGCGATGGTCTCCACTTCCTCCAATGGGAACTAGAAGAGCATATCTTGGGGTTGCTGCACTCAATGATTGCATCTACGCTGTTGGAGGGTGGAATGAGACACAGGATGCTCTTCACACTGTAGAAAAATATTCCTTTGAAGAGGTAGGTTGGATGATTTCAGTTGTTTGGTATCCTGTTATTCATGTCTGTAAGATCTGTGGGCTTCCTTTGTGGCTCAGATGGTAAAGAATCCACCTGCAATGGGGGAGACCTGGGTTCGATCCCTGGGTTAGGAAGAATCTTTGGAGAAGGAAATGGCAACTCACTCCAGTATTCTTGCCTGGAGAGTCTCATGGACAGAGGAGGCTAGGGTCACAAAGTGTTGAACATGACTCAGTGACTTAGCACAAGATCTGTGTTGTTGTTCAGTTGCTAAATCATGGCTGACTTTTTGGGACCCCATTAGACTGGAGAAGGCAATGGTACCCCACTCCAGTACTCTCGCCTGGAAAATCCCGTGGATGGAGAAGCCTGGTGGGCTGCAGTCCATGGGGTCGCTACGATTCGGACATGACTGAACGACTTCACTTTCACTTTTCACTTTCACACATTGGAGAATGAAATGGCAACCCACTCCAGTGTTCTTGCCTGGAGAATCCCAGGGATGGGGGCGCTTGGTGGGCTGCCATCTATGGGGTCTCACAGAGTTGGACACGACTGAAGGGACTTAGCAGCAGCAGACTGTAGCATGCCAGGCTTCCCCATCTTTCACCATTTCCTGGAGTTTACTCAAACTCATATCCATTGAGTTGCTGATGCCATCCAACTATCTCATCCTCTGTTGCCCCCTTCTCCTCCTGCCCTCAATAATTCCCAGCATCAGGGTCTTTTCAAATGAGTCAGCTCTTCACATGAGGTGGCCAAAATATTGGAGCTTCAGCTTCAACATCAGTCCTTCTAATTAATATCCAGGATTGATTTCCTTTAGGATTGACTGGTTTGATCTCCTGCTGTCCAAGGGACCCCAAGAGTCTTCTCTAGCATCACAGTTCAAAAGCATCAACTCCAGTGCTCAGCCTTCTTTATGATCCAGTGCACACATCTGTATACTACTACTGAAAAAAACAGCTTTGACTAGATGGACCTTTGCTGGCAAAGTGATGTCTCTGCTTTTTAATACACTAAGTTTGTCACAGCTTTTCTTCCAAGGAGCAAGTGACTTTTAATCTCTATCTGTAATTATGGATTTATCTGTTCTCTTTCTATTCCTGTCAGATTTTGCTTCTCATATTTTTAATCCCTGTTATTAAGTATGTATACATTTATTATTATGTTTTCTTGATGAATTGATCTTTTTATAAGCCTTGAAATGTTTCTCTTTCTCTATGATTATATCCTTTCCTCTGAAGTCTACTTTGTCTTGATACTAATGTCAGTTCAGTCAGTTCAGTCTCTTAGTCGTGTCCGACTCTTTGTGACCCCATGAATCGCAGCACACCAGGCCTCCCTGTCTATCACCAACTCCCGGAGTTTACCCAAACTCATGTCCATCGAGTCAGTGATGCCATCCAACCATCTCATCCTCTGTCATCCCCTTCTCCTCCTGCCCTCAATCTTTCCCAGCATCAGGGTCTCTTCAAATGAGTCAGCTCTTCGCATCAGGTGGCCAAAGTATTGGAGTTTCAGCTTCAACATCAGTCCTTTCCAATGAATACCCAGACTGATCTCCTTTTAGGATGGACTGCTTGGATCTCCTTGCAGTCCAAGGGACTCTCAAGGAGTCTTCTCCAACACCACAGTTCAAAAAGCATCAATTCTTCAGTGCTCAGCTTTCTTATAGTCCAACTCTCACATCCATACATGACTACTGGAAAAACCATAGCCTTGACTAGATGGACCTTTGTTGACAAAGTAATGTCTTTGCTTTTTAATATGCTGTCTAGGTTGGTCATAACTTTCCTTCCAACAAGTAAGTGTCTTTTAATTTCATGGCTGCAATCACCATCTGCAGTGATTTTGGAGACCAGAAATAAAGTCTGACACTGTTTCCACTGTCTCCTCATCTATTTCCCATGACGTGATGGGACCAGATACCATGATCTTAGTTTTCTGAATGTTGAGCTTTAAGCCAACTTTTTCACTCTCCTCTTTCACTTTCATCAAGAGGCCCTTTAGTTCTTCTTCACTTTCTGCCATAAGGGCAGTGTCATCTGCATATCTAAAGGATATTGATATTTCTCCCGGCAATCTTGATTCCAGCTTGTGCTTCCTCCAGCCCAGCGTTTCTCATGATGTACTCTGCATATAAGTTAAATAAGCAGTTTAGCAGAGTGACAATATACAGCCTTGACATACTCCTTTTTCCCTATTTGAACGGTCTGTTGTTCCATGTCCAGTTCTAAACTGTTGCTTCCTGACTTGCATACAGGTTTCTCAAGAGGCAGGTCAGGTGGTCTGGTATTCCCATCTCTTTCAGAATTTTCCACAGTTTGTTGTGATCCACACAGTCAAAGGCTTTGGCATAGTCAATAAAGCAGAAATAGATGTTTTTCTGGAACTCTCTTGCTTTTTCAATGATCCAGGGGATGTTGGCAATTTGATCTGTGGTTCCTCTGGCTTTTCGAGCTCAGCTTGAACATCAGGAAGTTTCATGGTTTCACTGGTATTGCTGAAGCCTGGCTTGGAGAATTTTGAGCATTACTTTACTAGTGTGTGAGATGAGTGCAATTGTGCAGTAGTTTGAGCATTCTTTGGCATTGCCTTTCTTAGGGATTGGAATAAAAACTGACCTTTTCCAGTCCTGTGGCCACTGCTGAGTTTTCCAAATTCGCTGGCATATTGAGTGCAGCACTTTCACAGCATCATCTTTCAGGGTTTGAAACAGCTCAACTGGAATTCCATCACCTCCACTAGCTTTGTTCTTAGCCAAGCTATCTTTTGATTAGTATGTGCATTGTGTATCTTTTTTTCCCTTCTACTTTAAATCTGTTTCTTTAAAAACTGCATGCTTTGTAAGAAAGCTGTGGTCTGTTTTTCTGTACAATTTGAAAGTCTCTGACTTCTAAGTAGGGTCTTTAGAATTTTTACTATTTATGTATAATGTAATTATATATGTGGGTTGATTTTTAGACTCTTATTTTGCTGTTTTTCTGTTTGTACAATCCATCCTTTTTTTTTTTCTCTTTTCTGTCTTTATGTTGATTGTTTTAGTATTCCATTTTATCTCTTTAGTCCAATTAACTTTATATCTTCAACTTTTTTCTTTTTTTTTTTTTTTACCTTTTTCTTAATTGTTGCTTTTGGGTTTACATTATATATAATAGGCATTTTAATGTATTATATCTACATTAAAATAATATCATGCCACTTCACTTTTAATGTAAGAAACTTACAAAAACATACTTATATTTTCCTCTTCCATCCTTTGTGCTATTGATGTATTGATTTTACTTCTATGTATATAATAAACCCCACAGTATGTTGTTATATTTATTTGAACAGTTAATTATATTTAAGATAAATTTTAATGAGAATAATTATGCATTCATAACTATCATTTCTAGTTCTGTTCATTGTATAGAATTAAGTTTCTATCTTAGAGCCTTTTCTCTTAGCCTGAAGAACTTCCTTTAGTATTTATTCTTGTGCTGGTCTGCTGGCAGTGATTCTATAAGCTTTCATTTTACAAAATTTTTTCACCATTTTTTTAAAGTTATTTATTTATTTATTGGCTGTATCGGGTTTTGTTGCTTTGCAGACTTTCCTCCAATTACAGCGAGTGGAGGTTGCTCTCCAGTTGCAGTGCCTGGGCTTCTCATTCAGGTTGTTTCTCTTGTTTAGGAGCATGGGCTCTAGGGCCAGGGGCTTCAGTAAGTTGTGGTTCTGGGCTCCAGAAGCTATTAATATTTGCTCAGTTGCTCAGTCGTGTCTAAGTATTTACAACCCCATGGACTGTAGCCCGTCAGGCTTGTCTGTCCATGGTATTTCCCAGGCAAGACTACTGGAGCAGTTTGCCATTTCTTCCTCCAGGGGTCTTACTGTCTAACATCATTTTTGAGAGATATTTTGCTGAGTATAGAATTGTAGGTTGTTCTTCCCCTCACCCTCATCATTTAATATTGTTTACTTATCTTCTTGCATGGTTTCTTTTTTAAAAAAGTTTTATTGGAGTATAGTTGATTTACAGTGCTGTGTTAGTTCTTGCATTGTTTCTGATGGGAAGTCAGTAGTCAATCTTGTTCTCCCGTATAGGTAATGTCTCTTTTTTCTTTGACAGTTTTTGATTTTTTCTCTTTCTTATAGATTTCCAGTAATTTGATATATCTTATGGGATTTTGGTGTTTAACCTGCTTGAAATTCATTGAACTTCTTGAATCTGTAGAATTATAGCTTCCTTCAAATTGAAATCAGCCTTATTTCTTCAGATGTTCTTCTGCTCTCTTTCTGGGATTTAAGTAATGTCCATATAAAACCATTTGATATTGTCCTATAGGTCACTGAGGCCTGTTAATTTTTCCCATCCTTTTTCTCTCTGTATTTCAGTTTGTTTTTCTTGGTTTTCATTTTCCAGATTTTTGAGGTTATTTTGCAGTGTATTTTTTATGGTATATCATGTGATGTTTTCCTATATGTATACTTGTGAAATGATTACCACAGTCCAGGTAATTAACATACCCATCAACTCATAGATTGCTTTTCCTTTTTTGTGTCTGTATGTGATGGGAGCTCTTAAGATCTGCCTTCTTAAAAAAAAAAAATCTGCCTTCTTGGGGACTTCCCTCGTAGTCCAGTGGTTAAGACCCCATGTTCCCAATGCAGGAGGCATGGGGTCAATGCCTTTTTAGTAAATTTGAAGTATACGGTATACTATTATTAACTATAGTCACCATGGTATATACATTAGATTTCTAGAACTTATTCATCCTGTGTAATTGAAATTTTGTTCTCTGTGCTTCAGTTTTGATAGTTTTCTTGCTGTGTCTTCAAGTCTGTTAATTTCCTACAATGTATAAACTTTTAATTTGCAGTGTCTAATTCTATTTAGGAAAATTTTCATTTCAGGTATTGCATTTTTTAGCTCTAGAAGATATTTTGGTTATTTTTTTTAAGTGTCTTCCATTTCTCTTCTCGTCATTTTCATGTTTTCTTTTATATCCTTGAATGTATTTATAATGTCTGTGTTGAAGTACCTATCTGCTAATTCTATTAATTTGACATTTTTGAACCTGTATCTGTTGAAATTTTTCTTCCTGGTTTCAGTCACTTTGTTTTTTCTTTTTTCTTTTCTTTTTTTTTTTTTTTTTTCTTTTCCAGGTTTCTAGTAACTGATTGAATGTTGGACATTGTAAATGTTACATAGTTGAGTATTTGGATTTTGTTTTATTCCCATAAGAAGTGTTGTGTTTAGTTTTGATAGGCAGTTATTTGCAAATCAGATTGATATTTTGATCTTGTTTTAAAGCTTTGTAGGGAAGGTCTAGAAAGTCTAGGTCCTTTAGGAATAGTTTAGCCTTACCACTGAAGCATGGCTCTTCTTGACTCTCTCCTGTTTGTCCTAGCTGTCCAAAAGTTTTCTTCATGTTGTCTGGTCAAGCTAGAATATCATCCAGCCTTGTGTGAGCTCTGAGAATTGTTAAGCTTATAGGAGTTCCTGTAAAGGAAAACTGTTTCTTTGCTCTCTGTATTTTTACACCAAACATGTGGGTTTTCCGTACAAAATTCTTCTCTGATTCTCTGTGGACACCAACTGGCGTCCTAAAGTCAATTCAGTTCTGACACTAACTATCCCACAGGTTACAGGTTCAGTACCACAAGACTGCCCTCACTTTAGACACCCGTCTCAAGTAGTATGTCCTCATATTAACCACTGACTTGGTTACAAATTGAGGGTTCCTATGATCCCTTCCTCAGGTTCAATAATTTGCTATAATGGCTCACAGAACTCTGGGAAACACCTTACTTAACTGTTTTCTAGTTTATTATAAAGGATATTCTATATTACTATAAGTGTAGAGCAATAGAATAGAATAGAATTTTTATATTCTGTGTATTATTATAAAGGATATAAATGAATAACCAGATGAAGAAGTGCAGGGCAAGATCCAGGAGGGTCTTACAGGTTTCTGCCCCAGTGGGATTTGGGGGTATCACTTACCTGGCATGTGGATATGGTCACCAAACCAGAAGTGCTCCAAACCTCATAGTTTAGGGATTTTTATGGAGGCTTCATCATATAGGCATGATCAGTTTCAACCTCCAGTCCTTCTCTATTCCCTGGATGACAATGTATGGGACTAAATTCCAAGCTTCTAATCTCGGTTTGATCTTTCTGGTAAGAGGCCCCTTTGTTGATGTTATACAGGATCCTACAATAGTTGCCTTTTTAGGGAGGAAGGCATTCCTGTCACCAAGGAAATTCCAAGGGACTTAGGAGCTCTGTGTTAAGAACTGCGGTCAGAGACCAAATATATGTCTCATTATGTCACATCTTCCCATTTGTTGTTCTTTGATTATTCTTATGGAGTCTCATTTTTAAATTTTCTTTCCCCTTTGATTTCTTCTCTTTTGAAAATTTTTTATTTTTACTTTTTTGTTGTTTTATTTTCTTTTCTTTCATAGGGTCTCATTTTATGTATGCAAAGATTAGGAGTATTCAGCCAGGAATACTCAAGGGAACCTCTGTCCTCTGGCACTCTTCCTTACAAATCTCAACTGCATCAGCCTCTCTAAACTCTGATTTCTGTCTCATAAATCAGCTGACTGTCATGCTCTGCTTGGGATTCCCTTCTCTGTACTACTGTCCAGAAAGCCCTCTAGGCAAAAAGCCTGGACAGCTATGGAGCTCACCTTGTTTCTTCCTTTTTCTGAATCACAGTTTTTCATTGCCTATTATCCATCATCTGAGGACTTTATTTAGTATAGTCTGTCAAGTTTTCTAATTCTTTATGGTAGGAGGGCACGTTTGGTAACAGTTACTCTATCATGACTGAAAGTAGAGGTCCCTTCTGATTCTGTCCTTTTGAGCATTTCTTTACTATCTGGCATACTGAAATATTTCAAGTATAAGAAAGATTATACTTCTCTGATCCTGGAATCAGTCATTTCTCCAAGAACCTATAGTTTCTCTTAGTGAAGAACAGTATTTGGAAACCAAGATTAGCTCTCAGATTATTCACTGCTACTGGAGTATTGCTGCTTTTAGGCATTCTCAGTAAACAGCTAAACATAAACAGTAAATGTATATGTGTGTATGTGTATATGTATTCACACAAATACTCATGTATAGGTATTTCCATGTCTTTGCATATATGTTATAAAACCATGAGTTCATAATGTTGGCACCAACTTCAGTATACCTCAGATTCTTTCCATGAAAGAAAGGGGCCTTCCCCCTTTCCATGATTGTAAATACCTTTTCTATTAGTTAAAAGGGCTCCCAGGGGGTGCAGTGGTAAAGAATCTGCCTGCCAGTGCAGGAGATGCAAGAGACATGGGCTTGATCCCTGGGTCGGGAAGATCCCCTGGAGAAGGAAACAGCAACATACTCCAGTATTCTTGCCTGGGAAATTCCATGGACAGAAGAGCCTGGTGGGCTACAGTCCATGGGGTTGCAGAGTTGGACATGACTGAGCATACACACATATCACATCATAATTACATCAGTTAAAACTTGGCTCCTGTTATTCTCGATATATTTACTTATCTGTTCAGTGAAACAAGTCTCTCTACTGTACCAGCTGTCTTCTCCATTTACACCTCTGTATATTACCTATCCTATTACTGACTATATGAGCACCCCAATATTCTCTCATGCCCTCAGTTACTTGCTTGATTTAATTATGCTACAAAGGGAAAAGAAGAGAAAGTAGCTAAGAGTAGGATGTGAATCACTGTTCTATCATGCATTTGTTCTTTAGTCCATTTATTCATTCACAAATATGTAAAGACCTGGGGAAGCAATGGCAACCTAAATATATAACAGCCCAGCTCTCAAGAAACCAACATTCTAGTGGGAAATATAAAGAAATAAATAGACAAACAATTGCATTACAATTTGTTAAGTGCTGGAATAATGTGAGCACAAAGTATGTTATGTTATAGACTTATAGGTTAGAAAAATTTTTTCCAAGTTAATTTCTGTGGAATGCTATTTTTTGCTTTTTTTTTTTTTTTTTTGCCACTGCCACCTGGCATACAGGATCCTTAGTTCCTCCACGAGGGTTCAAACCTGTGCCCCCTGCAGTGGATGCACAGTCTTAACCACTGGACCACCAGGGAAATCCCTGCATTGATAATAGGAAGTAGGTAGCATAAGTTTCCCTGGTCAACTATACTTAGGGAAAGTTGGATTAAATCAAGTTAAATAATTTCTTTACTTCTTTACACAATTTATTAAAATAAGGTATTTCATGAATCTTTATGCTAAATTTCTGACATTTAAGTGACCACACAGCCCTTACTTTTGTTTGTGAAACATCTTGGGGGAAAAAGTGTTTTGGGGAACATATTTTGTGAAATATCAATTTGTTGTTTTTCAGTCACTCATTTGTGTCCGATTCATCAAGTTGCCTCAAGAAGTTCACTCTCTAGCACTGATGAATAATTTCTCTTCATTTTTTATGATTTTATAAATTTTGCTCATCATATGGTTTATTTTTGAATTATTATTATTTTTTAATCTGGAAACATTTTCTTTTCTCTCTTGATTATTTCTCGGGACCTTTTTTTAGCTTTCCTGTTTGCTGGGTATAGACATTTTCCCTGGAGTTGGACTTTGTCTATAGCAGCTTACTGAAATTTCTTCAATGAATAATGTATGCCAAGAGTTAGCAAACTTTCTGTTAAAAGACTGGATAGTAAATGTTTTAGGCCTTGGGGGCTACATGCAACCTCTTCTTTTGGCATATATGTATTTTTTAATAACCTTTTAGTATGGAAAGATCATTCTTAGTTTGTAGGCCCTAGTTTCCAATCCCTGATCTATATGATCTTTCTGAAAATATGTTTTACATTTCACTAACTGTACTAGATGTCCTTGAAAAAAAAAGATTCCATGTTAAAATAAATTTGGCCAGTGTTGTTTCTTATTCTCTTGGAGATTTATGAGGCCTATTATATTAAAGATGCAAAAAAGCCCTTTTATAAGCTTTCTTCTCCTTTGAACTTTGTGGGTTTGTGTGGTGTATATTTGAATTACCTACTTGTATTTCATAGAACTAGTTTCTCTGAATTCTTGCCTGTATAGAATTTCTAGATTATCTCCTGGTGATCATAATTTATAATTAATCACATATATTTTTCATTTTTTTCCTCTAAATTTACTACTTTGTCTACACCTACTAAAAATTTCAATTTAAAATATTCTGTATACTTACATGACTAGAATAGGTTGTAAGTTTGAAATTTAAACATGTACAAAGAACCAGAATATCTGATTTCTCGGCACTTTTCTGTGTTACCATGTTATAACACTGCAAACTTCTTTTTTCTTTTATCCAGGAAAAGTGGGTTGAAGTTGCCTCAATGAAGGTGCCTAGAGCAGGCATGTGTGTTGTGGCAGTCAACGGGCTTCTGTATGTTTCTGGAGGTCGATCTTCCAGCCATGATTTCTTGGCTCCAGGTACCTTGGACTCAGTTGAAGTTTATAACCCTCATTCAGATACATGGACAGAAATTGGCAACATGATTACCAGTCGTTGTGAAGGAGGTGTTGCTGTACTATGAAATAGAAGCATTAAGACAGCAAAAGAAACATTTTGAAAATGCAGGATCTCACCTTTTGCAAATCACACTCGTATTTGGTTATAGGACCCTTTCTGTTTTCTGTGAATTTGGTAGAAAAATGACTAAAGAATTTTTTTTAAAAGAATTTGAGTGAAAAGTGATAGTGAAATATATCCTAAATTAATAAAGAGTTCTCAAAATTTGCCAAGCTGACCAAGAGATGCTGTTTATGCTCTAGAATTGTCCAGTTAGGAGTAGAGTCCTATTTGTAAAAAGAATTTTCCAGAAGCTTCTTGGCAAATAGTTCCTTTAGCGGCTTCTCCAGTTCAGTTTAAGCTATAACATGACCATTGTGTGATGTAAGAATATCAAATGAGACAGTTTAAAGATATCTAAAAAAAAAATTAAAAAAAAAAAATATATATCTATACATTCATGATTCAGCTAAAAGCACAATTTTCCATGGCCATAGTTTAACTTATAGAGAAAAGCCAATGAGACAACTTCCGACTTCTGTTTTATTCCTAGTTTTCACTAACCCCAAACTTTTTATTGGCAGCAGGTGTACTGGGAGGGACATGTTGGAAATATCTAGCTATTTATATAAATTTTTGCCCGTTGATAACAGCATAAAAAAAGCTCTTGTTCACTTATGCTTTTGTTTTGATGCTGGAATGCAAGTGAGAAATTAATAGGAGGTTCTTAGTGACAGTCCTTTATTACAATAAGATGATGTATGGGTGATGGAAGCCAGCTGGTTATATGCACCTTTTTCCAAAAATATGTTTAGCTTTGGGAAGAGGGAATTTATTAGATTACCAAGCTTTATGAAGCTTACTCATACTTGGGCAAGCCTAAGTATGAACTTAGTACAAAGCCGCTGCCTGGCTTGGAGAAGATGGAATTATAGGTCCCTGCACAACTTTTTTTTTTTTTTCCTGTACAACTTTTTATATACACTAACTCATAAATGGAAAAGTTTCTGATCCAAAACTGCTTCTCAAAACTTACTTTCTCGAAGAAGCATTCTAAAGAAGTGTTCTCTATTTCTGAGACAAAGATTTTGTGTATATGATCATCACTTTTATTTCTACTAGTCAGTTGGAGCCATATACATTAAAGGTCTTATACATTTAGGTTTACTTAGCTGTTCCAGGATTTGATTTCTATATCCCTGATTTCCCTTTTTCTTTATGAAAGTCCTTTAGTATATTATAGGCATCAGTGGCTTATTTAGATAGAAAACCTTTGATAAGCATTAAAGACTCAGGTCCGAAATATTTGGATTGATCCACAAGGATACTTTCCTTCACAACTTAACCATATGCATATTTTAAGAAAAGATTATGTAGTGCAGACAGAAAGCTCTGTTTTCCATTCTTTTGGGTATCCTGAAAGTCTGAAGGGTCACAGATGGCTGACTGGGATGTGTAAAATGTCAAGGAATGAAGTATCAAGATAATGTATAAATTAAGCTGTAACTCATGTGCCTTTAATATTTCTAGTTGAGAATGTATTCAAGAGATTTACAAATTTTCCTATCATTTAATTTTCATTACTGCCTGGTGCCAGCCTAAAATGGCAGTTTGAAGGGAGGCATTTTGTACTGCTATGATGGAAATGTAGTCAAGACAATCAGTGTTTGGGCTTAAATAGATCCAGACGATGCCTGAAAATGAGTCATTGTAAATATGCTTATTTCCTAGGAAATGACAGATTGTTTTAAAAGAATGTACTAATAAAGTGTCTTGAATTTTTTGTTTTTTGCTTTTCCTTGTATTACTCATCAACTTAGTTTATTACCAGCATTCTTGGATTACAAGGATTGCCCATGAATTTTATTGTTTCAGCTTTAGGGATTTGCACATTTACTTTTACATTTAACTGTTTTCTGAACAACTATTAACATGATAAGTCTGAATTTGGCAATAAGGAGTTCATGATCTGAACTCCAGTCAGCTCCTGGTCTTGTTTATGCTGACTGCATAGAGTTTCTCCATCTTTGGCTGCAAAGAATATAATCAATCAATCTGATTTCAGTATTGACCTTCTGGTGATGTCCATGTGTAGAGTCTTCTCTTGTGTTGTTGGAAGAGGGTGTTTGCTATGATCAGTGCATTCTCTTGGCAAAATTCTATTAGCCTTTGCCCTGCTTCATTCTGTACTCCAAGGCCAAATTTGCCAGTTACTCCAGGTGTTTCTTGACTTCCTACTTTTGCATTCCAGTCCCCTATAATGAAAAGGACATCTTTTTGGGGTGTTAATTCTAAAAGGTCTTGTAGGTCTTCATAGAACCATTCAACTTCAGCTTCTTCAGCATTACTGGTCGGGGCATAGACTTGGATTACCATGATATTGAATGGCTTGCCTTGGAAATGAACAGAGATCATTCTTTCGTTTTTGAGATTGCATCCAAGTACTGCATTTCTGACTCTTTTGTTGACTATAATGACTACTCCATTTCTTCTAAGGGATTCCTGCCCACAGTAGTAGATATAATGGTCATGTGAGTTAAATTCACCCATTCCAGTCCATTTTAGTTCGCTGATTCCTAGAATGTCGACGTTCACTCTTGCCATCTCCTGTTTGCCCATTTCCAATTTGCCTTGATTCATGTACCTAACATTCCAGGTTCCTATGCAACATTGCTCTTTACAGCATTGGACCTCGCTTTACCACCAGTCACATCCACAACTGGGTGTTGTTTTTGATTTGGCTCCATCCCTTCATTCTTTCTGGAGTTTTTTCTCCACTGATCTCCAGTAGCATATTGGGTACCTACCGACCTGGGGAGTTCATCTTTCAGTGTCCTATCTTTTTGCCTTTTCATACTGTTCATGGGGTTCTCAAGGCAAGAATACTGAAGTGGTTTGCCATTCCCTTCTCCAGTGGACCACATTCTGTCAGACCTCTCCACCATGACCAGTCCATCTTGGGTGGCCCCACACTGCATGGCTTAGTTTCACTGAGTTAGACAAGACTGTGGTCCATGTGATCAGATTGGCTAGTTGTCTGTGATTGTGGTTTCAGTCTAGTGGTCTAGTGGTTTCAGTCAACCACCAGACCATTCAGGTATAACCTAAATCAAATCCTTTATGACTATACAGTGGAAGTGAGAAATAGATTTAAGGGACTAGATCTGATAGACAGAGTGCCTGATGAACTATGGACGGAGGTTCATGACATTGTACAGGAGACAGGGACCAAGACCATCCCCAAGAGAAAGAAATGTAAAAAGGCAAAATGGCTGTCTGAGGGGGCCTTATAAATAGCTGTGAAAAGAAGAGAAGAGAAAAGCAAAGGAGAATAGGAAAGATACAAGCATCTGAATGCAGAGTTCCAAAGAAATAGCGAGGAGAGATAACAAAGCCTTCCTCAGCAATCACTGCAAAGAAACAGAGGAAAACAATAGAACCAGAAAGACTAGAGATTTCTTCTAGAAAATTAGAGATACCAGGGAACATTTCATATGGGCTCAATAAAGGACAGAAATGGTATGGACCTAACAGAAGCAGAAGATATTAAGAAGAGGTGGCAAGAATACACAGAACTGTACAAAAAAGATCTTCATGACTCAGATAATCACGATGGTGTGATCACTCACCTAGAGCCAGACATCCTGGAATGTGAAGTCAAGTGGGCCTTACAAAGCATAACTACGAACAAAGCTAGAGGAGGTGATGGAATTCCAGTTGAGCTATTTCAAATCCTAAAAGATGATGCTGTGAAAGTGCTGCACTGAATATGTCAGCGAATTTGGAAAACTCAGCAGTGGCCACAGGACTGGAAAAGGTCAAAGAAAGGCAATGCCAAAGAATGCTCAAACTACTGCACAATTGCACTCATCTCACACACTAGTAAAGTAATGCTCAAAATTCTCCAAGCCAGGCTTCAGCAATACGTGAACCATGAACTTCCTGATGTTCAAGCTGATTGTAGAAAAGCCAGAGGAACCACAGATCAAATTGCCAACATCCCCTGGATCATTGAAAAAGCAAGAGAGTTCCAGAAAAACATCTATTTCTGCTTTATTGACTATGCCAAAGCCTTTGACTGTGTGGATCACAACAAACTGTGGAAAATTCTGAAAGAGATGGGAATACCAGACCACCTGACCTGCCTCTTGAGAAACCTGTATGCAAGTCAGGAAGCAACAGTTAGAACTGGACATGGAACAACAGACCGGTTCCAAATAGGAAAAGGAGTATGTCAAGGCTGTATATTGTCACTCTGCTTAAACTGCTTATTTAACTTATATGCAGAGTACATCATGAGAAACGCTGGGCTGGAGGAAGCACAAGCTGGAATCAAGATTGCCGGGAGAAATATCAATATCCTTTAGATATGCAGATGACACTGCCCTTATGGCAGAAAGTGAAGAAGAACTAAAGGGCCTCTTGATGAAAGTGAAAGAGGAGAGTGAAAAAGTTGGCTTAAAGCTCAACATTCAGAAAACTAAGATCATGGTATCTGGTCCCATCACGTCATGGGAAATAGATGAGGAGACAGTGGAAACAGTGTCAGACTTTATTTTTCTGGTCTCCAAAATCACTGCAGATGGTGATTGCAGCCAAAAGACGCTTACTTGTTGGAAGGAAAGTTATGACCAACCTAGACAGCATATTAAAAAGCAGAGACATTACTTTGTCAACAAAGGTCCATCTAGTCAAGGCTATGGTTTTTCCAGTAGTCATGTATGGATGTGAGAGTTGGACTATAAAGAAAGCTGAGCACTGAAGAATTGATGCTTTTGAACTGTGGTGTTGGAGAAGACTCTTGAGAGTCCCTTGGACTGCAAGGAGATCCAAGCAGTCCATCCTAAAGGAGATCAGTCCTGGGTATTCATTGGAAGGACTGATGTTGAAGCTGAAACTCCAATACTTTGGCCACCTGATGGGAAGAGCTGCTTCATTTGAAAAGACCCTGATGCTGGGAAAGATTGAAGGCAGGAGAAGGGGACGACAGAGGATGAGACGGTTGGATGGCATCACCGACTCAGTGGACATGGGTTTGGGTGGAGTCCGGGAGTTGGTGATGTACAGGGAGGCCTGGTGTGCTGCAGTTCATGGGGTCTCAAAGAGTTGGACACGACTGAGCGACTGAACTGATTAACATGGTCTTCCCCCAAAATATTTAACAATTCAATACACTTCTAAATATTCTGTCCAGTGTACTTAAAAATCATATACACTGTAGAGAAATCCCTCGTGGTCCAGTGGTTAGGATTCCACACTTCCACTGCAGGGTCATGGGTTTGATCCCTGGTCTGCGAGCTAAGATCTGCATGCAGTTATGGTGCGGCCAAAAAAAAAATAAGGGGTCAGTTAGCTTGAACATCTGACTTGCCCGTATTATGAGACTGAGATCAGAGAAAAGTTCTAAGTCTGTGTAGTACTTATGCAATTTAGAAGCAAAGAAGTAATTTTCCTCAGTGAAACAATCTGAGTAGAATCTGAAAAGGATCTTCTGAAGAGTATGAGCTTTCTTTCCTTCAGTATCAGGCTGTCGTAAACTTTTCTCTACATTAATAAAGGAGGATCGTTTGGTGATTTTAACCACAGGCTTTAACTGGTAAGCTTCCTAATGATCAGAACAAGCTCTAGCTCCATAGTATTATATGTGTTTGCTAGGACTGTTTCATTTAACAAAGTACTGCAGAAATTTATTGTCTCATTTTTGGATGCCCGAAATCTGAAATCAAGGTGTTGGTCGAGTTAGGTCCCATCACTTCATGGCAAATAGATGGGGAAACAGTGGCTGACTTTGTTTTTCTGGGCTCCAAACAAGTTACTACTCTAGATTATAATCTTTCTACAGAATCACTGAAGTGGGAATTATATGTATATAATTTACTTATGAAATTTCTTACCTAATATTTGAATATTTATACAAAGGTAGGCAACCCACTCCAGTATTCTTGCCTAGGGAATCCCATGGACAGAGCCTGGCAGGCTTCAGTCCATACAGTCCCTGGGGTCGCAAAGAGTCGGACACGACTGAGTGACTAATAGAGAGAGAGATACAAAGGTTATATATATCATATCCCTTTCCTAATTTATATTTACACTTTAAATGTTTTTTTCTTTTTATGCAACTAAGCATCTGAAAAGACTAGGTTTTCAAGTTAGAATCCAAGGTATTGTTTTTGCTGTTTTAAAAAGCTTCTGTATGAGTTGACTTGCAAAACTAGATAGAACATTATAAAAATGACTCCAGATTGACTTTTCCTAGCTTGTACATGTGTGCATGCTAAGTCATGTCAGTAGTGTCTGATTCTCTGTGACCCAGTGAACTGTAACCAGCCAGGTTCCTCTGTCTGTGGGCTTTTCCAGGCAAGAATACTGGAGTGGGTTGTCATGCCCTTCTCCAGGGGATCTTACTAGTCACTTCATTCTTTTAAGTATTTTTTTTAACCAGTTGGTGTTATGTTTGGAGACAAGTTGTATCTACTTGTTGTTGTTCAGTTGCTAACTTGTGTCCAACTCTTTGCAACCCCATGGACTGCAGCAAGCTAGGCTCCTCTGTCCTCCACCATCTCCTGGAGTTTGCTCAAATTCATGTCCATTGAGTCGGTGATGCCATCTAATTATCTCATCCTCTGCTGCCTCTTCTCTTTTAGCCTTCAATCTTTCCCAGCATCAGGGTCTTCTCCAGTGAGTCTGCTCTTCGCATCAGGTGACCAAAGTATTGGAGCGTCAGCATCAGTCCTTCCAATGAATATTCAAAATTGATTTCCTTTATTATTGATGGCTTGATCTCCTTATAGTCCAAGGGACTCTCAAGATCCTTCTCCAGCATCATAATTCAAAAGCATCAATTCTTTGGCGTTCAGCCTTCTTTATGGTCCAACTCACATCTGAGCTTCCCTTGTAGCTCAGCTGGTAAAGAATCCGCCTGCAACGCAGGAGACCTGGGTTTGCCCGCAGTAACCATCCACATTGATTCTGGAGCCCAAGAAAATAAAATCTTTCACTGCTCCTTTTTTCCCTTTTTGTCATTAAGTTATAGGACTGAATGCCATGATCTTAGTTTTTTGAATGTTGAAAGCTTCAAGGCAGCTTTTTCACTCTCCTCTTTGACCCTCATCTAGAGGCTCTTTATGTCCTCTTCATTTTCTGCCATTAAAGTGGCATCATCTGCATATCTTAGGTTGATGATATTTCTCTTTGCAGTCTTTGATTCCAGCATGTGATTCATCTAGCCTAGTATTTGCATGATATACTCTGCATGTAAGTTAAATAAGCAGGGTGACAATATATGGCCTTGTCATACTCCTTTCCCAATTTTGAACCAGTCAGTTGTTCCATGTCCAGTTCTAACTGTTGCGTCTTGACTCACAGGTTTCTCAGGAGACAGGTAAGGTGGGTCTGGTAGTTTAATAACCCTGTGAAGAGTATGAAAAGGCAAAAAGATATGACACTGGAAGATGAGTCTCCCAGGTAGGAAGGTGTCCAATATGCCAGTATGCTACTGGGCAAGAGCAGAAGGCAACTGCTAATAGCTCCACAAAGAATGAAGCAGCAGGGCCAAAGCCGAAACAACACTCAGTTGTGGATGTCTGTGGTGGTGAAGGTAAAGTCCAATGCTATAAAGAACAATATTACATAGGAATCTGGAATGTTAGGTCCATAAATCAAGTTCTGTCTATACTCTGCCAAATATCCTGATAAAACCAGAAAATATGTCCAGCTTTTCTTTGAACACAGCTTTCCCTTGTGATAGTGCTTCCTACTGCCTTTTAAAGCCACAAATCCTTTCAGTTCAAATTACTAGGTTATGCCAGGTAAAATGAGCTTGGAAATGCAGTTTCCAGGGGCAACTGCAATGAAAACTCCACACTAGAGCCACCTTTTATTTTCAGACACTCATGAAGTTTTCCTCTGAGAGTGTATGTGTGTATGTTTTCCATGACCGTAAAGCTCTAGCACAGTGTTTTTCATCTTTTTTTATTTACATTTTTCAAAACAATTAAAACATTGAAAATTTTAAGTGGATGCCTATAACTCATAAAAGACTGAATGAGAATTTTACTTAAGGGTTTTCAAGCTGCTTCTCAGTGATATCTATGAGAGAAAGATTTCTACAAATGAAAAACAGTTTGTAAAGAAAATATCACCTTTCCTGGGAAAAAGCTAAACAGGAGAGGTAGAAAAAGATGACTGCAAAACACAAGGCTTCTAACCAACATGTTAACATTATCTATAGAGTAGTTTTATATTTATTTTACTTGCCCAAGTCTCTTGGGTCCTTTCTCTGGATAAAAATCCTTCACTAGTAAAGTGATTACAAATGAAAAAAAGGCCACTAAAGTGACTACTATCCTTAGGGCTTTGAACCAATTGGGATAATGGGGCAAGAGAAAAAGTTCAGTGTGTAACGCTATCCCCAAACCTATTATGACTGTGACTATAGCTTCACTGAGTCTTTCAGAAATAAAGAAAGCAAACCATGAAAACACAACAGGAGCTATACTATTAGCTAAATTGAGGAAGTCTGGTTTGGCTGGACTACCTTCTGGCAGAGCAAAACCCCATCTGATTCCTCCCAAGAAAGAAAGGAAACTGGCTCCATAGGCCATCTGAGTAAAAGCTAACATAGGAATATAAGTCTTTGTCATCACCATGACTAGTGGTGGAGCAACGAAGGGGATTAGTCCTGCCAGAGTTATGTATAATGCTGGCTTTGGGCTGTCAGGCAGGAAACTGATGGTTCGTGGTGGCTTGGCTGGAAGCACTGCTTGCTCTTGCTTCTTCTTAAAACTGCATAGGGAAGTATGATAATACTGTGTCTTGCTCACACATGCTGGAAAGGATGAGAAAAGCCAAAGCCTTGGAAACAAAGGGGGAAAGTTCTGCTGAAGATATGTCTTGTGAGAAAGTGTTTCTATTCTCCTGCTGGCTCCTGGTCTGACTGTGGAAGTGTACTTCAGCATCTATAGGGAAAACAGAACCAGAAGACAACAAAGCAGACTTGAAAATCACCAAATGTTTTAGTCACAATATGAAACAATATAAAAACCATGTGCTTTCTGTTAGCATGTGAAACTTAAAGTTTGGCGTATAGGGTGATGTTATTGCTGCAAAGACTATTACATAGCTATACAACATGCAAAAGAAACTACTACTGAATAGAAACCGTGATAATGTTTTGGCCTACCACAATATTATCCCATGAAAGAAATATCTGGAGGAACAGGTAAAGACTAGGCCTTTAGCTTTTGGCATTCTAAACTGCTTCTTCTATTTATAAATTGAAAAAGAAGCTGCACTAATTATTATGGCAATTCTGTTTTATGTAAAGAAAATTAAGCTTTAGACACCGCATAGTTTTCATAGCTTCATGCCTTTCTACAAGTCTCTGCCTAGAATTTTAGATTACCATTTTTCTCTCTAGGGAACTTACCTTTCAAAATTCAGCTGAAAACCTTCTCCAATCTGATTTAATTCTGCTATAAGTAAGTACCCTATGCACACTCCTATCATAACTCTTCACAGTGAATTAAAATCACATGTTCACTTGTCTGTCTCAGTAGACCTGAGGGCTTGAGCCATATTTTTTTTTTGCCTTAAAAAAAAAAATCCCCACTGCTATTCATGGCATATGGCCAAAGCAATAACCTCTTCTGCTGATTCTGTTCTTTAGTGAGTAGATGCCATACTTCAGTAGTTACACAGATCAACTGTAACTCAGAAAATACTGGATTAAAGAAAACAAAAGAGCTATTTAAAGAATCTTGGTAGTTACTCAAAATTGCTAGGAATGATTCCATCTTGAGAACTGTTTTTTTTCTTTTTTTGTCTAGAATGTTCTTCCCTGAGGTATCTGCATTGCTCATTGCCTCACTCTGACCACCCTATTTATAAATGCAGTACTTAAAAGTCTACTGTCCCTATTCCCCTTCCCTGCTCTGTAGTTCTCCACAGCACTTACCATTTGACATACTAAATATTTCACTTTGACATATTAAATATTTCACTTA
The DNA here is from genome assembly GCF_019320065.1 of Cervus canadensis. Taxonomy (NCBI): domain Eukaryota; kingdom Metazoa; phylum Chordata; class Mammalia; order Artiodactyla; family Cervidae; genus Cervus; species Cervus canadensis. Next base: position 95,264,518 of record NC_057387.1, read on the forward strand.
TTTGTATTTTACTCTTACCCAGATCACCTAGAGTATGAAGATAAGGATTTTTGTCTTCTTTATTTTACTACTACTGTCCAGTGAAGCAGTGCTTGCAAGTAGTGCTTACATATTTGCTGAATAAACCAACCTTTGAAGATGCTTGGGAAAACTTCTGGATGAAGTGAAGCATACTGGGTCCCATTGAAAGTCTTGCTTAGGAAGATGCCACACAGTTCTGATTACTGTATTTTTACAGCTAAGTGGAGGATCTGAATCAGAAGCATGCTGCTGTGTACAAAATAAGATGTCATTTAATGTTCTTCACTTCATACATAATTTTTAAAAATAGGAATTTGGGGGAATTTCTTCCATATAATAGTTTCCTTTGGAAGCAGTCATTAATGTTTTAAAAAATTTGTAACATGTAGTAAATAGATCCTTTTCTTTGAAAGTTATTTTAGCTTTTGCTGTTGGATGTAAAGAAGAGTAATGCAGAGACAATGTATCTAGATTTTTACAAATACCTCTATCATTTCCCAATTGTGTGACCTTGGATAAATTGCTTCCTTCAAGTGCCAGCCTTCTTATCTTTAGCACTGAAAGTCATAGCTTGTCTGCTTTCTTTTTTCCCTTTAGTTATTTATTTTGGGGCTTAGGAGTTTATAGCTTAAAAGTAATGACAATAGCAATCAATACAACCAGCTGTGAACCAGGCATTATAACTATGTGTTTTATATGCACTAACTTATTTAATACAATCACCTCATCAACTTGGTGCTGAGTGATATTAATAACCTGTTAAGAGTGCAGATTTTGGAGTCAAATGACCTGGGCTGGAATTCTGGCTCTACCATGTATTAGTTATGTGATTTTGGACAATTATTTAACCTGATTATAGTGCAATTCACTCACCTAAGGCTTTTAATAACTACATAGGGTCGCTGTAAAAATTAAATAAGCTAATAGATGTAAAAAGCTGAGCACTGTCCCTAACACAAAGCAGGCACTAAAAAAAAAACAGAAAACCAAACTAGCTATTATTCCCACCTTACAAAATGTAAGCAACCAGTAAGTGGCTGAATGAGAATACTATTAACCCAGATCTGTTATGTTTACATGAGTCCCAGTATAAACAAGAACAACAGAAGTGTCTAAAATCCAAAACTCACAGTTGCTGCTTAATTTAAAAACTTGGGGACTTATCTGGTGGTCCAGTGGTTGAGAGTCTGCAGTCTCCCAATGCAGAGGATGTGGTTTGAGACCTGTGGAGGAACTAAGATCCCACATGCAAAAGCAACTAGGCTCTCCAGCCACAAGGAGTCACATCTAAGATCTAACACAGATTAAAAAAAAAAAAAAAACTTGGCAGAGCCCCCTTGCATCTCTCAGAAGATTTCTTTTATTAATAAATCTATTTCTCGCCTATTGGGGAAAAAAAACAGTGAACTAATTTCTTGATCACAGATATTAGGGCTGGGTCAAGAAATTCTGTATACCAGACTGTCAATGTCTCTCTCTCCATATATGGAAGCAAGTAGGGAGTTAAGTTATCCCGGGTCAATTAGATAATAAGGGCTTCCCTGGTGGCTCAGATGGTAAAGAATCTGCCTGCAATGCAGGAGACCCAGGTTTGATTCCTAGGTCAGGAAGATCCCCTGGGGAAGGGAATGGCAACCCACTCCAGTATTCTTGCCTGGAGAATTCCATGTCTACAGTGCATGGGATCACAAAGAGTCGGACACAACTGAGTGACTGCACAAACACACACACACACACTTCCTGACTCCCAAACACACATAACTTGCAGGACCGACCTACTCACGTTTGTTCAAAATCACCTTTTTACGGGATTTCAAAAATCTACATGCTCCCTCAACCTTCCGAATTCCCTAGGCACTGTGACAAGTGCTTTCCAACTCAAGGGTATTAAAGCAAAAATGTGGTAGCCTAAAGCCCGGGATGACAACGGGTGAGGAGATTAAGGACAAAGACCCAAGAGTTAATCCACTCAATCTAGGTGAAAATGCTCAATACTTTCACTGCGCCAAACTGCAACTGCAACTCTTAGAGCCGACATCAGTAGAAACTGATGGAACTCTCACAGCCGACATCAGTAGAAAAGGGATGAATTCTGGACGCAGAGATCCCTGGGAAATATTGTTCAACATTCCCCGCAGCTTCAATTTACACCAAAGCCTTGGAGCCCCACCACTTTTCCCAACCTGCACCTGTGGCAACAGCCCTGCTACTCACTTGCCAGCGTCCCACACAGAGGTAGAAACCCGAACTGCAAGAAGAACTCGGACTCTGGAAAAAAGTTTTCCGGCAAGTGAGAATAAATAGTGCCCCCCCCCGCCCCCACTTCCTGAGAGCAAAAAAAAATGAGTCCGGGTGGAAACTTGACCAGCGCTAGCTAGTTCCCACCCTGGGTTTTCTGTAAAATCTTAGTTCTAGTAGAAACTGGCTTTTGAAGTCTGTAGGGTATATAAATGGTCCTTTCCTTTGTAGGCCAGGTTTCCCAGCCAAGAAAATCTGCCCCACAGAGTTCGGGAAGATAGAGTGCAGTTACTGAGTGATGGTGGTAAAGGAAGGTAGGAGATTCGGAGTCTAGGCCAAGTATGACTTGGCCAAATTGCTTGCTATCTCTGGAACTCATTTTTTCTTTTTAAAAAATATTTGTTTATTTGGCTGCACCGGGTCTTAGTTGCAGCATGTGGGATCTAGTTCCCCGACCAAGGATAGAACTGGAACCCCCTGCACTGAGAGTGCGGAGTCTTAACCAGTGGCTCACCAGGGCCAGTGAAGTCCCTGGAACTCATTTTTTACTTTGCATTTATTATTTTTTTTTGTTGTTCGACAAGTGTCTTTTATTTATTAATAAAAAGGGAAACATCAGTCAACATCCATTTCAAAATAAGCAACTGGTATTAACAGTCATTAAAGAAGATATACAAGTGGCAAATAAACAGGAAAAAAGTGCTTGACATCATGAAACATCAGAGAATTACAGTGAGATGCCATTACACCCCTACCAAGACAGGTGAAATTAAACAGACTGACAATACCGAGGATCAGCAGGATGGGGAAGAACAGGAGCTCTCATATACTGTTGATGGGAACACAGAAGGATCCAACCGGTTTAGATCACAATTTGGCAATTTGCAATTCACATATTCTGAAGCACTGGCACAAGATAACTAAAACACATATTCATAAAAGAACTATATGCCAATGTTCATTGGAACTTTATTTCTAACAACACCAAACTGGAAACAACCCAACTGCCCATTAGCAGATAGATGGATAAACATATATCCTAGACAATGGAAACTAAGTTATTATTGAAGGTACTGGCCTCCTATAGGCTTGGGAAGGACAATGAGAGATTGTAAAAGGGCATGAGGTAAATCAAGGTTATGTTCATCTTCGTGATTCTGATGATTTTATGACTTTATATTATAGCAAAAATTTTCAAACTATACACCTTAAATATGCATACTGTATGTCAATTATGCCTCAATAAAATTTATTTAAAAAATGGTTCAAAATTAAAAATAAAAACACACAAAAAACAAAAATCCGGACTTCCCACTCTTTCTGGAAACCAGAAGGATTAACAACTCAATGCTGCTGCTGCTGCTGTCACTTTAGTCATGTCTGACTCTGTGTGACCCCATAGATTGCAATCCACCAGACTCTGCCATCTCTGGGATTCTCCAGGCAAGAACACTGGAGTGGGTTGCCATTTCCTTCTCCAATGCATGAAAGTGAAGTTGCTCAGTCATGTCCGACTCTTCATGACCCCATGGACTGCAGCCTACCAGGCTCCTCCGTCCATAGGATTTTCCAGGCAAGAGTACTGGAGTGGGTTGCCATTGCCTTCTCCGACTTTGCATTTAAAAGGGGTTTCTAGGATAGCCTGGGCATATCTCACAGCTCATTAAGGTACTGAACTAATACTACTTAAGGGGGGAAAGTTCCACTTCATTCTCTTTGCTGGTACCTGTAAATTTTGTTAAGAAATAAAGAAAACAAGGGGCAAGACTTTTCTTTTCATGAAAACTGTGATAAGAGCCTTTAGGGTGACCCGTAAGTTAGATTATTCCTCCTGTCACTCTCTTTTATTTGTGGGCTTTGTGACCTTGAGCAAGTCCCTTCCCGTCTCTGGGCCTCCATTTCACTGTCTATCAAAGGAAACACCATCAGGCAATTTTGTTTATCTGAAAACAAAAGGAGAGCTGCAGGAGTCCACGCTAGCCAGTTCCTCCATTCCTCCCGATTCTTGGTAGTCTAGCTTCCTGGTTGCCGGCTATCACTTGGTTTAGCCTCTCGTACAGAACAGGCTCACAGCGAATTCTTCGTAATAGTAACACTTTTCAGTCGCCATAAGCTTTCACTTTTATTTCCTTCTCGGCCATGACTGCGCCGCCCCTTCCCGTTATGCGATACCCAATGAGACTTAGAGCCGAAGAAACAGCTACTCCGCCCTGGCACTGGAGCAGGCTCTGGCCAGAAAACCGCCCAGTACTGGGACAGGGGCGTGACGCCAGCGGTCGGGCGGAACTACCACTCCCAGCGGGTAGTGCGCCGGGACCAGCCACTCAGGCCGCCAAAGCCCAGCCGTGTGGCCTGCTGGGGGCTGGAGTCTTAACGGCGCGCGCACGTGAAAGGAGGAAGGAAGGAGCCGAAGGTGCGAAAGGGTCGGAAAACACACGCGCCTACAAAACCGGTTTGTTAGTACTTGTAAGGTAGTTTGGAGAAGTGCGCTTGCTGAGAGGTGGGGTGTGGGAAGATGCAGAATGAAGGGGCGGGGAAAAATGGGTGCACATATACACCCCCACCCACTCATTCACCGGCGCCCAGGCCCTAGTGCCTGGAGAGGAGATATGAAGGGGAGTACCAAACCCAGCTGGTCTCCGCCTCTGAGGCGGCGCTAGGAAAGACAATGTTCAACTCTGTAGAGGGGCGGGGGCGCCGCCAGGGGCCGCAGCGGAGGGAGCTGGGGGCGGGGCGAGGAATAACCGCCGTCCTCTCGGCTAAACGTTGGCTGCTTGGGGCGCCGGCGGGGGTCACCCGAACTGGGCTCATGCGCATGCGCGTGCGCCCTTGTGGGCGGTGCGAACGGGTGGGCGTGTGTGAGGCGGGATCAGATTGGGGGAGGGCCAGGCTGGTCGTCGCTCCTCCCCCTCCACCCGGTCTGCCCCTCCTGGGCCGTGTGGGCCGGGCAGCCATTTTGGGAAGACCTTTGTTATGGTTGTGGGCTCTCCACCTCTGCCGGATCAGGAAACTGGGGACGCACCCTCAGACGCCGCGACTGGTCCCTAACTGTAGCCCCTCCACTGCCCGGTGAGTGAGAGTTCACGACAACGGGCAGAAGGGGATCGTGAGTGACCCGGCGCAGGGCTCCACCCGGTGCCTGACTGACCGGCTGTTGAAACAAGTTGAAGGAGGCTCTCACACAGGTGGTTGGGTGTAGGTCGGTCCGGGGACCGGGAGCAGAGGCCACGGGTCGTGTGGTTCGAACGGGGCACCTTCCCCCACGCGTGGAGCTTTGCACACGACCGTCGTCGAGACTCTGCCAGAGCGCTCCTACTTCAACTTTGCTCTTCGGGTCGGAACACTCACCTGCGGCTCTCTGGCTCCTCTCCAGGCGTTCCGGCTTGTTGGTGATTGAGTAGCTTGGTTTACGGGTTACTTTTTCTTTCTCTTTCTTAAATTAGAGCCAAGGGCTTTTGTTTTCCAGTGATGGAAAAATCTAAGGGGAAAAAACGTGTGAGTCAAATGTGGGGTATCAGAGGAAAAGAAGAGCTTTAACCCCGCACCCCTGCCCCCAGTGTTCCGGTTCCCCTTGGTAGCGAGGTGTTTTCGTTGATTTAGATTGTCTGTCCAGCCCCTACCGACTCCTCCCTACCTGGAGAAAAAAGCTGGTCGATCTTTAAGTGTTTTAGTGAGGACTTTTAATGTTTTATATCTACCTCTCCCTACTCCCCGTGAAACTCAAAAGAAAGGCTGAATCTAAAATGGCTGTAGCTTGGGGAAGTGCCCCGAGCTTATTAACTTAAATACGTTAACAAATCTCGAATTCTTAGTTATTTTTCCTTAGTTGTTTTTCAACAACTGGGTCTTTTGATCTTACTGTTGTCTTATATTGAAGAGTCTTTGCTAGGTGAAAACAAAGGTGAGGCTAAAGTAGTTTGCTTACTCCAAAAGTTTACATAAGAGTGGGTGCGGTTTTTTTGGTAGTTGCTTATAGTTTTGAAATTGTGCTGTGGTGGTAATTTTATCAGCCAACTTTGTGCTGTTAAAGTTGGTTTGTCATATTTGTTAAAATACTTGCTCTTAATGTTTATTGCTTATCTGGGAAAAATAAAGTTTATGATGGCTCATGTTTTAGTTTAGTAACATAAGTCACATTCTGTGTAATTCTTTCCAAAAAGTATAGTGATTGGTCTTCAGTAGACTTAGATTTGCAGTTTGGTCGATTGCTGGCCTTTTCTAAGGTCTTTTATGTTGGGACATGTCTCAGAAGAATGTAAGACAAATGAAAACAAACTTTTAAGTGCAGTGCCTTATTGTTGTGCCCTTTCAAACAAAAGGCTGTTTTTTTGTTTGCTGCTTTAAAAAAAACGATTAGATCCAGAGGTTTAACTGAAAACAAAAGGGCATAGAATGGAAATCAAAAACAGTTAACTTCAGTATTTGGGAAGTTGCTCCAGTTTCAAGTTGAAATCTGTCTAAAAGATAAAATAACAAAGTGCTAATTTTGAATGAGAAGTTTGGAATTAATAGGAAAATAAACTATTTTACTTCATCTTCCTTCCCTAGGGAGTCAGTTTCAATTTACCTTTCCACATTGGTTCAATACAAAAGTTTACTTTTGTCAACTCCCCTAGGATTTGTTGTTGTTGTTCTTAAATTATTTTGGTGGTTTTACAGAAAAAACGTTTAAAGTGCTTTATAGAAATTACAAGTCAGTTGCTTTGTGTTTTGCTTTTGTTGACTACTGAACCCATAAACTTGGGTGAGAACTCATTTTTTTAAAGGTTCAGCTTGTGCATACTGATACAAATATTCTTTCAATTGATTCTGAATAGTATCTTATCAAAGCTCTTGAAATTTGGTGGTGGTGGGTGTTAGGAAGCCATTATTTTGAGTAAATTCAGCTTGGTTTTCTCGTCAGTGGCTGTTTAGTAGTTTGGTTGAGGACAGCACATGCAGCCATTTTAATAAGTTTGGAATGACAAGAAATCTGGGACATATTTCTGTTTATAATTAATATTTAAATACTTACGTAAAACATAACAATTTTGAATCATACTTCCAACAAATTGCGTATCCTTGTTTTATGATTAAAACATAAAGTGTATGCACTTAGTAACAGGAGTAACTAATGTGCCATTGGCTTACAGTTGCCTGAATTGCTTTATATTTTTATTAGTTTATTCCTGTGAGGTAGATATTGTTTTATTCCCATTATTTTAGTTGAGGAAAATAAGTTCAGATATTCATCCAACTAGTATGTATTTAAACCTAAACAATTTTTAAAATATCCCAACTGAAAAAGTAGTTTGTGGAAAAGGCAAATTGTGCTATGTATTTATGGTTTTTCAACTAATTGTAATGGGGAGGGAATCTAGGTGATACTAAGATGAAAAACTTGAATGAAGTTTTTGGCTTTCCCCATTCATAGAAAGGGACTGCCCTGGTGGCTCAGGTGTAAAGCGTCTGCCTACAATGCGGGAGGCCTGGGTTCGATCCCTGGGTCAGGAAGATCCCCTGGAGAAGGAAATAGCAACCCACTCTAGTACTCCTGCTTGGAAAATCCCATGGACGGAGGGGCCTGGTAGTCTGCAGTCCAAGGGGTCGCAAAGAGTCGGACACGACTGAGCGACTTCACTTTCTTTTTTTTTGCTTTTCATGCATTTATTGGGGCCATCGGGGCGGGGGCCGCTCCCTGTCAACGGAGGTGCTCACAGTCTCTTCAGCCACTCCAGGCTCGGGCCCTGGGGGTCCTGGGGGTGGCTGGGCACATCAGGCATGTTCCCGTCATCTCGGAGGGGCACTGGGTAGTTGTACGGTGTGGCCCGGTTGATCATGAGCAAGTACTTGGTGTAGGGGCTGAGTGTGGGCACGATTACAGCGAGGCCCGCAATGGCGAAGGATGCCACTAGCACAGGTTCCTTGGCCCAGACATTCTTGAGGAAGGCTGCGACTCTCTCAGCCATCTTGGTCGCGGCCGCGACTTCACTTTCTTTCTTATCTTTCATACATAGAAAACATACTACTTCGTAACTGACTATAGCTGCCATTGTCTGCAGTTTGATATGTGGTTGTGCTGAGAGGTAGCTGCCCAAGTCACTTCAAAATCAGACTGATTTTTAAACCCACTGGATTTCTGCTCAAAACAAAACTGGCTACAATCAATCTTGAAAAATAATTCAGTGAGATGAGCAGAACTTCTTTTGTCCACAGGTATATCTTAACTAATAAGGTAAAATATTGCTTATGTTACGAATTTTATAGGTGATTTCAAATATACTCCACAAATATTTAAAGGCATCTGATGCTGGGAAGGATTGGGGGCAGGAGGAGAAGGGGACGACAGAGGATGAGATGGCTGGATGGCATCACTGACTTGATGGACATGAGTTTGAGTAAACTCCGGGAGTTGGTGATGGACAGGGAGGCCTGGTGTGCTGCGATTCATGGGGTCGAAAAGAGTTGGACTGAGCGACTGAACTGAACTGAACTGAATAGTTGTTTTTATTTCCTGAAGCAAATAAACAGCTTTTTGGTCAGACTTCCCTGGCAATCCAGTGATTAAGAGTTTCGCTTTCATTGCAAGGAAACCTGGGTTTGATACGTGGCTGGAGAAGTAAGATCCTGCATGCAGCATGGCATGACAAAAAATAATAGTAATAGTAAAAGTTATTTATTATTTTTTTAAAAATTGACCTTTAACTAATCTGTTGGACATGTTATTTTTCAAACAAAATGGTTCAATCATTCTTTTAAGAAACACTAAGAAATGCTGTAGGCTATACTGTGGTGCCAGTTTCAGCCTGTTAAGGTCTAGAAATGCCTAGGTGACTATAAAACATTCCTGCCACCCAGGAACTTAGTTTAGCAGATAAGCACAAAAATATTCACAGGATAACAACACAGAAAGCTGTCTTTCTTAAAGCAGTTAATTTTTAACATAGTCATTAAGCTTACCTTCCTTTTCTGTAATAAAACTACTTTGCCATATATTAATCAGATGTCAGACAAGAGGATCATCAGTATGAACAAAGTTTTAGTGCACTTATCTGAGTAGCAGGTCTGTATGTGTGGAATAAGTTGGTTGTGTTTTTGGTTTTTTGTCTTACAAGAATTAAGTTTAATTATACTTTATATTGCAAACTCTGGTTTCTGCTGATTATAAGTTTGAAAGTGTTAGTCCCTCAGTCGTGTCCAACTCTTTGCGACCCCATGGACTGTAGCCCACCAGGCTCCTCTGTCCATGGAATTCTCCAGGAAAGAACACTGGAGTGGGTTGTCATGCCCTCCTCTAGGGGATCTTCCCAACCTAGGGATCGAACGTGGGTCTCCTGCATTTCAGGCAGATTCTTTACTGTTTGAGCCACCAAAGATTATATATTTAATTGTCATTATATAAAAAAGTTCTCTTCTGAATTACTGCTGTCCTTGAAGTTTACAAGTATGTTGAAAAGTTGGTTTGGGGGTTCTTTTAGTTAGTTAATTAAAAGGTAGAACTGTCCAGTGTTCCAGCTATGTGCTTATGAATTATTAGCTCTGCTTCTAATTAGTCTTACCAGGTATGGTGGAAGGATAGTGAGAACCATTTATTGAAGGCTTCATAAGCTAGAGGGTGTAACAGAGTCCATTATATATATTCTTGTTACTCCTTAAAACACTTGTTTAAATAGGTGATATTAATGCTTCTATACGTGAGTGTACAGAGGATCCAAGCAGTTCAGTGGTTTTCATAACATAGTGAAAGGTGGGGACTCAGACAGCTGTCTGATTCTGAAGCTGGATTTTCACCACATCATGTAGAGAGATGGTGTGGTGGTATGATGAGCATAGTGCCCTTGGTTTGAATCTCTGCATTACCACCTAAAGCTTTGAAACTTTGGTAAAGTTTTAGGTATGATTTCTGCCTGCTTCTTTGTTAAATGGGGGTAATAATACCGTCTCATAGAGTTTTTGTGGGAAATAAATAACATTTGTATAGTTCCTAATGCAATGCCTGACCATTGTAAGTACTTCATGATTGTCAAGTAAATCTTTCAAAATTGTCTTTATCTTTTACTCATTGAATTAAATTGTATGGAATCTGAACAGCATATGGGCTTTTTGGTATTCCTTTTTTCCTTTTCTAGTTATTACTTTTCTGTTGACTTCTCTTTATTTGAATCAGTATCCAGGCCCCACACACTGTAGTTGACTGATATTCTTTTAAGCCTCTCTTAGTTTGTATGTTTCTTCTGGGTTTTTTCCCTTGTACTTTGTTGAAGAAACCAGGTTATTTCTCTTGCAGTTTCCCCCATTCTAGATTTTCCTGTAAATTGGTAGCCTTTTTTTTCCCCCTGGTTTGTTCAGTGTTTCTCATATCATTTTCTCACAATTTCTCTGTTGAGCAGCATAGAGTAATTGTATGAGATATTAATCCTCCTTCAACATGGTTGTAAAATGGAGTGTTTGTTTTGGTCCTGTGCCCAATTCAATGTTAACTTTTCCAGGTAGTTTGTTTCTTGTCCTTTTTTTCCCTACCTAGTGTTTATTTGTTGTATTATAAAATTGAGCTAATTATGCTGCGTTTGTAGTGGTTTTGTCTTCTTTTTTGGCTACTAGTGAGTAGTTTCCTCAGCCTGTTTGGTCTGAAAATTTCTCTTCTCAAAACAGCATTTTTTTCCTATTGTTTACGCCCCGCCCTGTGTGTGCGTGTGCGAGCCAGGCCTCTTCAGTCGCATCCGACTCTGTAACCCAATGGACTGTAGCCAGCCTACCAGGCTCCTCTGTCCATGGAATTCTTAGGGTAAGAATACTGGAGTGGGTTGCCGTGCCTTCCAGGGGATCTTCCCCACCCAGGGATCCTGTCTCTTATGTCTCCTGCATTAGCAGTCAGGTTCTTTACCACTAGTGCCACCTAGGAAGCCCATTTCCCTCCTAGTCCTTAACTATTAAGCATTACACCTATGGAGTACTCACTGTAAACAAAACCCTTTTTTTATTTCCCTGAGAAAAGCATCCAGGCACTGTTCTTAACACTTTACATATATTCACTCACTTAATCATTGACTTTCCAACAATCTCCAATTACAGATAAGGATTTGAAGCAAAAAGAGGTGAAGTGACTTGTCCAAAGTCATGCAGCTAGTACATGGCAGATCCAGAATCTAGAAGAGCTAGAAGAGCAGATCCAGAGTCTGCTCTTCTAACTTAAAATTAATGTTTGGATTTTGAGCAAAAAATTTATTCTTGAGAAGAGATTTTTAAATATGCTTGTACATAAAACTAATCCACTTAGTTATCTGACTCTTATAGCCGGAATTTAATGTGTCAGATTGCATCAGGTGATAAATATACTTTTGTAACATAGTATGTTTCATAATATGTTTGTTTATTTGGAACTGTTGTGATTTAAGTAAATTACATTTCTATTAGTGGGATAGTATATAGGTATGTTTGCAGCAGGTGCTTGTGACCTTTTAATAGCAAAATGTTGGAAAGGAGATAACTACCTGAGGAAGGTTGCAGATTTTAGTCTAAAAATTTTGTACTTTGTGAAATTACTTTCAGGTAATGTTTTTTGGAGAATGAATCAGAAGGCACAATGATTAAAATTTGTTACTAATGGGAAGACTGGGAAGATTTATATGTTGGACATTCTAGTAATTGGACTTTAAAGTTTTTCTTTGTTTCTTTTGTCTGTTTACCATTTAACCCTGTTCCAATATTGCCTTTTTGTGAAACTTGGTGGGAGTGGAAGCTGGAGAAGGACATGTAACTTGTTGGCATATACACATGTACTTTCTTTCCCAGGCCCCTGGTAGCTGTGACCCAGCTGTGCCAATCAAGTACACTTGACTGGGTACTTGAATCTGGAGTGAGAGAGATAAAAAAGAGCAAGGACAGTTTAGAATTAATTCTGTTGACTTGTGGCAGTGGCATACTAGCTTGTGGGCAGTTTTCTGAGAGACTTCTTCCTGTGATGTGACTTTGGTTGGTGGTTTTGACTGCTTAACTTGACTTGATTTTTACAGGTTTGCCAAATCATCTTTTTTTTTTTTTTTTGGAACTCTTAATATCCTGTTGATAAATTTCCTATTCTGCTAATATGCCAAAACCGGATTTCTGTTTTTCAACCAAGGATCCTAATTTGTAAACTTGACTAATAAAATTTGCCCCTTCTAAAAGATACAGTTACTGCCTCTATTTAGAGTGGTGTCCTAACTCAATAAATAAAAAGTCCATGAATGTCTTTTTTAAAGATAAATCCAGGCAGGAATTTTCCCTTTTATCCACTCCCAATTCTTAAGAGCAGTCGTTCTCAACGTTTTTAAATATATATGGGATAAGGCCTGGACATTATTAGTTTATTAAAGCCCCCTGTGTGATTCTGTGTTTATTTCTTTTATTTTTTTAAAAAACAGTGAATGTGCTGTGTAGAATATTAGAGTATACAGATATGTGAAAATAAAAACTTGACATTCCTGTCATTCAGAAATCACTACTGTTATCTTTTGGTGCATTTCCCCTCCAGATCTTTCTCTAAGCACATATATGTAAGTTTTTACTTTTATTTTACTAAAATGAGATCAGTTTACAGCTTGGCTTTTTTTTTAACTGGGTGATACCCACACTCCATATTCCTTTCCTTTGGTATGCAGGTGCTATTATTCAAATTTCCCCAGCTGATCCAAAAAAAAAAAATGTTTGCTACTGCATCTATCCAAACTAATATCTGAACCAGGACCTTGTCCATTGTAACCCTTTGTTTAGGGAATTTCTTAACAGTCCAGTGGTTAGGGCTCAGCACTTTCTTTCCATGGCCTGGACTCAGTCCCTGATTGGGGAACTAAAATCCCACAAGCTGTGCAGTGTGGCCAAAAATAAATAAAGTAATTTAAAAATAATAAAAGTAATTTAAAATGCACTTTGTTTAATTTGTCTTTAATCTAACTTTGTTGTTGAGTTGCTAAGTTGTGTCTGACTCTTTTGTGGCCCCATGGGCTATAACCCACCAGGCTTCTCTGTCCATGGGATTTCCCAGGCAAGCGTACTGGAATGGGTTGCTATTTTCTTTGCCGGGGATCTTCCCAATCCAGGGATTGAATCTGTGTCTCCTGCATTGGCAGTTGGATTCTTTACCACTTACACCACCTAGGAAGCCCTTAACCTAGCTTAGTCCTTATTTTTCAGTGATGCTGACTTTGAGACTGGACTGGTTGTCCTGAGAGTGCTTTTGTACAGTTGCATTCTTATGGTATCACTTAGTTTATTCCTTTTGTTCCTGTATTTATCTCTAAAGTTTACAGGTAAAAGCTTGACAGATTTATATCTAAACATTTTGGTGAGAATACATCATAGTTCTATCTCATTTTGCATCATGTCATAATTCACATAATACCTGGTTGACCTACTTTTAGTAGTGCTAAGGTTGGTTCTTGGATTAAGGTGATAATAGTTGTGTCCATATATTAAATAGTAAGTCTTGCTACTTGCAACAAGAAACTAATTTGAGTGTTGCTACTTTATACAAGTTCCTTGTTTGTTGTTAATCATTGGCCTAATTTTTTAAAGACAGCTTTATTGAGATAGAATTTACATAACAAACTACCCACTTTACATGTACAATTTAATGGGGGGTTTTTTTTTGTTTGTTTTTTAACTATATTCACAATTGTATAACCATCGCTACTATCTAATTTTAGAACATTTTCATCACCCCAGAAAGAAGTCTCATGACCATTAGCATTCACCTCTTCAACCCTAGGCAGCCACTAAACTTTCTGTCTCTGTGGAATTGCCTATTTTGGACATTACATATAAATAGAATTATACAGTATGCGGTCTTTGGTGTCTGGCTTCCTTCACTAAGCATAATGTTTTTAATTTTCATACATGTTGTAGTATGTTTCAGTATTTTTCTTTTTTTTTTGCCATATAATCTAATGTATGAATATTCCACATTTTGTTTTTTTACTCATCAGTTGATGGGCATTTGCATTTTTACCTCTTTGCAGTTGTTAGTAATGCTGTTATGAACATTCATGTCTTGAGTTTTTGTGTGGATATATGTTTACATCGTTCTTGGATCTTTCTAGAAGTGAAATTGCTGGGTCATATGGTAACTGACTTTTTTTTTTTTTTTTTTTTTGGTAACTGACTTTTTAAGAAACTGTTTTCTGAATTGATCCCTTGGTCTCTTGGGCATCTTGAGAGAAATATCTCTCCATATCCTCTGCTCGCTTTATATTTGGGTTGTCTTTTTACTGTTGTAGGATTCTTTTTTAATTGAAGTTTGACATTTTATTTCAGGTGTATATGATAATTTTATAATTACAGCAGATATCACAAGATAAGCAACGCAATAAGTCTAGTTAACATTTGTCACCATATAGAATTTTTTTCTTGTAATGAGAACTTGCAACTTTTAAATATTCACTGCAGTATAATCAACAGAGAGGCCTGGCGTGCTGCGGTCCATGGGGTCACAAAGAGTTGGCTACAACTGGGCAACTGAATGACATAATTAACTGTGGGGCTTCCCTGGTGGCTCAGCAGTAAAGAATCCACCTGCCAGTGCAGGAGATGCAGGTTTTATCCCTGGGTAGGGAAGATCCCCTGGAGAAGGAAATGGCAAACCACTCCAGTATCCTTGCCTGAAAAGTCCTATGAACAGAGGAGCCTGGCAGAATATAGTCCATGGGGTAGCAAAAGAGTCAGACATGACTTGGTAGCTAAACAACATAATTAACTACAGTCACCATGCTATACCTTTTATCCCCATAGCTTATTTATTTTGTAACTGGAAGTTTGTACCTTTTGACCCCTTTAACCATTTGGCCCACCCCACCCCACCTCTGGCAATTACCAATCTGTTCTCTTTATATGAGCTTGGTGCTGCTTTTTTAGATTCTATATATGAGTGAGATCATAAAGTATTTCTCTCTCTCTATCTTATTTCACTTAGCGTTGTACCCTCACAGTTCATCCATGTTGTTGAAAATGACAAGAATTCGTTCTTTCTTATGGCTGAATAATATTTCAGGGTGTGTGTGTGTGAACATGAATGGGGGTGCATAGCTTTTCAAGTTAGTGCTTTCCTTTCCTTTGGAAAACACTCAGAAGTGGAATTGCTGGATCATTTGATAATTCTGTTTTAAATTTTTGAAGAACCTCCATACTGTTTTCCATAGTGACTGCACTAGTTTACATTCCAATGAACAGTGCATAAGGGTTCCGTTTTCTCTACATCCTTGCCAGTATCTTGTCCTTTTTATAACATCAATAACTATTCTCATAGGTTTAAGATGATATTTTATTATGATATTATTTGGAATACAAGTCCCTTACATGATACATGATTTGCAGATGTTTTCTCTCTACATTGTCCTTTCACTTTCTTGACTGTGTCCTTTGAAGCACAAATGTTTTTAATTTTGTTAAGAAAGTTCAATTTATCTTTCCCTAACTTAAAATCACTCCTCTGTTTACTTTTAGCTCTTATACTAAGGCTTTTGACCCACTTATAGTTAATTTTTGTGTTATTGTAGTGGACATCCAGTGGTCATTGCACCATTTGTTGAAAAGAAAGACCATTTTCCCCCTGTTGATATATCTTGGCTTCTTTGTTAAAAATCATTTGGCCATACTTACTAGGTTTACTTCTGGTTTCTTGGTTCTGCTCCATTGACCTCTGTGTTTATCCTTATGCCAGTAGGCAGAATTGAAGCCCTTATATATGTTCCTTTTTGATTATATATCTTTGTGTCTTTCATCCTGAATTTGGTGTTGGTCATTCTCTTGTAATTTTAAGTAATTGTGCTTTCTTTGACTATATCCCAAAACTAAGGCTTCCCTAGTAGCCTAGCTGGTAAAGAATTTGCCTGCAATGCAAGAGACCCCGGTTTGATTTCTGGGAAGTTCCCTTAGAGAAGGGATAGGCTACCCACTCCAGCATTCTTGGACTTCCCTGATTGCTCAGATGGTAAAGAATCCGCCTGCAATGTGGGAGACCTGAGTTCAATCCCTGGGTTGTGAAGATATCCTGGAGGAGGGCATGGCAACCCACTCCAGTATTCTGGCCTGGAAAATCCCCATGGACAAAGGAATCTGGTGGGCTACAGTCGATGGGGTCACAAAGAGTCGGACTCGACTGAGTAACTAAGCATTTCCCAAAACTATCTGATACTGTTACTCCTTTTTTGTTTTTATTTTTTGTACTCATTTTTTAAAACTTTATATGGTATCATAATTTTTTATTTTTAACAACTTTTTTATTCTCTTTTGTGAGAGTCATCAATTTTGTTTGTGCACATCTCTAATGTGATCACTTCCTGCTGTACAGCACTGTACAAACCCACAATTTAATCAGTCTTGTGTTGTTGTTTAGTTGCTAAGTCGTGTCCAGACTTTTTTGCAACCCCATGGACTGTAGCCTGCCAGGCTCTTCTGTACCTGGAATTTCCCAGGCAAGAATACTGGAGTGGGTTGCCGTTTCATTCTCCAGGGGATCTTCCCGATGCAGGGATCAAACCTATATCTCCTCATTGGCAGGCAGATTCTTTACCATTGAGGCACCAGAGAAACTCTAAATCTGTCTACTGGTAGACATTTAGGTAATTTAGTTTTTTGTCTACTGTATACAATCCTGTAGCAAATATTCTTAAGCATTTTGTCTTACTTTCACGTATGGTTAAGATTGGGTGGGTCATAGATGTTTCACAGCTTCAATTTTGTATTTGTCAAACTGTTTTCGAAAGTAGTTGTATGAGTTTACACTCAAACCAGCAATATGTGAAAATTTCTTGTTGCTTTATATTTTTATCAGCACTTGATAGTTTCAGGATTTGTTTTTGCCAGTCTGGAGAGTGTGAGATAGTACCTCATAATTTTACTCAGAGGTTTTAAAAGTATGAGTTTATGAGTAATTCTGAGTAATACATTATGTAGTGCTTTATTGTATTTCAGAACACTCAATTATCGCATGCATGTCTCTTATGGGCAGGGTAATATGTTAAATATGCATTTATATTTTTTGACAGATAACTTGGTCATCATTGAGTTTATACTAGAATTTTTTTGTTTGTTGGACTCCTATCATGTAATAGCAGACCTTATTTATCAGTATTAATAATCATGCTGGTAAGTGTTATCTTAACAGACAGAAATGCAGTGAAAGAAATCTTTCTTTGAAAGAAAGGTATATCTTATCTCTTTTTGGTTCATTGAAAGATGTGCTCACATTTCATGGCTTAGAAGTTGTAGGTATGAGTTAATCTCCTGAAATTAAAAAAAATAAAGTAGAATATGACCCCGGGCTCTTTCCTCTGATGAAATAATAATGTGAAGGTTAAAAATTAAGCAAGGCACCAGTAACCCTGGAGTTCTCCTTATTAAGGACTTGGGAAGGAAACTAATGTGCAGTTAACAAATGCGTATAGACTGTTGTAGGGTTTCTCAGTCCTTTAGAGGAATTGAAAGTGGTAGACATTTAAACCTAAGTAATATTTTTTTCAAATCATGAGATTTGGAAAGGAAATTTTAGGGCCAGTGAATATCTGAAGATATGCAAAGTCAATAGTCTTGGACTCTGCAGTTTAAGGAATAAAGAATGTTTAAAGAGAGGTCTTAAGAAAGGTTAAAGGAGATGCTAATGGATAAAGTTACCAACATTTCTTAAAGAAATGATTATTTAATGGTCATCCTGTCTGTACTAAGAGATTATCACATTTGCTCTTAATCCCTATCAAGCATAGGGAAATAAATATATAAACAGGTAAATAATACATGGTGATGGATACCTGAGTATAGGTATGTGCATGATCTAATGCTTCATGAAGTAGAGATTTATTAAGTCACCCACTTAGAGGTGAGAACTGAAGACTTAAAAATGAATGAGATGGTGAAGAGATTCCAAAGAAACAAAATGTGCTGCATCAGAGCTTTTAGGTAGTGGTTATACTTACAGAGCAAAAGAAAAAGAATAAGAAAAGTAGTAATCACGGAGTAGGGAGAAGAGCAGGATATCCTGATGCAATGGATGGTTGCCACTATGCTGCTCCCTGACAAAGGTTACACCAGTCCTTTGTGAATATTTTCAGTGTGGATGTGTCAACTTTCCTGTCTCCTTTCCTTCTTTCCTAACATGAGTGAGTTGTAGTATAGGAATAGACAAATGAACAAGTGGAACAGAAGTCTAGAAACAGATCCATGCATATGTAGAAACAATTTAAAATTGAGCTGGCCTTTTGAGGGGTAATAGCCCACGGCTTACAGGATCTCAGTTGCCTGGCCAGGGATTGAACGTGGGCCATGGCAGTGAAAGCCTGAAATCCTAACCACTAGGCCACCAGAGAACTCTGAGCTGGCTTTATAAATCAGTGGAGAAAGAATGGTTTGGGACTAGTTACTCATGCAGTAAAAAAAAAAAAGAAAGAAACTGAACCTGGATTCATACTGGATACAAATCAGTTCCAACTGATTGATATCTTAAATGTGAAAGGCAGAACTATAAAACTAAGAAGATAATGTAGGTAAATTCTTTGAACTTTAGGGAAGAAAGGCTTTTATACTTTAGATTAAAAATATGTATCTTAGGAACTTCCCTAGCAGTCCAGTGGTTAAGACTCTGTGCTACTGCTGCACAGAGGGCACCAGTTCAATCCCTGGTTGGGAAACTAAGATCCCACATGCTGCATGGTGTCCCCCCCCAGCCCTGCCAAATAATCATGTCTTGATCAGCAATTTTGACTACATTTTTTTCTCAGCTTTTTATTTAAAAATTTTATTGGAATATAGTTGATTCACAATGTTGTGTTACGTTCGGGTGTGTTGATTACGTTTAAAATAAGAACTTATTCATCAAAAAGAAAAAAAACCCCATGAAGTTGGAAAAGATGGGTCTAATTGTAGTCTCTTACTTCAGATAAAAAGACCAGCTACTGAAAGAATGGTAAAATGATAAGAATAGATAATTTTACCAAAAAATGAAACACAAAGAGATGATAAATAGATTAAATGATGCAAAGACTGTGGTAGGTCATCATTTTATACCCACCAGCAGAGCAGAAAATTAACTGCCAGTCTAGCCGTATCTAGCTTTGTGAGAGTGTGGAGCAGATGGAACTCTAAAAATAACCACTTCTGCTGGTGTAAATTGGTGACCTGATTGAAAAGCAATATGGCATTACCTTGTGAAGTTGAAGATGTACTACCTGTTAGTCAGCAGTTCCTTCATTTATTTATGTATGCATTCAGCAATGAGTACCTACTATGTAAGATAATGTTCTTTGTGCTTTGGTTCAGTGGAAGACGTTAAAAATGTACAGGAGGTCAGTCCTATAGAAAAAGGTTACTTGACAGAATAAAAACAGATTGCTATCAGGTCACTTCTTGTTTTTCACTTTTTTGGATAAAGTTCTAAAAGTGTTATGTATAGTTTGTTAAGCAGTGCCACTGCATTCTTTGAGTCCTTCTAGATTTACCTAAATGATATAAAAAAAATCATTCATCAATCCATCATCAGAAGTAATTTTTATGATCTGTTAGCTGAGAAATAGGTTACATCCATTTTCAGTTCTGTGGTATAAGCAGATTGTAAACTATCCTATCTATGAGATGATGTTGCATTCTAGGAAATATGCCAAAAGCTTGTCCAATTACTAAATTGTATCTATTGAGTTTCCCTGTGGTCTGTTTTGCCACAACTTTCACCTCAGGTTCAAAGGATTTGAATAAGCCACTCATTATATACAAATACATAATACGAATATTTATTAGAGCATTATCTAGCTTACTTTCAATATACTAACATTAAAAGAAAAGAGAACTAGAAACAGCAGAAGATACATCACCAAATTGGTCTTTTTATTTCAAATTGGGTTTTGACAAACATCTACACTCAAGGAGTGCTGAGAAGTCCCTTGTCACAGCACATCTGGAGACCCAACTGGGAAAAGGTCCCAGGCAGCCAGTCAGTTCTGAGGGTGACTGCAAAATTGCAGTTCACGATTCCCAAGGGTAATCCTAGGACGCAAACTGATAGCATCATCAATCTGTGAGCAAACTGAAGCTCTGATTTATGTTCACACGTAAAACTTCAATTCAGTCAGACAGTTGTGTCTGACTCTTTGCGACCCTATGGACTGCAGCACTCCAGGCTTCCCTGTCCATCACCAACTCCCGGAGCTTGCTCAGACTCATGTCCATTGAGTCAGTGATGCCATCCAGCCATCTAATCAGCTGCCATCATCCCCTTTTCCTCCTGCCTTCAGTCTTTCACAGCATCAGGGTCTTTTCCAGTGAGTCAGTTCTTTGCATCACGTGGCCAAAGTATTCACATTTCAGCTTCAGTATCAGTCCTTCCAATGAATATTTAGGACTGATTTCCTTTAGGACGGACTGGTTGGATCTCCTTGCAATCCAAGGGACTCTCAAGAGTCTTCTCCAACACCACAGTTCAAAAGCATCAATTCTTTGGCACTTATCTTTCTTTATAGTCCAACTCTCACATCCATACATGACTACTGGAAAAACCATAGCTTTGACTAGATGGACCGTTGTTGACAGAGTAATGTCTCTGCTTTTTAATATGCTGTCTCCGTTGCTCATAACTTTTCTTGCAAGGAGCAGGCGTCTTTTAATTTCATGGCTGCAGTCACCCTCTGCAGTGATTTTGGAGCCCAAGAAAATAGTCTGTCACTGTTCCGCTGTTTCCCTATTTATTTGCCATGAAGTGATGGGACCGGATGCCATGATCTTAGTTTTCTGAATGTTGAGCTTTAAGCCAACTTTTTCACTCTCCTCTTTCACTTTCATCAAGAGGCTCTTTAGTTCTTCTTCACTTTATGCCATAAGGGTGTTATCATCTGTGTTTCTAAGGTTATTGATATTTCTCCTGGCAATCTTGATTCCAGCTTGGGCGTCATTCAGCCTGGCATTTCGTATGATGTATTCTGCAAAGAAGTCAAATAAGCAGGGTGACAATATACAGCCTTGACGTGCTCCTTTCCCAATTTGGAACTAGTCTATTGTTCCATGTCCAGTTCTAACAGTTGCTTCTTGACCTGCATACAGATTTCTTAGGAGGCAAGTAAAGTGGTCTGGTATTCCCATCTCTTTAAGAATTTTCCACAGTTTGTTTTGGTCCACAAAGTCAAAGACTTTGGAGTAGTCAATAAAGCAGAAGTGTTTTTCTGGAACTCTTGCTTTTTTGATGATCCAGCATATGTTGGCAATTTGATCTCTGGTTCCTCTGCCTTTTCTAAATTCAGCTTGAACATCTGGAAGTTCACTGTTGGTTGAAGCCTGGCTTAGAGGATTTTGAGCGTAACTTTGCTAGCATGTGAGATGAGTGCAGTTGTGTGGTAGTTTGAACATTCTTTGGCATTGCCTTTCTTTGGGATTGGAATGAAAACTGACCTTTTCCAGTCCTGTGGCCACTGGTAATGTCTCCAAATTTGCTGGCATGTTGAGTGCAGCACTTTCACAGCATCATCTTTTAGGATTTGAAATAGTTCAACTGGAATTCCATTACCTCCACTAGCTTTGTTAGTGATACTTCCTAAGGCCCACTTGACTTCACATTCCAGGATGTCTGGCTCTAGGTGACTGATAACACCATCATGGTTATCTGGGTCATGAAGATCTTTTTTGTATAGTTCTTTTGTGTATTCTTGCCACCTCTTCTTAATATATCGTCTGCTTCTGTTAGGTCCATACCATTTCTGTCCTTTGTTGTGCCTGTCTTTGCATGAAATGTTCCCTTGGTATCTCTAATTTTCTTGAAGAGATCTCTAGTCTTTCCTGTTCTATTGTTTTCCTGTTTCTTTGTATTGAAAACTGAGGAGGGCTTTCTTATCTTTCCTTACTATTCTTCTGAACTCTGCATTCAGATGGGTGTATCTTTCCTTTTCTCCTTTGCCTTTCATTTCTCTTCTTTTCTCAGGTAATTATAAGGCCTCCTCAGACAACCATTTTACCTTTTTGCATTTTTCTTTGGGATGGTCTTGATCACTGCCTCCTATACAATGTCATGAACCTCTGTCCATAGTTCTTCAGGCACTCTGTCTGTCAGATCTAATCCCTTGAATCTATTTGTCACTTCCACTGTATAAACGTAACGGATTTGATTTAGGTCGTACCTGAATGGACTAGTGGCTTTTCCTACTTTCTTCAGTTTAAATCTGAATTTGGCAATAAGGAGTTTGTGATCTGAGCCACAGTCAGCTCCCAGTCTTGTTTTTGCTTACTGTATAGAGCTTCTCCATCTTTGGCTGCAAAAAATATAATCGATCTGCTTTCGGTATTGACCATCTGGTGATGTCCCTGTGTAGCGTCGTCTCTTGTGTTGTTGGAAGAGGGTGTTTGCTATGATCAGTGCACTCTCTTGGCAAAATTCTGTTAGCCTTTGCCCTGCTTCATTTTGTACTCCAAGGCCAAATTTGTCTCTTATTCCCGGGATCTCTTGGCTTCCTACCTTTGCATTGCAGTCCCCTGTGATGAAAAGGGTATCTTTTTTTGGTGTTAGTTCTAGAAGGTCTTGTAGGTCTTCATAGAATCATTCAACTTCAGCTTCTTCAACATTAGTGGTTGGGGCATAGACTTGGATTACTGTGATATTGAATGATCTGCCTTGGAAGTGAACAGAGATCATTCTGTCATTTTTGAGATTGCACCCAAGTACTGCATTTCAGACTCTTTTGTTGACTATGAGGGCTACTACATTTCTTCTAAGGGATTCTTGCCCACAGTAGTAGATATAATGGTCATCTGAATTAAATTCAGCCATTACGGTCCATTTTAGTTCATTGATTCCTACAATGTCCACTTTTGCCATCTCCTGTTTGACCACATCCAATTTACCTTGATTCATGGACCTATCATTCCAGGTTCCTATGGAATATTGTTCTTTATGGCATCAGACTTGACTTCCATCACCAGTCACATCCACAACTGGGTGTTGTTTTCGCTTTGGCTCTGTCTCTTCGTTCTTTCTGGAGTCATTTCTCCACTCTTGTCCAGTAGCATTTTGGGTACCTACCAGCCTGGGGAGTTCATCTTTCAGTGTGGTATCTTTTTGCCTTTTCATGCTGTTCATGTGGTTCTCATGGCAAGAATACTAAAGTGGTTTGCCATTCCCGTCTCCAGTGGACCATGTTTTGTCAAAACTCTGACAAAACTTGGAATGTTGTTAAGCCCAGGGCTTGGTTGACCAGCCCCCCTCCAGGGACTCAACAGTCTTAAGATTCATCTGGTATCTTATCTATGCTGCTGCAAGGCTTGCACTCAGACCACAGTCAGAGCAGTGTCCAGGCCGATTAGAAGCAAGGTCAGAGGCCTGCTCTTCTTTGTCTCTGAAGCCTAAATAAGACTATTTAACTTCCCTAATATGGTGCAGCAGTTAAGAATCTGCCTGCCAGTGCAGGGGAGATACAGGTTTGGTCTCTGGTCTGGGAAGATCTCACCTGCTGCAAGGCAGCTAAGCCCATGAGCCACAACTACTGGAGTCTGTGTGCCCTAGAGCCCATGTTCCATAACACCTCAATAAGAAGCCCCCACACTGCAAGTAAAGTGTAGCCCCCACTCATCACAACTAGAGAAAGCCCTTGTGTAGCAGTGAAGACTCAGCAGAGCCAAAAATAAAAATAAATAAAAATTTAAAAGATAAAGTATACCTATTACTTTTTTACTTAAAAGCAGTTTTTATGGAGCCAAAATTAAAACAAGATTGGCTAAAAATTAGACACTGCATATTTTGGAATTTTCTCACAGATTATTTAAAAAAAATTAAAACCAAACCTCGGTGGTATTGTAGAAGTAACTTTGGAGTTGTCGTATATAGTATAGATAGAATAGAAATTTCATTTCATGGTTAAAGGTTATGCTTTCATTAAATGAATTTAAATGACACGTCAGCATCTGAGAGGAAGAAATGATTAAGTTGAAAGAAGTTTTTTTGTTTTTGCTTTGTGGTTTTTTGTTTGCTGTTTGTAAGTTCAGGCCATTATGTATGTCCTAGATTGCATTTTGGGAATATTTGTATTACCTAATATGCAGATGTAGTTTTTAATCAATTTATTTTGCTAGGAACTTTTTTTAAGCAGTAAAACTCTTTTAAGAGTCTTTGTAAATTATTAGTCTGTGGTGGTGGTTGTGTAGTCACTGAGTTGTGTCTGACTCTGTGACCGCATGTCGTAACTCACCAGGCTCCTCTGTCCATGGGATTTCCCAGGCAAGAATACTGGAATGGGTTGCCATTTCCTTCCCCAGGGATCTTCCCAACCCAGGGATCAAACTCATGTCTCCTGCATTGGCAGATGGATTCTTTACTGGTTTTTTTTTTTTTTAATTTATTTATTTTTTCAGTGGGTTTTATCATACATTGACATGAATCAGCAATAGATTTACACGTATTCCCCATCCCGATCCCCCCTCCCACCTCCCTCTCCATCCGATTCCTCTGGGTCTTCCCGGTGCACCAGGCCTGAGCACTTGTCTCATGCATCCCACCTGGGCTGGTGACCTGTTTCACCATAGATAGTATACATGCTGTTCTTTCGCAACATCCCACCCTCACCTTGGGATTCTTTACTGTTGAGCCAACAGGAAAGCCCAAGTATGTGGTAGGAATGAGTAAAGGTGCAGTGAAATACTGATATATGATAGTGCATAAATGAATATGGATTTATAGTATCAAATCTTTCAGCAAAAGTCAGTTAAAATGTTTCTTCATGTCTTGAATAGCTGTTCAACAAAATGTAATGCAAATCCCCAACATATGTCTAGTATGTTCCCTTTAATGTTTTCAAACTTTGTAAGTTCCTTTTATTCAGATATGTAATGTTGGTCTCGTAAAAGTAAATTTTTAGGATCTTTTCAACCTCGACAACTTGGAATCATGCAAAGCATGTACTGGGACACATTTTAATGCAGCTAGGACACAGTCTTAAACACAAGTAAATGAGTCCTTGCTGAGCTTCCCAGTAGATTGATACTTCCCAGAATTCAGGAGCATTGCTAGGATTCTTTCACCTAGGTGAAATAATGCTTTATGCCTTACCCTTATCTAACTTTGTGCTCTCATCATACTTGCTTACAGTAGCATTCTTTTATACTAGTAAGGGGACCAAAAAGTGACATCATTAAACAAAAGTTGTTATCACTCCTGTCACCACATTCTACAATGAGAACTCTCCAGCCTGAATCAAAAGACTTTCTTCTTAATCCACTTGGAATAGCACACCATAGTAAGATGGGTGAGGAGAAGGGCACTTGTGAAACATTCCTGGGAAAGAAGAATTAACGTGAGGTCTTGGCCACAGATGCCTATTTTTTTTTCTTTTCTTTTCTTTTAATTTTATTCATTTATTTCTGTCTGTGTCAGGCCTTCACTACTGTGTGGGCTTTTCTCTAGTTGTGGAGAGCCGGGGCTACTCTGCAGTTGTGGTGCACGGGGCTTCTCATTGCATTGACTTCTCTTGTTCTGGAGCACAGACTCTAGCGTGTGTGGGCTTCAGTAGTTGGAGTTCCCAGGCTCTAGAGGACAGGCTCAGTAGTTGTGGCCCATGGGCTTAGTCGTTCTTCAGCATGTGGGATATTCCTGAACACGGGTTGAACCTGTGACTCCTGCCATGGCAGATTCTTCACCACTGAGCCACCAGGGAAGCCCCATACAGGTGCTTCCTTATACGGAAACTTTATATGCAGTTTCAGAGAAGTGAACATATAGAAGTAGAAGGTAGAGAAGTTCCTTTCAAACTCTATGTCCAATTATCCCTTTTAGCCAAGATCAGTTGGTATAAGCCTGATTACATTTTGTAGAAAGAACCCCTTGTGGCTTCTTTGCATTCTTTCCCTGAGCTAGCTGTGGATATGATAGGTCTTTGGAACTTCATGGCTCAGCAGTACATGTTCTGAATCATTTTTGCCTGTGATGGAGTTGGATATATGGGTCATGTTCTTTTAAGGTATTGGCATGGCTAAATACATGAGATTGCAGTTTTATTCAGATCAGGACCATGGGACTTCCCTGGTGGTTCAGTGGTTAAGAACTTGCCTGCCATTGCAGGAAATGTGGTTCAATCCCTGGTCTGGGAAGATTCCATGTGCCTTGGGGCAAATAAGCCAAGGCCCTCATGGGCCTTGACTACTGAGCCTGCGCACTGCAACTAAAGGCCCTCGAGCCCATGCCCCACAGCAAGAGAAGCCCGCACACCACAACTAGAGAGTGGCCCCTGCTTGCTGCAACTAAAGAAAGCCTGCGCTTAGCAGCGAAGACCCCGTGCAGCCATAATAAATAAATAAAGTTTATTTTTTTTAAGGATCAGGAACCATGTACTTTAAAGCCACATTTTTTATGTGCTTCTTTTTTCTTAGCACCAAAAGGTTTAATTTTTCGTCATTCATCTTTACCTGGAAGCCAGCCACTCTTGACTAACCGAGATAAATAATAAGAGAAATAAAGAAGGCAAAAAAAAAAGTGTATAAATTAACATCCCTCTTTAGATTCTTGCTCCATAGGATTTTAAGGAATTTGTTCTGTTTTTCTAAGTATTAGAATTATTTCATAACTGGAAACAAATACAGTGTATATAATTCAGAAAGCAGTGAAATTAGAAAATTAGTGTTCTAGACCTAACCCAGTCACTTATTAGATGTGTTAACCTTGGTTAAGTCCCTTAACATTTTAGAGCTTACCTTGGCTTTTTCTTGTTAATCTCTGAGTGGATGGCTAACCTGGTGTTAGGAAGGAAAGAAGAATAAAGTATATGTTAGGAGTTGCACAGATTTGTGTTTTAGTTAAAAATTCTCCCAGAATATGACTAAATAAACCATCTGGCTTTATATTTCCTTTCATCCACTCTTTGATTGTGTGCTCAGTCATGTCAGACTCTTTGCCATCCCTTGGATTGTAGCTTGCCAGGCTCCTCTGTCCATGGGATTCTCCAGGCAAGAATACTGGATTGGGTTGCCATGCCCTCCTCCAGGGGATCTTCCTGACCCAGGGATCAAACCCAAGTCTCTTACGTCTCCTGTGTTGGCAGGCAGGTTCTTTACCACTAGGGCCACCTGGGAAGCCCTTTAAGAGTCGATAAAAAAGTAATGTGCTGTTTTTATATATTTGTTGGCTTATTAACCTTCAACATGTAAGAAGCACAGCTTCCATTTTAGTGGTAAAGAAACTGGGAGATACTCTTCAAATTTTGGAATTAAGAGGACAGATGAGTGTTCATTGGAGTTGTGGGAAGAAATTAAATTTGCAATGGATTGAAAAATAAATGGGTGGAGAAGGAAATGGCAACCCACTCCAGTATTCTTGCCTGGAAAAGTCCATGGACAGAGGAGTCTGGCGGGCTGAAGTCCATGGGATTACATGACTGAGCATGTGTGCACAAGGGTGGAGGGAAATGGGTTGGTAGCAATAAAGTGGTAGAACTAAAAAAAAAAAAAGAAAAATAAATGGGGAGTGAGAAAATGGAGATACTGACAGTACACTGCTCTTTATGGAAGTTTTGTTAAGACTGAAGGGAAATGAACCTAAATACCTAGAGGGATATCGGACTGTAGAGAAAATAAGAGTTAGTGAGGCCATGAACACATGTGGAATGATAATGGGAACTTAACTTAGAGGAGATTGAGATAAGGTCCCTGGCAGGGACATCCTCTCTAGCAACTTATTACAAGGTATAAAATTAGATCGTGTTATGAAGTATCTTGTAGATTGCTGGGCATATGGGAAGTAGCCAGAAAGTCAGAGGATTTGTAAAGCTAAAATATTTGACAGATGTTTGTGAATGAATGGTTGGATCAAGTATTCACATAGGCAGTTCTGATAGGCGTGTGCAGGAAGAGAGCATTTTATCTAAAAATTATTTAGATAAAACCTAAAAAGAATGATGTAGTACATTGTTTATATTTAATATTATGGTTTCTATTGACTTAACTGCACTATAATACTATTTTTTAAAATTGTGGCAAAATACATATAAGATTTACCGTTGTAACCATTTTAAAGTGTACAGTTTGATGGCAGCAAGTACACTCACAGTGTTTTCCAACTGTCATCACTGTCAGGTTCCAGAGCTTTTTCATTATCCCAAACATAAACCTCAAATGCATTAAGCAGTTACATCCCCTCCTCCAACCCCTGGTAACCACTAATTGTTCTCTGTCTCTCTGGGTTGGATATTTCATATAAATGGAGTCATGTAATGTGTTGTTTTGCATATTTGGTATCTTTCATTTAGCATAATGCTTTCAGAGTTCATCCTTGGAGCATGTATTCATTCCTTTTCATAGCTGAATAATATTCTATTGTATGAATATACCACATTTTTCTCATCCATCCACTGATGGGCATTTGAGTTTCTTCTTGTAGCTTTTGTGAATAAAACTGCGGTGAACATTCACTTACAAGTTTTTGTGTGGACACGTGTTTTCATTTCTCTTGGCTGTGTATCTAGGAATAGAAATGATAGATTGTATGCTAACTCTGTTTAACTTTTGAGGAACCACCAACTGTTTGCCACAGCACCTGCACCATTTTATGTTTTTACCAGCAATGTACGAGGGTTCCAATTTCTCTGCATTTTGCTTTGTCATAATCTGTAAAAATTAGTTTGTTAAACCTTTGAATCCTTATGCATGCAGGGTACCATGCTAGATGCTGTGTGAGTTTCAAAGAAGGGCAGGACAAGACTTTGTAGAAGCAACAGTTTTTTGGCCTTCTGGGAGTTAGAGTCAACATTTATAACTATCCTGAAAGGAGCAAGTGTTAAGTGCCATAGAAGGCACAATTAACTTACCTTGAAGATTTTAGACAGAGAGTTTACTAATGGGGAAAGGCTTAGTTCTTTTCTTCTTCTCTTAAAAATATTTATTTATTTTTGGCTACACTGGGTCTTTTGTTACTTTGCCCAGATTTTCTCTAGTTGCAGTGAGCTGGGGCTACTCTTCGTTCCAGTACATAGGCTTTTTCTCATTGCAGTGGCTTCTTTTGTTGAGGAGCACAGGCTTATAAGTCTGTGGGCTTTAGTAATTGCAGTGTACAGGCTTCAGTGGTTGTGCCTAGGGGGCTTAGTTGCTCCACAGCATGTGGAATCTTACCAGACCAGGGATGGAACCCGTGTCCCCTGCATTCACGGGCAGATTCTTAACCACTGTGCCACCAGGTAAGTCCTGAAAGGCTTATTTGTCGACTGTCAGACAGGGGAACTTAAACCCTGTTGTGTAGTTGATAGGAAGCCAGAAAACTTCTGAGCAGGGTAGTAATATAATGAACCTGGACTTTGGAAGAGAAATCTAGCAGCCAAGAGTAGAGGCTGAGGTAGAGGGCGGAAGAGTCTAGTAGTGCCTGTGAACCCAGTTTTGTTTGTTTGTTTTGGCTCTGCTCTGGGACATACAGCCAGGAATCAGTGCCGTGCCCCCTGCATTGGAATGTGGGGTCTTAACCACGCGACTGCCAAAGGAAGTCCCTGGAGCCGGGTTTTTAATTGAAGAGTAACACAGAAATGGAAACTAAGGAGTAAATAGATAGGACTTGGAGACTCTTATATAAATCTTTGTAATCTTCTTAGATCTCATCTCTTCTGATTTTAAACATCATCTACCAAACACTGGGCTTCCCTTGTGACTCAGCTGGTAAAGAATCTGCCTGCAATGCAGGAGACCTGGGTTCAATCCCTGGATTAGGACGATCCCCTGGAGAAGGGAAAGGATACCCACTCCAGTGTTCTGCCCTGGAGAATTCCATGGACTGTATCGTTCATGGGATCGCGAAGAGTCGGACACGACTGAGCAACTTTCACCAAACACTGACAATTCCCAGAATTCTCTCTCCAGAACAGACCTCTCTGAGATCCAGACTACATACTTGACATTTCATATTTAAATTTTTTAAGTCTTGATAACCACCCCGAAAGAGTTTTGAGTGATGTATTTTTCCTCAGTAGTTAGGCTAAAGTTGCTCCAATTAGTTCTGTAAAAATAGCCACAGCCGCAGAAGGCATAACCAGAGTAAAGACATTTCATTACAAAAACATTTTACTACAAAGGTGAAACAGAATGCTTGTAGTTACACCATCCTAATAAAACCATTATTGACATTTTAGTCTTTTGCTTCTAAAACAGGAATTTCTATTTCCTTTATCTGTCCTCTTTCTTCATTTCCCATTTGTCATTCATCTCCTCACCACCACATGCTGTACATGTACATGCACAGACCACACTTTGAAAGCTTGACAGCCTAGTATGTTGGAGATGGTCAGTAAGTAGTTATGGGCTATATAACAAATTTGGAACTTTCACTCCAGCAGCAAAGCATCACCAGTTAATATTCCCTCTACAGTCACTGCCTCAGCTGAAACTCTACTAGAGTAATTTGGGATTGAAGACTGACTGGGCTTTCCTGGTAGCTCAGACGGTAAAGCATCTGCCTACAATGCGGGAGACCCGGGTTTGATCCGTGGTTTGGGAAGATCCTCTGGAGAAGAAAAGGGCAACCCACTCCAGTGTTCTTGCCTGGAAAACCCCATGGACTGAGGAGCCTGGTAGGCTACAGTCCATGGGTCGCAGAGTCGGACACGACTGAGTGACTTAAACTAAAACTAAACTACTGACTGAAAAGATAATGTGTGTCAATTAGAATATGCCTAGTGTGCTTTGTTAAAGGGAAATGTTTGTGTATAAAACTGAGGTATTTTCCTTCATGTCAATCAGTTTTATAACCTAATAGATCTTCCTGCCTTGAATTCCTGGTTCTCTGTGGTTTAAAACAAAATTCTTAAAACAGAAAGGGTGCAACAAATAGTTAATTATGTTATTTTAGATAGAAACTTGATTTGATATTTTTGCATAAGAAACTGTTACAGGGACATTGTCATCATGTATTAGGTATTATAGGTATGTTGTTGTTCAGTCACTAAGTTATGTCTTTGCAACCCCATGGCCTGCAGCACACCAGGCTTCCCTGTCCATCACTGTCTCCAGGAGTTTGCTCAGACTCACATCCATTGAGTTAGTGATGCCGTCCAGCTATCTCATCCTCTGTCACTCTCTTCTGCTCTTGCCCCTCAATCTTTCTCAGATCAGGGTTTTTTCACATCAGGTGGCCAAAGTATTGGAGCTTCAGCTTCAGCATCAGTCCTTCCAGTGAATATTCAGGACTGATTTCCTTTAGGATGGACTGGTTTGATCTCCTTGCTGTCCAAGGAACTCTCAAGAGTCTTCTCCAGCAGTTCAAAAACATCAATTCTTTGGCACTCAGCCTTCTGTATGGTCCAGCTCTCACATCCACACATGACTACTGGAAAACCATAGCTCTGATTATATGGATCTTTGTCAGCAAAGTGGTATCTCTGTTTTTTTAAAACACTGTCTAGGTTTGTCATAGGATTGTTTCATTGCAGGTATAGATAGACCTAAGTAAAAACAATCCTGAGGCTTTCCTGGTGGTCCTGTCCTGAAGAATCTGCCTGTCAGTACAGGAGACACGGGTTCAATTCCTGGTCCAAGAAGACCCCACATGCTGCGGGACAACTAAGTGGCAGCTAAGTCCATGCACCTAGATCCTGTACTCCACAACAAGAGAAGCCTGTGCACGCAATGAGAGAATAGCCTCAGCTAACCACAAATAAAGAAAGCCTGTGCACAGCAACAAAAACCCAGTGCAGTCAAAAATAAATAAATTTAATTTCTTTAAAAAACACCTGAATTATACTGGAGGAACAGTAGCCAGTTAGCTTTTACTCCCTGTATCAGTCAGTGATGTGGTAGTTATTTACCAAGTTACCCAAACTAGAAATCAGAGTGTGAACTTCTTTTTCTCTTTTACTCCCGTATCCCATCAATTATGTAGTTCAGTTTATTTTACTTTTTCCTAAGTATTTTGTGACTTGGCTTTTAATTTGTTTATATTAAAAACTGGTTTTCAAAAAAAAATCAAGTTTTCTCCAGGTTGTGAATTGCAGTCAGTTCTGATTTTCAAAATCTCTAGGCTGGACTACAGAACCAATATCAAGAGATTATCCTTGAACTAACTATTCCTGTCCTCTGTCCGTGGAATTTTCCAAGCAGGAATACTGGAGTGTATTTGTGGTGTGGGCTTAGTGCTCCTCGGCTCCTGGAGTTTTAGTTCCCCAACCAGGGATTGAATTCACATCCCCTGCAGTGCAAAGTGGATTCTTAACCACTGGACCACCAGGGAAGTCCCTACGCATGATATTTATTTATCTGTTGTGTTTATTTCCTCTTTTTCATGCTGTCTTAAAAAATTATTAATCTGTTTCAAAATAATTATTGTTTTAAAAAATCATTCTGATTTTTTTCTGACCTTATCTTTCTGTGTTTCTTTAGGTTTTTTTTTATTGCTTGTTACCTGTCATGAAAAAAAAGAGCAATAAAGTTCAGTTTGATTTAATCTTCTTAAAAAATAAGTTTTTAAAGCTTATTTTTTGAGTACTGCTCTAGCTGTTATAGTGCAAATTTATTCATAGTATTTCTTCTACTTAAAGATTTTGAAAGTTTATCTTTGTATCACTTCTCTCACAGTAAGAAATCTGACTCCCATTTTTCCTAATATTTTTTACTTTTTGTTCAAATCCTGGTATGTAACCAACCTGCATTTATCATCTCTTCCCTTATATGTATTTCTCCCTAATCACGTCAGAGTTGTAACAACTGTGGAAGGCACATTGCTGTATGGAAGCCTGCAACCCACTTGAATAACGAGGAAACCCTCCTTATTCCTCTTGGGGTTCCCATACTCTGCATTGGACTGTACTGGGACACTCACCTAATGAGGTCCAACAACCTGTGCAGGACTGCTGCCATACACACATTTCAGTATCCTTCCACCCTCGGTGGACACCCTCACATCCTGATTATGCCCCAGTACCTTGCTCTGGCCTCTGGAGCGCCCCCTTTGCTGCTTTTACTTCGCCTGACCGCTCCTAATGGGTTTGTACAGTGTTTCTTCAGGAAGGGGAAGGAGAGTGGGAACTGAAGAGAATATTGTTTCCTGATTTTAACATTGTAAGAGAACATAGACTTTTATTCTTTGGAACTTATTGAGACCTCTTTTACATATTAATAAGGTCACTTTTTAAAATTATTAACGTGTGTGTACTCTGCGTGGTTGATGTTACACATATATGTATTATAAAGATATAAAAAATGTAGAGAACAAGTGAATACCCATCAATTTAATAATGTATTACAGATACAGATGAAGCACCCCGGAACCTTTTTTTGATTCCTTTCCCATTGTTTCCCCACAGAGGTATTTACTCTTCTGAATTTAGTATTTCTTTAAACAGGAATTGATTATATGAGAAATATTCTATAAACTAGTATTTACCAGTGTAGACCAGAATTGTCCACCGATGCAAGCATTCTCTTATATCAGAAAATGCTCTAGCCCTTGGAAGTATGTTAGGAATTTGCCAAAGAAATATTTATGTCATCTCTTACTGCATATCTTACGTCAGAGAATAAGCACTTAAGTCTCTTAATTGATAAGTAGGTATCTAAAAATACGTAAATACATGAGGAATGCTGTGACAGTTGTCTTGTTTTTAAGCATCTAACCGTGGTTAGTACTAAATAATTAAATAGTTGATGACTGTGTAATAAACCAGTTAGTTATGCCTCTTTGACCACTTATGGCAAGCTGTTCCAAATATGAGGGAAAGTCTAAATCTAATGGACTCTAATTTGCATTTCTGAATTGCATTTGATAGCTAATTGGAGAAATGGTAATTTTAAAGGTAGATTTTTTTTCACCTCACTTTTCTAAAATCCTTTTAAAATCCTTAAAAAAATTTTAGCCAGTTATATTGTTGCTGTAGGTGGTGGTACATTAAATTAATGTTTAAATTGGACTTGAATTTTGTCTCCTAGACCTTTGTCTCCTAGGTCCATCATTTGACCCATGTCTCATTTTAGCAATTATATATAGTAATTTTGCCTCTTGTGATACGTTATTTTGTTTTTTCATTTATAGTGATAGATTCCTGTGGCCTTTTAAATGATTGAATAACAATGAAAATGGATCCAAAGTGACTTCTCTACTGAAGCAGAAGATTCTTATTACCTTCCATTAACTCAATGTAGTCTTTGGGAACGGGCAGAACAAGTGAAATACAGAAAACTGAAGAGAAGAAAACCTCACTTTGGAACTTTCTCCGTGACTGTTCTTAAGCCCTGCCTTTCTACTTGTTTTAATTTTGCTGTGAATTTATAAATAGTGAAGACCAAAGAAATAGAAGAAACATTTGAGAGCTTTATACCAAGAAAACTTGCCTTGAAAGCTGCTATTCTTGGAGGGAAAAGCATATCAAGTTCCTGTCTGTTTTTTTTTTTTTTTTTAACAAGCTTTCTTATGTCCTTAGATTTTGAAGGATAAGACAAATATAAACTCATACCTGCAGACTATTTTTACCAGCTGTGTAAGAATAATGAGATTTATAAATTAAGGGCTTTGTAATGTAGATGTTTTGCTCCTAGAGTTGACTGACTACTCAGAAGATCTTTTATAGCTCGTCAGTGTTTTATTTTTGATCTATCACTTCAATGACATTATTTGACCAAACAAAAGTCATTCTGTCTTTCTAAGCTATGACCTTGTTATGAACAGTATTTGCATTCACTGTGCAAATGTCCATGTATTATCTATTTAAGCAACATCATAGTGCTATCACTCAAGGAAGTTGAATGAGGTGAACGTTGATATAGCTCTTTCCCCTTCCCCCCATTTTTTAAATGTAACAAATACTTTTTATGTTCCCCTCCCCCTTCCCCTTTCCCCTTCCCCTTTGGGAAACGTGTCAGGAACTAGATAGTTTAAGATGAGCAATTGAGGGGACTGATAGATTGATCCACACAGAGCCTGGATTCTTTTTGCTTCATCGTAAGGCCTTGTGCTGGCCAGCCTAATTAAGTACCCTTTTAACAAGAGAACCTCGTGGAAATCCAGCTGGCAACTCAAGAAGTTCAGGAAGCAGGACCACAGAGGTTATACTCTGGGGTAAGTATCCTCCTATGACTGTGTATGTATATGTATCATGGAAAATACCTACTCTTTTCTGATGTATTCTGGGGACTATCAGTGAGGTGATTTGGAGACACCAACGGATCTCTCAGGAAAATTGATTCTGATTAGGAGAAGTTAATGTGAACTAAATAGAAAAAAAAAAAACTTGAGAAGTTATAACTTCCTTCTCTAGGAAGATTTTTTTTCTACTGCTTTTGCCTGAAGTTACCTGAAGCAGATTAATCTTTTTTAATAAATACCTTTAGTTTGGGGCTTCCCAAGTGGTGCTAGTGGTAAAGAACCCGCCTGCCAATGCAGGAGACATAAGAGACCATGGGTTTGATCCCTGGGTCAGGAAGATCCCCTGGGAAAGGAAATGGCGACCCACTCCAGTATTCTTGCCTGGAGAATCCTATGGACAGAGGAACCTGGTGGGCTGTATGTAGTTCATGGGGTCGCAAAGTGTCAGCAGTGTTTGAAGCAACTTAGCATATACCTGGCATAGCATATATCTGTAGTTATGAGTAGTTGTTTATTCTTAAGGTTCTTCTGCTATAACCCAAGAATTCATTAGCTTCTGTCATATAACCTTCAGGACTATGTCCCACTTTCTCTGTTTGTGTTGCATATTCATGGTTATATGTTCACAGACTATTGTTTTTGTTTAGAACTTCTCTGATGTATGAGGCCAGATGAGTACTCTAGAAAGGCTCAGAGAGCAAGTCTTTCTGTAAAAGGGGGACCTTAAAGTAATCGCAGACTCCTTTACTTGATACCAGGTTCTTCCAAGAATAAATGATTTTAATTTTCTCATTTTCAGATCCTGGCCATGAGGTTGGATGCCTCACCTTGTTGAAAAGAGACACTGGACCTAAATGGCGCAGCATGACTTTGTTCCTGCTTGGCTAAATTTCTCAACACCACAGTCAGCTAAGGTACTATTCTCCATTCTAGTAACTGTCTCAATGCCAATTCTTTGCATCCTTGTCTTGTCTTATAGCCTCTGTTTTATAATCTAGTTTTTTTGTGTGTATATTCAGTCTTGTCTGAGAATTTTAGATATATTTTCATAAACTTATCTTTCTTTTATCTTACTTTTAGGATATAAATAGGGTATAAATACTTAGGCAGTTCAAGTCAATGTGTACCCAAGTGTCCTGTTTATTTCATTACATGTTAAGCTTTTCTCATCATGTGGCACACTTAAGACTTCCTATGTTAGCTGCAGAACACTTTGGTTTGGGGGGAACTGGATCTTCAGAATGAATGTACATAGCCTAAAGTAGTAGTTGATGAGGAAAAAGGATAGACAGTAATTGATTGACTACTACATGACTCTCAGATTAAATCCTATTAAATTGATTAATTTTAATTAATTAAATTTATTTTATTAGTAAAATAAATTTAAATTATTTTAATTAATTTAATTAAATCTGAAATTCTGTTTCAGAGACAATGGTCTGATTACTGATTTTGGAGAAAATGTTTGCATTAAGGATAAAGACAAATGGAATATATTCTTGGTAAAGGAAACCTTCCGGGAAGTTAATAAAAATACTTCCCATTTTGCCACCTAATAGAGGAGGGACAAAGTTAATAGCTGGTCTCAGGAAGAAAACATTTTTTTAAACATGAATTTTGGGGAATATGTTCCTGGTCTGTCTAGACCCACAACCCTTTGCTCTAAACTTCAGTTTGAATTGTGCTTGTGAAATTCCCAGCCATCTCATAATTGACATAATCTGCCTCAAGGGTTGGAGGTGGTGGGATGAGGGATTAGATATGGTATCTAGGGAATTGTTTAAAGTAGGCAGATCTTATACCTGCAAAAAACAATTGATTTAGCACCATGAACTTGGTAAAAAGAATTAGGAAATACAATTTATTAATAAATATTTCCATTAAGGCTACAGTAAGCACATTTGTGGTATTAGCATAAAGATAGCCATGTGAAGTGATAAAATAGAATAGAGAATTCAAAAATAGTCCTGTATATTTAGTCAGTTGATTTTTGACTAAAGTACCAAGGTAATTCAATGCAGAAGTGATAATCCTTTTTAACAAGTGTCTTTAGGACTGGATATTTATGGGGGAATAGGAGGGAGAGCCTCAACCTTGACTTTATATCATACATAAAAATTAACTTGAAGTGGATTATAACCTAAATTGAAGAATTAAAACCCATTAAACTTTCGGAGGAAAGGAGAACTCTTTGTAACCCACTGAAAGAAAGTGACAGTCTCTCGGTCATGTCTGACTCTTTGCAACCCTACGGACTATACAGTCCATGGAATTCTCCAGGCCAGAATACTGGAATGGATCGCTGTTCCCTTCTACAGGGCATCTTTCCAACCCAGGGATCAAACCCAGGTCTTCCACGTTACAGGTGGATTCTTTACCAGCTGATTCATCAGGGAAGCCCAAGAATACTGGAGTGGGTAACCTATCCCCTCTTCAGGAGGTCTTCCTGACCCAGGAATCAAACTGGGGTCTCCAGCACTGCAGGCGGGTTCTTTATCAGCTGACCTACTAGGGAAGCCCTTGTAACCCACTAGAATGGCTAAAATAAAATCTGACAATACCAAGTATAAGTGAAGATATTAATAATAAGGAAATAGATGTAAAGATGTCTCTGACACAACCTGTAGTTCTCCTCTAAGCGCTTATCAAATGTTGGGAGTGGTGGGCCTGTAAACCATACATTTCATGGATTTTTAAACTTTGGTTTTCTATTATTTGAGAAAAAGACTGTCCTAGAATACAGCTGTTAGGAATAGGAAAGGACATACAGTGTTTCTCAAAATGCTTTATTTCAGTTGTGTAACCTCAGAGACTTATTCTCTCTGACCTCCTTCCTCATGTGTAAATAAAATGGGGATGATGTCAAATTGTAATCTTGTTATGGGTATTAAACAATGGAAATAAGTGTTTTATAAAACTATAAAAACTTTTGTGTTGTCGTTAATGGCATGCCAAGGTGGTATTTAAACTGTTCCTTTCTCTCCAATTCGAGAGTAATTTACACAAATAAGCTATTTAGAATTATTTTAAAAGCAAGCATCTTTCTTTTCCTTTCAAGATTAACAACATTTTTAAGTGTAAGTTTTGGAGCTTCTTGTTCTGGATATTGACTGATTCCCTGCCTGCCCCCACCCCCCCCCCCCCCCCCCCCCCCGCCCCATGCAAGTAATTGAAGTAGCCTGTTAATTAATTCAATCAGTGATTAAATAGGCAATGTAGAGCTTCTCTAACTCAGAGAACTATAGCCCTTAACTATGTCCCATGTGCTCAAAATGGAGATTTCTGCCACCAATATTACTTGTTTTCTAGAAGCCTGATGCAAAACCGAAGATAATGAAAGAGATTCATACGTACTTATCTGTTTGCTTCTCTATACTTTATTATCATCTTAGTCACCTACAGCGACTTTCGAAAAACACGGAGAGCACCTACCCCGAGGAGATGGTAGATTTGGAGTAAGCCGTCGTAGACATAATTCCTCTGATGGCTTTTTCAACAATGGACCTCTTCGAACGACAGGAGGTAAGACATGCCCAACTTCCATGACTATTTAAGCTACTCAGGAAGCCCAGGCTGAGGGTACATGTCCATAACCTTGGAATAATGATCTTTTGTAAACATAATACTCAATTAGATCCTCCAGTAGTCATTAATCAGCTATATTGGCTTTCTAACATTCTCAGGTTCTCTTAAGTCATTTATGCAGTTAAAGAACTCTTACAGAAATTACATTAAAACAAAAGGATGTATCTTGTGATTTTTTGTGTGTGTGGACTTAATTTTTTATTTAGAAGGTCCCCTGACAGGCTTTGGCAATACCGTAAATTAGATCAGGAAGCATATGGCCCACTTGTTTCTGAATTTCCAGAAAGCAAACACACTAATGTGTTACTTTTCCTTACTTTTTCAGATTCTTGGCACCAGCCCTCCCTGTTCCGCCATGATTCTGTGGACTCTGGTGTCTCTAAGGGAGCATATGCTGGAATCACAGGGAACCTATCTGGTTGGCATGGCTCTTCACGAGGTCATGATGGCATGAACCAGCGTAGTGGGGGTGGCACAGGAATCCATCGCCATTGGAATGGCAGCTTCCACTCCCGGAAAGGCTGTGCCTTTCAGGAAAAGCCACCTACAGATATTAGGGAAGAGAAGAAAGAAGATAAGGTGGAAAAGTTGCAGTTTGAAGAGGAAGACTTTGTAAGTATAAAGGTTTAGTTCTGCAGTTAAAATCTAAAATGATTCTTATACATAAAACCCTGTTAATAATGAGAACATTTGAGGAAATACATAAAAGGGAGTCCTACATTTAGACTTTTATTGTTTTTAGGAAGGAGTTGATTAATATGAAGATGAGGACCAAAATTCCTGTATAATTTTTAGCAAATTTTAATATTTTTTCATCTTTACGCCTTTGGAACTTGAAAGAAATTCTGAGTTTTCTCTAAGTTTTATAAGATTGAATATTCAAATATATTTATGGAAAACTGCTAAATTGTCTTTCTCCAACTATCATGAGGGATTTTTTTCCTCTGATTCTGCTTGCTTATATAAAACAGTTGTGATAAATTTAGAAACACGCAGTTAGGAATATTTTAACTGTTGCCTATATATGCTACTGTGTGTTGAATTATATGCCTTTTGACCTCTAAGCCAAAAGTAGTTTTTGTGCACCTTAAAAAGTTTAATAATATATTTTATTTAACCAGATATATCCAAATTACTATTATTTTAACCTGTAGTCATTATTTTCAAATTACCAAGATAATTTACATTCTTTGTTATACTAGGTCTGCAAAATTCTTTATGTGTTTTATAATTGTACTATATCTTAATATAGATAACACATTCCAAGTGCCCAGAAGCCATATATGACTAGTAGCAAAATCCTGTTAGTGCAGTTGTAATTTTAAGTAGCACATTAGATAAGCTAGTCACTTTTATGACACCCATTTCATGTTATCAGAGCCAACTAAAGAGTAAAATTTAGGCATTCAGCCCCTACTCTCCCAAGTTCAGCAAATGATCTGGGGGCTCTTAATTTAAATGTTACTTATTGATATTCCTATTTCAAGGTGCCCATCCTTTAAAACTTTATTCATGGAAAAGTCTATAATATACCAATACATTAAGTATTTGACCAGAATGTCTTAAGTACTCAATAGTCCAAAATGACTACACTAAATTATAATTTTATTTATTTAATAAACAAATTCAAACAAGACCAGTGGTAGTGATTAGGAAACAAAATCTCTCTTGCTCATCACACTTTGAGAACTTGATGAAATCCTCATCAAACCAGCAGCAACAACAAAAAAAGTTGAATGGTATTCCTATTATAAAATGAATTTCATGTTATAATTTTCACACAATTAAATGAACCTACTGTAGTTGTAATTTCTATCTTACCTGAATATTTATCTAAAATATATATTCTGACCACAGTCAGCTGAGCACATGGAAAACAAGATCTCTTTTAGTAGTTTAAGTTTCTTGTGTGCATTACTTTAAAAAAAAAAAAGATAATGAGAATTGGTGTGGGGTAAGGTAGAATTTACTTGGAGTACCTTTTAAACTGGTACTGTACTACTGATTGGCATAGTTTGATAAGGTCTATTATCAGTTCTGTGGCTTTTCCAGTGAGAAATGAGTTGAGAACGGAAAGAAATGTTTAAGGCAGCGTTATCCTCACCTGCTAAGTAACATCATACCTGAACAAGGTCATTAAGGGCAGGTTTATTTTGTGTTTACATTTTTATGGCATATTCTAAGTGTACATTAAAGTATGGAGAAAATGGTCAAGTATACTCATAACCTAGCTTTGTGAATATTGCCATTTTGCCCAGTATGCTCCAGACCATTCTTTTACAAATGAGGCAAGATATTACAGGTGCAGTTAAAGCTTCCCTAACCATATTCTCCTCTTTCCACTAAAGGTAATCACCGTTTTTACTTCAGTGTTTCCCATCATATATGATTTTTTACTGTTAGGTTGGTGCAAAAGTAATTGTGGTTTCACACTGAATTTTAAA
The DNA here is from genome assembly GCF_019320065.1 of Cervus canadensis. NCBI lineage: Eukaryota > Metazoa > Chordata > Mammalia > Artiodactyla > Cervidae > Cervus > Cervus canadensis. The sequence continues at coordinate 95,305,813 of NC_057387.1, forward strand.
TTGTTACAATTTTGTTAACCAAAATAGGAACCATTACATTGAACACATTTTTACCAATGAGAAATAAGTTTGTTTATTCCTGTAGCGTAAAAATCCAAGCTTCGGGATTTGACGGACTCTTGGAAAGTATTTTCTGCCTCCCACTAGTTGTGGAAAGCATTTTCCTTGCAAAAAGTTGTCAAGATGCTTGAAGGAAGTGGTACGTGGTTGGCAAGAGAGCGGGTGAATATGGTGGATGAGGTTAAATTTCAGAGACCAATTCGTTCAGTTTTTGAAGCATTGGTTGTGCGATGTGTGGTTGGGCATCGTCATGCAGAATTGGGCCTTTTCTGTTGACCAGTGCTTGCTGCAGGTGTTGCAGTTCTCTGTGCATCGCAGTGATTTTCTGGGCATACTTTTCAGATGCAATGGTTTCGCTGGGATTCAGAAAGCTGTAATGGATCCAACCAGCAGCAGACCACCAAACAGTGACCATGACCTTTTTTGTGTGTGTGTGTAACCTTGGCTTTGGGAAGTGCTTTGGGGCTGCTTCTCAGGCCAACCACAGAGCTGGTCATTACCAGTTATAATATAAAATCCACTTTTTGTCGCACATCACAATCTGATCAAGAAATTATTCATTGTCCTTGTGTAGAATAAAAGATGACACTTCAAAACAGGTTTTTTAATTTAGTCAGCTCATGAGACACACACTTATTGAGCTTTTTCACCTTTCCAATTTGCTTCAAATGCCAAATGACTGTAGAATGGTCAATGTTGAATTCTTCAGCAACTTCTCGCATAAGAGCAGCAGCTTCGATGACTGCTCTGAATTGGTCGTTGTCAACTTCCACTACAGCTGCCCACTATACTCCTCATCTTCAAGGCTGTCATCTCCTTTACAGAACTTCTCGAACAACCACTGCGCTATATGTTTGTTAGCAGTTCCTGGGCCACATGTGTTGTTAATGTTGTGAGTTGTCTCCACTGTTTTACTGCTCTCCATTTTGAACTTGAATAAGAAAATCACTCACATTTGCTTTTTGTCTAACATCATTTCACATTTCCATAGTCTAAAATAAATGTAAATAGCAAGTAATAACTCATTAGCAAAACACCATAAAGTGAGATATGCACATTAAAATGATGTATATAACATTACCACATTTATTTAAGAATATTCCATTATCAAACAGCAAAGTTCAGTAGTGTAAAATCACAAGTACTTTTGCACCAATGCCGTATATGAATGTATCCATAAACAATCTGTAATACAATTTTGCCTGATTCTGATTTTATATGAATACTGTCACATCGTCTGCTGCAGCTAAGTTGCTTCAGTTGTGTCCGACATAGTTCTCTTTTATTTCCTTAAAATTGTTTGAGATTTGTCTATATTGATACATAGGGCTCTAGATCAGTGGTTCTCAACCCAGGAACAGATTTGCCTCCTTCAGAGCACATTTGACAATATCTAGAGAAATGTTGATTGTCACAACTGGAGATAGTCCTACTGACATCTAGTATGTAGAGATCAGAGATGTTGCTGAACTTCCTGCAATGCACAGGACAGCCCTATAACAAAGAATTGACCAATCCCAAATGTCAGTAGTGCCATGGTTGAGAAACTCTGCTGTGTATCTTTTTCACTGCTGTATAGGAAATATTCTGTTGTATGAATATACTAGGTTTGTTTCTCCATTTTCCTGTTAACAGACATTAAGTTTGTTAAAAATCTTGTTTTGGAGGATAAATCTAAAGAATGGAAACCATGGCATTGTAACTAGAGAAGAAAGAGTGAAAAATAAGATTTCTACCAAAAAAAAAAAAAATAAGATTTCTATTCAAAGGGAATTAGTGAATAATAAGTAATTCGTTTGAAAAGAAAAAACAGGAGGAGCAGAATTGGAGGGTAGAAGATAAAGAGGTCTTAGTACCAAAGAGATGGGTGAGGTAAATGCCTTTGGAAACAGAGGTGGTAGTTGAGGTTTATGAATAGACAGACTCATCTAAGGAAAGTAGTATATTCAGAGAGGAGGTGTGTGGAATAGCAATAAGGGGGATTAAGAAGTGATTTGTTGAAAAAGAATGGGATATATCAAGAAAAAATAAAATTTCTTTTTTTTTTAATGGCCATGCTGTACAGCATGCAGGATCCTAGTTCCCAAACCAGGGATCTAACCTGCGCCCCCTATAGTAGAAATGTCTCTTAACCACTGGACTGCCAGAAAAGTGTAGCACACATATTTTTAAATGATAGCTGTTAGTAAATGTGAGTGAGAGCTTTGTTCCTGGCAGTTTGATATTACCTTCCAAGGATAAGAGAATGAATCGATGATGCATGGTACACTGTTCTTTGAAGCAGAAGGAGCCAGGTGTGAGGGTAGTCTTATAGGATTTGGACTTTAATGTGTGTGGAAGTAAGAAATTCGTGGAGAGTAAGAAATTTGTGGACAAGAGAAGGGATTCTAAGAAAGTACAACAGTGTAGCCATAGCTTTGAGTCTTACCAAACAGCTGAGCTCCCTTTAATATCAGGAGCAGTATTAGCAGGTGTACTCTCACTACTTATATTTAGCATTGTACTGGAGATCCTAGCAAGTGCAGTAAGGCAAGAAAGAGAAATAAAATGCATATAAATTAACAAAGAAATAAAAATTTCTATTCACAAGTGACATGATTGCTTACATAAATCCTAAGGACTCTAGAGAATTAACAAGGTTTTAGGCTACAGCATTAATTTTTTTTTTTAAGTCAGTTGTATTTTTATATACAGTTGACTCTTGAACAACATGATGTTCAAGAGTTCGAGCTTGCATGTCCACTTGTATGGAGATTTTTTTCAGTAGTATATACTACAGTTGCAGTATATGATATGCAATTGATTGAATCCACAGATCAGAACTCAACAGCTTATATGTATACAGAGGGCTTTGTACAAAATTTTAAAAAACCTTTGAAAACTGCTTAGGAATAAATTTAACAGAAGATGTGAGAGACATTAATATTGAACCACAGAATATTGCCAAGGGAAAGTAAAGATCTAAATAAACGATACATTTTGAATGGAAGGCTTTGAATTAGAAGATTCAACATGGTTAGGACATCAGTTCTATGGACTGTACAACCCCAGCAAGCATGCTTTCTTATATTGAAATAAAAAGACCTAGAATATCTAAAGCAATCTTGAACAGTCGGAGGATTTATACTTGCTAACATGAAGACTTTGTATAATGCAACAGTAATCAAAATAATGTGACGTTATTGTGCATATAGATTGATAGTAGGGCAGAATAGAGAGCCCAGAAATAAACCTTCATTAATATGTTCCTCTGATTTTCAACAGAGGTACCAAAGTAAGCCAATCAGTGGAGAAAGAAATGTTTTTAACAAATTGTGCTGGAACTGTGTATCTATCTATATATAGGTATAGATGCTGCAAGTGTGTGTGTGCTTATTCGCTTAGTCATATCCGACTCTTTGAGATCCTGTGGACTGTAGCCTGCCAGGCTCCTCTGTCCATGGGATTCTCCAGGCAAGAATACTGGATTGGGTTGCCATACCCTTCTCCAGGGGATCTTCCCTACCCAGGGATCAAACCCAGGTCTCCCACATTGTAGGTGGATTCTTTACCGTCTGAGCCACCAGGGAAATCCAGGAATACTCGAGTGGGTAGCTTATCCCTTCTCCAGGGGACCTTCCTCATGCAGGAATCAAACTGAGGTCTCCTGCATTGTAGGCAGATTCTTTCCAACTGAGCTACCAGGGTAGCTTCCCTGATGGCTTCCCCATCTACACCTATACTTTCTCTTAGATATAGATGGGGCTTCCCTGGTGACTCAGGTGGTAAAGAATCTGCCTGCATGCAGGAGACTCGGATTTGATCCCTGGGTAGGGAAGATCCTCTGGAGAAAGGGAATGGCAACCGACTCCAGTATTCTTGCCTGGAGAATTCCATGAACAGAGGAGCCTGGCGAGCTACAGTCCATGGGGTTGCAAAGAGTTGGACACAACTGAGCAACTAACACACACACACACACACATAGGTATGGGTATATATCTTCTCTGCTCCTATCACCTAGCATACACAAAATGAATTTGAGATGGATTATAGACCTATGGTAAGGCCTGAAGTGAAGAGAACTTAGGAGAATATCTTTCTCACATAGGGGATTTTTAAAAAAGATTTCTTTGGACCTAGGAAGCAGTAACCATAAAGGAAAACATTGATAAATTGGGCTTTATCAAAACTTAGGACTTCTGCTCTTATCTCACAGACTCAGGAAAATATTTGCAGAACATAGATTTGAAAAGGGGCCTGTGCCCATAATATGAGTAACTCCTACAAATCAGTGTTTTAAAATTATAAACAAAATTTGAACAAATGTTTCACAAGGAAGATATATGAATGGCCAGTAGGCACATGAAAAAATGGTCAGTGTCATTAGTCATAAAGGAAGTGTGGAAATTTAAATTAAGACCACTGTGAGATATTGCTCTACAAACTGGCTAATATTTAAAAGTCTGAGGACACTAAATTTGGTGATATTTTTGAGTACTTGGAGCTCTCATGTAGGTGTGTGTAGTAGTGCTGCCATTTTGAGAAAAGGAAAATCTGGCAGTTTCTTATAAAACTAAACATAAATCTGGTGACCCAGTACTTGTACTTCTGTGTATTTACTAAAGAGAAATGGAAATCTATGTACATTTATTGTAATTTTTTTCATAATAACACAAAACTGGAAACTTTTTTTTTTTTTGGTGGCCATGCCATGTGGCCCGTAGGATCTTAACTCCCCAACCAGGGATTGAACCCAGGCCCTCAGCAGTGAAAGCATGGAGTCCTAACCACTGGACTCCCAGAGAATTCCCAGCAAACAATTTAAATGTCTATAGAAACAGGAATAGAAAAATTGTGGTGTAATCATCTAATGGACTACTTAATACTATGCTGTGCTCTTTGCAACCCCACGGACTGTAGCCTGCCAGGGTCCTGTGTCCATGGAACTTTTCAGGCAAGAATACTGCAGTGGGTTGCCATTTCCTACTCCAAGGGATCTTCCCAACCCAATCTCTTCTGTCTTCTGCACTGGCAGATGGATTCTTAATAGACTACTTACTCAGTAATAAAGAATAACTGGATAAAACATGATGAATCTCAGTGAAGCTTTACACAATAGAGTACATACTGCATGATCCCATCTATATGACATTCTAGAACAGCCTTCCCAGGTGTGTCAATAGTAAAAAATCTGCCTGCCAAGCAGGAGACATGAGATTCTAAATGCATGGCATGATATATAGGAATTCTTTGTATTACTTCTTTTTTTTTTTTTGTATTACTTCTAAGTCTGAAATTACAGGATTGAAGAGCCAGAAATGACATGGACATCATCTACAGCAAAATAAAGTGAGGTATTGCAGCACAGGGGCAAATCACTAAAAGCTATAAAACTTGAATGATAATTAGGTAGTAACATTTGTGCAGAGGAAACTGAAGGAAACAATAGGGCATCGAGCAACCCCAGGATTTTCATAAGAGCCAGTAATTATTCTGGAAAGCTTAGAGAACATTTGAGAACAGCAGCTAGAAATTAGGGGTGGTTTTCCATATCCCCAAAACTAGTAAATATAGAGGTGTTCTGGGATGTGGTTTGAAGGGTCTAAGTGGATCAATTAGGAGAGAGAAATCTTTGAGTAACTTGAACAAGGAAAGTTAATATAAAGAACTGTAACAAATGGGGTAATGAATCATTGGCTAGCAAGAAGTAAAGAGAACTCTAAATAATATAAAGAATACAGAGTTCTGGAATTTCCCTAGTGGTCCAGTGGTCAAGAGTCTTGCTTTGCAGTGCAGGGGTTGCAAATTTGATCCCTGATTGGGGAACTAAGATCCTGCATGCTGTGGAGCAGCTAAGCCTGTGTGCCACAACTAGACAGCCCACACTCTGCAACTAAAGTCCATGCATAGCAGGCAACAAAAGATCTGGCATGACACAGTGAAGATCCTGCATGCCACAACTAAGACCTGATACAGCCAAATAAATAAATTTTTTTTTAAATATATAGAATTCCAAGGAATTCTGTAACAAGTTAACAGATCCAAGGAGCTGCCACTCACCCTAGGGCTAAGACAGAGTGCCCAAGAGTGCTCTGTTGCCCCATCACCACGCCCAAAATTGAGATTGAGACCTTGTTGGAAGGGCTTAGCTGTGGTTCACTGAATGGCAAAGCAGTTGGTAAGGTGCTTCTTTAGGGAACATACTGGAAATATCCCCTTTAGAGTACCTCATAAAGCTGTTTGTGGGAGATGTCAATGCTATAAAACCACTCAAGTCAGCACTCACTTGCACTTTAGAACCTAGCTTAGAGCGGGAGCAGGATACTGCAGGAGTCTGCTGAGTAAGCACACAGGAACAAGAAGCAAAAGTCTCTCCTTGCTGTCTACTGACAGAATTACCATGCCAGCAAATTAACAAAGGGAGTTTTTTTTAAGTGCCCAGATAAATTTACATAGAGCAAGCAGAAAGGATGACTGGAACCAAGAGGCAGTAAAATGATAACCAGTACAAAGTTCTATCCCTTTTAATCATAACTAGCCAGTGCTCCCTTCCAAAACAAAGCCCCTCACTGACAACAAAACCATTGGAAATAGAACCCAGACTGAGCTGCAGAGACAGACAATAGAGACAAAGGGAAGAAAAGGTTCATATAAAAGGCTTGGGGAGGGGGTGGTGAGCTAGGATATCAAAGAAAGTATGCCATAGTCCTTTTGAGCACTCCATGAAAACAACAAAAGAGAGAGCTATAAAGAGTGATACTAGAAAGCTATCTTGATCCACATTCACAAAAATTCATCACATAAAAATGGAATATCATGAAAGGATGAAGATAATAAGGAACAGAATATCATTTCTATAGATCATGCAAAGTACACCTGCAAGATGTACACAATACAGACAGGAACCATAACCTGCTATTTTAAAATTTGAATAAATGGTACAAGAAAAACATAACCAGAAAAATTCACAGTGCTGGAACTTGGGGAAGAAACAATAAAAGTTCAGAAAAATGAAGACTAAACAAGGAGCACAAGACAATAAACCAGTAGTGTTTTTCAAGAATTAAAGGAAACTTTAAATGAAGCTGAAACAAATAGATTGAAATTTAGAATTGAAAAAAAGAGATGCAGTAATTTGACAAAAAAAATCCAAAAGCTCTCCCTTCAAAAAAAAGAGTAACAAAAATGTAGGTGCTAAAAAGTGTAATTCAAGAATAATTTCATGAAATACAGTAAGACTTGAAGCTACAAATTGAAAGGACAGCCAGACCAGTCATCCTTTGTGTATCAAGACATAAAGAACAAGTGACTTATAAAAGAAAAAAAAAATCAGATACACTTTGACAACAAAGCTTTATAACCCAAGTCAGTGAATTAACTGGATACTCAATCAAAGAAAATGTGAGCCAAGCATTTTATACTCTGTCACGCTTATCTTCATTTATAAAGGTCACAAATAAACAGTGTGTAAGAACATTTTATTAATCATAATGTTGATGTAATGTTGATATTGTTATCTGAGATTATTGTAATATGGGATAAAGTAACTAAATGCATATTCTATATTTTGTGTTCTTAAAAATCAGAGGTATAAGAAAGGAAATACAGATAGAAAATAGAAGATGTTTAGTAAAAAGCCCAAGGCCCTCAATTTGAATTGGAAATATCACTAAGCCATGAGGTATTTAATCTTTCAAAATGTGTGTGTATGCACATGTTTGAGCATTTCCAGGCTCTATCCACTAAAAACTATTGAACACAATGACCAGTACCATAACAATGTCCCTAGTGCCCAGATCATGGTCTTGAAATGCCATTTCTGGACAGGATATTTATCAGATAAGCTTAGAATGTTTTGTTATACTATAAAGCAAAGAAAGAAAGACAACTAGGCTTGTACCAAAAGGTTTCAGAGGCCAAATTTAAGAGGTTCCCACTGGCCAAACATGGGATGTTTCATGCATCAATTAAGGGTAATTTCAAGTATTTGATTTACATTGTTGTTTAGTCACTAAGTCATATCCAGCTCTTTTTTGCAACCCCATGTACTGTAGCCTGCCAGACTTCCCTGTCCATGGGATTTTGCAGGCAGAGATACTGGAATGGGTTGCCATTTCCTTCTCCAGGGGATCTTCCGGACCCAGGGATCAAACCCACATCTCCTGCATTGGCAGGCAGATTCTTTACCACTGAGCCACCAGGGAAGCCCTTAAATAACATTAAATATGATTAAAGCTGTGAGTTTACAATGATACCTCACCCTAGAAACAAGCATGTATTTGATCTTTTCCATATGAATTCTACCACTGAATTGTAGAAGTACATATATTAGCTTATAAGGAAAGGATGATAAAATTAGATCATTGTATTGCAGCTTGTAGTGAATTAATAGTTTCAGGTTATGAGCATCAGTGTCTGCCAACATCACAAAAACAGAAGTACAGCCAGACATTAGATTAATGTCCCCTAAGAAAGGCAGTCCCAAAGAATGCTCAAATTACCACACAGTTGCACTCATCTCATAGGCTAGCAAAGTAATGCTCAAAATTCTCCAAGCCAGGCTTCAGTGATACGTGAACCATGAACTTCCAGATGTTCAAACTGGTTTTAAAAAAGGCAGAGGAACCAGAGATCAAAGTGCCAACATCCGCTGGATCATCGAAAAAGTAAGAGAGTTCCAGAAAAACATCTATTTCTGCTTTATTGACTATGCCAAAGACTTTGACTGTGTGGGTCACAATAAACTGTGGAAAATTCTGAAAGAGATGGGCATACCAGACCACCTGACCTGCCTCTTGAGAAACCTATATGCAGGTCAGGAAGCAGCAGTTAGAACTGGACATGAAACAACAGACTGGTTCCAAATAGGAAAAGGAGTACGTCAAGGCTGTATATTGTCACCCTGCTTATTTAACTTCTATGCAGAGTACATCATGAGAAACGCTGGGCTGGAGGAAGCACAAGCTGGAATCAAGAGAAATATCAGTAACCTCAGATATTCAGATGACACCACCCTTTATGGCAGAAAGTGAAGAGGAGCTAAAAAGCCTCTTGATGAAAGTGAAAGAGGAGAGTGAAAAAGTTGGCTTAAAGCTCAACATTCAGAAAACTAAGATCATGGCATCTGGTCCCATCACTTCATGGCAAATAGATGGGGAAACAGTGGAAACAGTGTCACACTTTATTTTGGGGGGCTCCAAAATCACTGCAGATGGTGATTGCAGCCATGAAATTAAAAGACGCTTACTCCTTGGAAGGAAAGTTACGACTAACCTAGCTAGCATATTAAAAAGCAGAGACATTGCTTTGCCAACATAGGTCCGTCTAGTCAAGGCTATGGTTTTTCCAGTAGTCATGTATGGATGTGAGAGTTGGACTGTGAAGAAAGCTGAGCACCGAAAAATTGATGCTTTTGAACTATGGTGTTGGAGAAGACCTCTTGAGAGTCCCTTGGAGTGCAAGGAGATCCAACCAGTCCATCCTAAAGGAGATCAGTCCTGGGTGTTCATTGGAGGGACTGACGCTGAAGCTGAAAGAAACTCCAATACTTTGGCCACCTCGTGTGAAGAGTTGACTCATTGGAGAAGACCTTGATGCTGGGAAAGATTGAAGGCAGGAGGAGAAGGGAATGACAGAGGATGAGATGGCTGGATGGCATCACCAACTCGATGGACATAAGTTTGAGTAAACTCTGGGAGTTGGTGATGGACAGGGAGGCCTGGCCTGCGATTCATGGGGTCGCAGGAGTCGGATATGACTGAGCGACTGAACTGAACTGAAGGAGGAAACACAAAACCAGCAAGTAGTTGCCAAAATAAAAAAGGGCGAGGGGATCCTATAGTCTCTAGAACTGACTACCAATTTATAGGAAAAGCAGAGATATAAGATATTTTTCAGTAACTTAGAGAAATATATATATGAGATGTTTTTTGGATGAAACTAAGAGAGGGAAGAAGTGTTTTTTGGTTTTGTTTTCAATTTAACGAGGCTTATAAAATGTTTCTAGTTTGGCTGGTGATGTTCTGTTAAACTGAGTGGTGATTACAAGAACTCTTTGCCCGCTTGTTTTATGCAGTCTTCTGGGTCTGTTATATTTTACTATTTTAAAAAATTAGTAGAGATGGATCAAAGATAACCAACTAAATAGGTCAGTGTTTCCAAGACCTCTAGATAGAATATGAAGAATACAGGCCTATTTAAAACAAATAAGAATATACAGCCATGTAGATTCCTCCTGCCCATACTGTTCCATCCAGAGTGTATTTACCTGTCCTTTTTCTGTCACAGATCTGTCTATTTGTATACTGAGTTAATAGTTCAGATTGTGTCTGTGCTTGTTTTATGCTAGTCCATCTCCTCTTGACAGGTTGAAAATAACACACCTGCTGGGGCCCCACTCCTGGAGATTTTGATTCAGACTCTGTAGTCAAGTCTGAGTATCTGTTTCTCTTGTTTGTTTGTTTGTTTAATGTCTCCTGGTCATTTGTGCCCAAAGGCCATTTTCCTACTCTGTACCAGGTTGTAAAGTTGAAGTTTGGACACCAATGTCATCCTCCCTATACAGTTCATTATTGAGTCTGTTGCTCTTAACACTTCTTGATCCTTCCTGTCATCTCTTCCTGTACTCATGTCACCTTCGTAGTTTTCTGAACAATGAAATTGGTCTCCTAATAGTCTCCTAGTTGATACTTAAAAGCCATGAAATACATCCTTCAAGCTGCTCCCAGACTTGTAAACTAATGATCAGATCACGTTAACTCTTCATGAGAGGTGAATCCCGATTCCTAAAGAATAAGATTCAACGTCCCTTAAAACTGCTCCACAATCTGGCATTTTCCTGTTTTGCCAGACATCTTTTTCCCCAAAGAAAGGGCCTCTCATTCCCAGCACTGATGTTGAGCTGTGTGCAGATCTCTGAATGATTCTTTTTCATGTTTTTCCTGACTTGGTGTTCATTGAGCATTCTGTTCCTGGAATCACCCATTTTCCAGCCTTGGAGTTCATCATTAAGGACTCCTCTAATGAAACTTTTTCCGATAGAACTTCTCTTTCTAGTAGAATTGAGTATTCCTTCCTTAGTACCCCTTCCCTAATGTGAACGTTTATCATAGCACCTATAACCTTTTATTGTACTTTTGGCTGCAAGTTTATCTTTGTAGGAAGACTGTCCCTTGTGGGGATTAGGATTCTTCTTATTTGCCTTTGTAAATTCCTAGCACAGTCCCTAGCACATGATGTGCCTCTGCCCTAAAGCAGTCTTATTAAAAATGCTATGGATATTACACATTTCACTGACCAGATTGTGCTCTTTAAATCTGAGAAAAGTGATCTACTTTCTTGTTCATTCAGCTTTCTCCTTAGTTGGCATATATATCCTATAGGAAGATGAGAATTTGCACAGTGTGTTTTTGTTTTTTGGTTTTGTTTTTTTTTTTTTTTTTTTAATTTTTAATCCTCTTACGTTAAAGGAAATGAAAGCCACAAGAGCCTGAGATCAATGTAAGACCTATTGATTGGCATTTCAACATCATCTGTTTGTTTGTTAATTCTGAATATAGTGTTAAATAAGTGCTGCTGATAAATAGTTATTTGATAGGCTCCATGATGAAGGTTACTTTGCAAAAAGTGCTGAAATGATTAGTTTTCTGTATCAACCATTAATATACCCTTTTTTCGTAGCCTTCTTTGAATCCAGAAGCTGGCAAACAGAATCAGCCATGCAGACCTATTGGGACCCCTTCTGGAGTGTGGGGTAGGTAGATTTGCCATTTTAAAGGCAAAACTTTAAATTTATCTTAGCAGGGAGAGGAGAATAATTTCTTTATCTCTTTTTTTGTTTCTTTATCTCTGGTTTCTCATCTCATCCATTTGCACATGGTAACTAACACCTATTAACTGTTACTCTGCCCCTGCCCCCACCCCCGAAAATTCTTTTGGGATGTAAAGGTAGTGGAGTCAGAATAAAGACAATTGAGAGCTTGTAGAACCCTGAATTTGAAAGTCAGATTTTAAGCAAATGGATTCTAAAGTATTCTTTGATAGGCTATATAATACCACATCCTATAGAACATTTTGTTCAGCCAGGTTCTGTTTGCTGACTGTGGTGGTGATGTCTTTGTTTTTGGCAGTTATAAATGATGATTGTTGTGTAGGTAAGGGAAAACCTATAAATACACACATTTATATGTATATGTTGGGAATAACTAGCTTTATAAAAAGTTACTAGACAAATCAGTATATTTCAAACCAAACCTGATCCTGTGGCATTGGGATGTTTGGCATTTACAAATTTTACTCTCCTGGTTTCTATATTATTCAGTAGCCAGGCATCTTATTAGGAAGGCTTTAGTGTATCTAAATACTGGGTTTGGATTCCGAGTTGCAGAATTAAGGGCGGTTGTTGTACCACTTCCCTTTTGTTAATGAATAGCTTTGCTCCAGTTCGCCTCATCAGAAGGTCCCATAGCAGACTCCTTTTTCCAGTTTTCTCTACTCTCTCTATTCTCATGCTGACAGGAGTTGCTACCCTTGGATATATTCTTGTTTGGTATATGCCTGAGTGATCACACCACATGTGAGACATGTTGTACGCCTGAAAGATTGATGGCATCTTTGGGCTTTTTGGTTGAGTATGAATTCAGAATCAAGTGTTTGACATACTGCCTTTTTTCTTATGGTTCCTGAGTAGTGTCACTTTTGAGAATATCTGTGAAGTGCACACCAGGAAATGTTTGTCACTCAGTCACAACTCTTAGCTCTTCGTTGAAAGTGAGGCCTTCATTTGAACTATGCTGTGTGTTAACCAAAAGGTTTGACATTCTTTTGCTCTCCACTGTTGTGTTTCACAGAAAACCCACCTAGTGCCAAGCAACCCTCCAAAATGCTAGTCATCAAAAAAGTTTCCAAAGAAGATCCTGCTGCTGCCTTCTCTGCTGCATTCACCTCACCAGGATCTCACCATGCAAATGGAAACAAATCGTCAACCATGGTTCCAAGTGTCTATAAGAACCTGGTTCCTAAGCCTGTACCACCTCCATCCAAGGTATGATTTGGAATCAGTTTCAGAACTTTATATAGCAGAGGTGGGAGAATAAATAAGAATTTAGTAAATTTGTTTTTTCCTGTTGAGTCGCTCACCAGATATTCATTTGGTACCATTAACTTATATGTATAGTATTTTACTCTGTCTCCAAACTCTCTACTGCCCTACTGCTGCCAACTACATGTTTAGTAGGCCTCTCATACTCTAGCTTCATCTTACAAACCTGCTTCTCTTGATTTGCTGTTTTCATTAATGATATCAGCATTTATCTATCAGTGAGCTGAATACCATGGCTGCTGCTTCATTCCTCCTCCTCACTCATTCCCCTATACCAAGCAGTTACAAAGTCTCTGTCAGTTTTTTCCTCTATGATATCCTATGTCTTCGTCATCTCACAATTTCTGTGTACCCTTCTACTGCCTCATCTCTCTGTTTATCTTCCACTGAACTGTCAGAATGGTTATCCTTAAGCAGTCTGAATATATTACATCCTTTCCCATTAAGTCCCTTTAGTGATCCATACCATCAGTATACCAAGGGTTGTTGGATAACTTAGCACTCCCCTGGTGGCAGACAGTAAAGAATCTGCCTGCTGTGCAGGAGACCCTGGTTTGATTCCTTGGTTGGGAAGATACCCTGGAGAAGAGATTAGCAACCCACTCTAGTATTTTTGCCTGGAGAATTCCATGGACAGAGAAGCCTGGCAGGCTAAACATTATCTGTAAAGGGCCAGATAATTCATACTTTAGGCTTTGTTGGTCACATAATGACATATGACCTTTTGGTAACATACTCTTTTTCTTTTTTTCCCCAACCCTTTAAAAATTGGGGGGAAAAAACAAAACAAAACATTATTAGCTTATGGGTCATATAAAAGTAGTCCTCAAGCCAATTTTGGCCCATGGGTCATAGCTTAGCAACCACTGATGTTATAATACAATGTCCAGACTCCTTAGCACTGGCATGTATAATTCTGTATAGTCTAAGCCCAATATGTCTTTTATATTTTACTGCCCTTTCTTTCTCTTACCTAGGAGATTTTCCTTCACGTTTATGTCATCCTCTCTGTGAATCCTTTTCTGTCACATACGTCTAAAGATCTAATTAAGTGTTGTAGCTGATTGAATAGCATTCTGTCTCTAATCATGATATTTATTGCATCTGTTTCTTCACTTGGTGTAATCTCATTAAGGGCTTCAGGTCTTTTCCATGTTTGTATCCCTAGCATTCTCACAAAAGCACACAATAATTGCTTGAATAAATTCTAGCCACTGTAAGGAAACAGTTTTTACTGTGTTACTGAGAGAAAATACTAATGAGCATTAATTCACTTTTCTCTGTGCACCAGCACTTGTTTAGGCTTCCCTGGTGGCTCGGTGGTAAAAAATCTGTGTGCCAGTGCAAGAGACCTGGGTTCAGTCCCTGGGTCTGGAAGATCCCCTGGATGAGGAAATGGCAATCCCCTCCAGTATTCTTGTCTGGGAAATTACATGGACAGAGCAGCCTGGTGGGATACAGTCCATGGGGCGTCACAAACTCGGACACGACTGAGACTCAAAACACTTGTTTTGTGCTTAAGAGCAACACAAAGAAGTACATCATTGGTCCTGAGCCTCCATGAGCTGAAAGTTTAATTGGGATGACAAGATACAACAGTATAAGGTCATATGATTGTATATGAAATAAAATAACAAATCCTAGAAACAAAGCTTAAACAGATTTGGAACAACTAAATTAAAACACTCTTTACATTGTTCAGAGGAGCACGATCAGCTTAGACTACAACCATCAAGGGAAATTTTACGGAGAAAATGTAATTTGAACAGAGTTTTAGAGGCTAGTCAAGATTTAGATAGGAAAAAGCCTGGAAAGTACTACAGATTAGAAGAGGTGGTTAAGTAAAATGTTTTGAAAATAGAAAACAGTGGGCATATTTGAGGGATAATGAATGAACCATTCTAATTGCCTGGTAGTACTGGAAAAATATCAGAACTGATGGTCATTATCCTAGTGATAATGAAGCTTTTCAGGGTAGAAAAGATCACCAAGGGAAAGAGGATACAAGAGTAAAGAATAGGAAAATAAGACTTGGGAAAATACTTATTATTTAATAAATATTAGGGGGAAAAATAAATAAATATTAGGAAAATAACAACATAGTTAATAGGATTAAGAGATTGTACTCAGACATAGAAAAAATGGTAAGCTATCACAAATCTGCGAGGGTGAGTTTAAGATAGCAGCCAGGGTTGTCAGCATTTGTCAGTTGCTGCTGACAAGGGCAATAACTGAAAAGAGGGGGTTTGGACCTCAGCAGTTAGAAAGTTTTTGGTGACTCTGAGTCGAGGTTTTAGGAGAGTAGTGTAACGCTGAAAAACAAGATTTCAGAGGATTCTATAGTTACATGAGTGGAAGTGAAGGCAGTGGCACGTTTGAAACTTGACAGTAAAAGGAAACAGTATAGGTGCTAGAAAAGTGAAAGGATGAAGAAAATCTGTAGGAAGAAGCCTGTGGGGACTTTAAATTTACTTGAAAGGTCATTAAAGGAACATGACCCAAGAAGAATACACTGATTGACAAGTGGAGTTATTTTTAAAAGGGGTTTAGAATATTTCCTTTGATACAGAAGGGAAAGAATGTGAATTCAGTCAAGAGAGCAACTCCTATAAAGAACGAACCTAGCATGGAAATTAACAGCAGGACTTGTGAGTAGACAGATGACACTTAAGTCCTTTATATTACAACCTTGAACAAGTTTCTAATGTTCTGAACCTCAACTTCATCATATAAAATGAAGGTAGTAATGCCTGTCTCTTAAGGGTTTTTGAGAGTTTAAAAAGTTTTCATAAGTGTTACTTCATTGGGAATATCTGCAAACATTATGTTAAACTGTAGAAGAAAAAGAAAATAAGTGAGACAAAGTCATAGCCTCAGGGTCTCAAATCTTCTGTGGGTGAAGACGTGACAAGGAGAAAAGTCATAACACAGAGCTTAAGATCAGTTTAGCCTTGTTGTGGGGAATTGAGTTGAGAAGAGATGAAGATAGGAAAACCAGTGTAAAGTCTGCTATTAACTGCCTTTGCAAAAGGTAGTAAAGCCTGAACAGGGATGTGATGCAAGTGAACAGAGAAGAGGGGTGGTGATGGCACACAGTGGGAAGCAAATAAAAGCAAGAAAACAGGACACTAAGCATTCTTCCCCCAGAAACTGGGATAATTGTGGAACCATTTCACTGAAGTTAGAGAAGAAAGAACGCAAAGTTTTCAGGAAAAAGTTGATGTGAGTGGTTCTGGGACTCTTGAATGTAGGATACTATGGGGAGAGGAGATGACTAATAGGCAGATGTGGATGTATCCATTCATTCATTTTCTCTCTGTGTTTAACAGTTATTAAACATTAAGTATCTGTATGTTTAAAAGCTAAGTTTAAAAGCACTAGAGGCACAAAAATAATCTCAAAGGGTTTATTCTGAGATATAGTGAAGAGACAGATATGAAAAATAATTGTACTGCCTTCTTGGAGAGGGTCCTCATGAGTCTTTACAGACGAGGTCATATTTGAAATGGGTTTTGAAGTGACAAAGGAAGAACTACCATTTGTTGACATCTTACTATGTTCCAGGACATTCACTAGGCCTTTTACATAAAATATTTACTTTAATCCTAGGATGTAGAAAATTATGTAATGTGAGGTTGAATGCAGAGTTCCAAAGAATAGCAAGGAAAGACAAGAAAGCCTTCCTCATCGATCAATGCAAAGAAATAGAGGAAAACAACAGAATGAGAAAGAGTAGGGATCTCTTCAAGAAAATTAGAGATGCCAAGGGAACATTTCATGCAAAGATGGGCATGATAAAGGACAGAAATGGTATGGACCTAACAGAAGCAGAAGATATTAAGAAGAGTGGCAAGAATACACAGAACTATACAAAAAAGATCTTCATGAGCCAGATAACCACAATGTTGTGATCATTCACCTAGAGCCAAACATCCTGGAATGTGAAGTCAAGTGGGCCTTAGGAAGCATCGCTACGAACAAAGCTAGTGGAGGTGATGGAATTCCAGTTGAGCTATTTCAAATCCTAAAAAAAATTATGGAGTCAGGATTCTTCAACTAGATTTGTCTGACTTCAGCTAGGGCTGTTTACACTGCCCCAGAATACTTCCCATCTTGGTGAAGGATAAAAAAGAAAGAGGAAGATGAGAATTCTGGTTTTGGAGTCAGACTTCCTGCCATTCTAAGTACTTGGAATATAGTATTGGCAGTAGTCAATAGTTGTAGGCAGTAGTCAGTAGTTGACTAAGTAGTCAACAAACTGTAGTTTTAAAACAGTAGGAGTTTGTTAGGGAGCAAGTAGGTGAGGCATTGCAGGCAGAGGAACTGTGTGTTACCCAAAAAAAGTGGGTGGGGGAGCAAAACATGCCATGTTTGGAAAAAGACAAGTGGTTAAGTATGAATGGCAGGTAGTTAGGAAGTGGTGGGACTTGAAGACTAAAGCCAAGTGATGGAGGTCTTTATAAAAACTCAAGTGAGAGTTTAGGGGTCATATTATCAGCTATATGGTTTTAACAACTTAAATGATTAGACAATTACAAGTAACTAGGTTTTCTAATTAAGTTCACCTGGGAACAGATTCCAGTTGGCAAGTACTGAGTATGCCTATACCCACTGAAAAGACTGAAAGGAATTATGAAGTGAGAAGAGATTGAAGGATCAGGGAACTGAGAAAGGAAATACTGGAGTGGGTTGCCATTTCCTTCTCCAGGGGATCTTCCCAACCCAGGGATCGAACTGGGGTCTCCCACACTGCAGGTAGACTCTTTACCATCTGAGCCACCAGGGAAGCCCAAAAAAGGGAAAAGAGTTCAGAAAAGATGGGTAAAGTGCAATCTCTCATTTCTACAAAAACAGACTTTTTAAAGCTGGCTTTTGAATGGAATATGAAGACAGAATTTTTGCTTACTCATTGAAAGAGCTGTTTTATTAAAATGGGGATAGAAGTGTGTGTTACAGGGAATTAAATAGTAATAATCAGCAAGTGAAAGCAGATAACTGACCTGTGCAGAAAAGTTCGGCAATAAAAGGATGGTAGTAAAAAGGAAAATCTTTTTCCCCCTAGCTTCAACTTAATAGAAAGGAGGTTAAAGATACAAAGGAGAAATAATTGATAAATTCACAAAGGAATGAGAACAAACATGTAGAATGATAGAAAGGTAGGGTGGAGCTATTAAAGGAACGTGAGGTGCAAAGAAGGGAATTGGGGAGAGTTTGGCTCTAGTAACTTCTGACTTCTGTCCAGTAGGAAAAGGCATGACCGTTTGAGGTGGAGAGTTGAGATTGGTTTGGAGGGAAGGAGAAGATACTTTAAAAAGAAAACGGTTGATACGTGGTTCATTTTAATGGGGTTTTTTTCCCCTCTCCTTTATTTTACTGGTTGATTGAAGTGTGGATAATGTACAATATTAACAGAGTCAAGGTATCTGGTGACCTTGTACAACTCTGGGAAACTGTGTCTTTGATATTTGGCCTGAATAAGCAGCCATCTTTAGACTTTCTTCAGTGAAAGAAAAAAAATTAATCTCCATTCTAGTTGGGTCATTGCCTATTTCTTGACTTGCATGTTGTTTTTGGAGGCACTGTGGAAAACAGTATTATATACCAGTTGAGTAACCTTGGACAAATTATGTAACTTCCTTAATGTCAGTATGGGCTTCCCTAGTGGCAACGTAGGAGACCCAGGTTCGATCCCTGGGTCAGGAAGATCCCTGGATAAGGGAATGGCAACCCACTCCAGTATTCTTGCCTGGAGAATCCCGTGGACAGAGGAGTCTGGTAGGATACAGTCCATGGGGTCTCAGAGAGTCGAACATGACTGAGCAACTGACACACAATGTCAGTATAATTCTCAGTAAAGATTCCACATCATAATTATATCTGATTGGGTTAAGGATTAAATAAACTACAACGAGTATCTGGTATATGGACCTCTTAAGTTTCCTAAAGCCTACAGTATCTTCTTTAATAACAAGAATGAAGCTCTTTTCACTCAGACCCTTATTTTGTCCTAGAGGTCTTTTGGTTCTAATTGTTTCATTTTGGAAAAACAGGCTTTTTTACTTTCTTCAGCCTGACGTCAGTGATGTGCCTCAGATGGGCTGTGTGACTCAGGGGAAAATGAGTATTCTAGCTACACTATGTTGCCATTTGAGTTGGGGCCAGGGCCAGAGTGACAGAATGGGCCCAGACCCCACAAGGCAGAGCAAGGGAAGAGCTTCTGGACTAAACCAGGATCATCCAGCCATTTATATTGCCCACTCTGCCCTGTAACTTAGCCTCCTGCCATCAGAGTTCTTAGAAAACAACATTTTTTCTGATGTGCTTTGTGAGGGTGGGGGTTTGTCAGGATTACTTCAAAGGTTAACATACAACACACCACTAAAAAACAAAAACAAAAAATTGGGGGGGTCAAATGAGTTTAGAAAATGCTGTAGATTATATCTGCCTCTCAATTCACGTACATGAAAATGCTTTGTGAAATAGCACAGTAAAAGAAACCTGTTGTGGAACTATATTCAGCCTAGCATCTCCCAGGCTTATTGGACTAGAGCTCTCTATACCTGTTAATATCCCATGGCTTTTCTGATTCCTATCTACCTTTTCCCTTCAAGGTTGTATACCTTCCAAACGTGTTGAGACAGGTGAGCTTTCATATTCCCAACATAACATTCCACATACTATTTCCACAGCTTTTCACTCTTTGCTTTGTGATCTTATAAGCTGAGCTTCTGTCTGTGTGCTGTTCTGACTGATTGTTCTTTCTTCCTATGTAGGCCAGTGCGTGGAAAGCTAACAGAATGGAACACAAATCAGGACCCCTTTCCTCTAGCCGAGAGTCTGCTTTTACCAGTCCAATCTCTGTTACCAAACCAGTAGTACTGGCTGGTGGTGTAGTTTTAAGCTCTCCCAAAGAGGTGAGTGAGGATAAAGGAAAGCAGCCTTTTTTTGTGAAGTTGCCGTTCCCCATTTACTTAAACTGAGACAAGTGTTGTGGTATGTATAGCTCTAACTTCATTTACTTTGTAGCTATGCTTAGCTCAGAGTCATTTCTTTACTGGTGATTCCCATTAGCATCCAAAGATAGGCGGTAGCTGGGTGGGGTCTTTGGCCAGTGTCAGACTGGCCTTATGCTTGCCTCTGGAGAAAGATCAGAGAGGTGCTATTTAAACCATCTGGTTTTAACTGTAAAAACTCTGCAGAACTGAACTCTGTGTAAATGAAAAGGATAGTTTATTTTTGATAAAAGACAGTAATAAACAGACTGCCAGAGTCAGGAAAGCATTACCATGTAGAAGTGGCCTAGAGAATCCCAGTACTTACGTTTACTGCCAGGAACAACCTGTTTGTGGTATTTGCCCAGAGCCCCGCCAGCACCACTCCTCCGATTGAGATCAGCTCCTCTCGTCTGACCAAGTTGACCCGCCGAACTACTGACAGGAAGAGCGAGTTCCTGAAGACTCTGAAGGATGACCGGAATGGAGACTTCTCAGAGAGCAGAGAGTGTGAGAAGTTGGAAGATGTAAGACTGTGGGTTCTTCTGGGGCAACATAAGTGTTTTTCTGCATTATATATGTACTTTTTGTTTTTAAGAGAGAAAGATATGGCACATTTTTTTTTTAAGTACAGAGATTTGTTTATAGGAGTAACAGCTTGTGATAAAAGTGAGCTCAGTTCTTTGTTCAGCATATTTCAGATTATGGCTCATTTCAATGATAGTGGCCTTGGGACTTGGTGCTCTTAAACAGGGCAGCACTGCTTGAGTCTTGAATTGGTCATTGCTGTAAGAAGTTGGTAAACTATAGAAGCTTTTTTTTAAGGATTATATTTAACTGTAATGGAAGAAAATCTGACAAACAGAACCATAAAACAAGGGTTTTTGTTTTTGTATCTTGCAGCAGGTTCCTAGTCCAAGAGGTAATGGCATCTGTAGTATCAGGAAACTTCTAACTTTTGGTTACTTTGGACTAGGGTACTTGTGTTCCCATCCACTTTCTAGTTATGGAAAGGACAAAGCCAAAAACCGGAAGAGGGATGTCCTTTTTAAAATGCTTTCTTAAAAGCCACCCCTGCAATTTCCACTCACATTTTAAGTGGGCAGCTGTCAAATTGCCACTCCTAGCTGCGAAGAAGTTTAGGAAAGGGAACTTTTTAAAAACTTAGCACATTGGTTCTTTAGTCCAAATCAGTAAGGAAGAATAGAAAATTGATACTGCATAGGCAGCTTGTAACTTCTGCCACAGTTGACCTAGCCTGAAGGTAAGATGGTAGCAAGTTGGCATCCTTTGGAAATCTTGGCAAGATGAGCAAGTTCTCATTTTTAAGTGGGGAAAACCTGTGGGCCAAGGTAGAAAGCATCTCCTTAATCTCTTAAGATTACTTATCTTGCTCCAATAGATTATTAAACTAAACATGTCCTTCCTTTCCTTCCTGTCCTCCAGTCGGAGGACAACAGCACACCTGAACCAAAGGAAAATGGAGAGGAAGGCTGTCATCAGAATGGTCTTGCTCTCCCTGTAGAAGAGGAAGGGGAGGTCCTCTCTCACTCTTTGGAAGCAGAGCACAGGTAAGTGAAGATCAGATACACAAGGCTGTGTATGACCTACAAGGAGTTTGAACATACTTAAGACAGCTGCACTTCAAGTATAGAGAGAAGTGCCCACAGCAGCACAGCTTGTTCTCTTGTGGGCCACAGGTTGGCCTGTTGCCCACTGGGTGTATTCCTTTATAGATTGAACCAGCTTTCCACATGCTTCTCTCCAAGGCTTTCTTGTAGTTCAGTTTCAGACTCAATTTATGGCTTAGGTTGGAAGGGGTGGAGTGGGTGAGACCTGTTTCCTAGAGCTGTTATGGTGGCCCCTTTGGGCTCTCTCGAGATTTATGAGGCCTCTTCTTTAAATGAGGGCCTTGAACACAGAGCCAAGGTGTCCGGCCAACTGGATGGCAGATGGGACCTGCCAGGTACCTTCCTGAAAAGGAGCTCCTGTCCAGAGGAACTTAAAAAGGGGTAAACAAGATCACATGTTTATGGGGTTCACAATGCCGTGAAATTAAGAGCACTCAGAGCGTCTTGCCTGGCGGTCCAGTGGTTAATTCTCCATGCTTCCACTGCAGGGGCATGGCTTCCATTCCTAGTCAGGGAAGTAAGATCCCACATGCTGTGTTGTGCAGTCAAGAAAAATAAGAACTTAGGTACATGTGGCTATGTGCTGATTTGCTCACAGGAGACAGTGAGATTTCTTTGGTTTTGTCTATGGGACAGTTTGACTCTTTTCTTTATTCTGGGGCTTCAACATAAGAGTTCTCTATAACTCTTAGGCTCTGGAAAGAGCAACTGTGTATTGATTTTGTATCCTGCAACTTTGCTAAATTCATAATTATCTCTAGTAATTTTCTGATATTATCTTATACAGTATCATGTCATCTGCAGACAGTGAAAGCTTTACTTCTTCTTTTCCCATCTGAATTTCTTTTATTTCTTTTTCTTCTCTGATTGCTGTAGCTAGGACTTTCAAAACTATGTTGAATAATAGTGGTGAAAGTGGACACCCTTGTCTTGTTCCTGAGCTTAGGGGGAATGCTTTCAGTTTTTCACCATTGAGAATGTTTGCTGTAGGCTTAACTTATATGGCCTTTACTGTATTGAGGTAGGTCCTTTCTATGCCCATTTTTTGAAGAGTTTTAATCATAAATAGGTGCTGAATTTGTGAAAGGCCTCTTCTGCATCTATTGAGATTGGAAAGAGCAATTGTGGAGATCCACCATCTAATTCCAAGCACCTAAGTAGTCATAATTAAAGATTATCCTACTGGGTATAAAGAATAAAACCCACGTTTCTTCTCTAAGCGGATACCATTGTCCCTGGACAAGAAAGTTTCTGTGGAAAGTTAAGGGCTTCCCTCCCACTTAAAGCTGTGTTTTCTTTGCCTGACCTGCTTCTACTAGGTTACTGAAAGCAATGGGATGGCAGGAGTATCCTGAAAACGACGAGAATTGTCTTCCCCTCACAGAGGATGAGCTCAGAGAGTTCCACATGAAGACAGAGCAGGTATGTGGTAAACTTCGCTGGAGACCAGTTAATGAGTAAGAGAAAAAAGTGCTAGGGCAGTCATTGCCCTTGGGAAGTCCCAGTTTTGGGTGTGAGAAGGATCTTGAGAAAGAAAACAGTAAATAAGTCGCCATTGTAGAAATACAGAGGAGCATCCCAGGCCATAACGATCTCCAGTGGTGGACACAGAAACCAGGTCAGTGGTTAGCAGATTACAGAAAGCAATATGTTATTTCATCCTGGAAGCTCTAACTCCTCATCAGAATCACAAGGCTATGTTCCAAGGTTATGGGCTGAGCCCTTGGTCCCTGGGGAAGCAGCTATGCTTGCAGCCCTGTGGATTCCCAGAGCCAAGAAACCAAATAGTCTCTCTGAATTTCTTCAACAAATGCCTAGATTCTTTCTCTGAATAAAACACTGCCAGGTCCCTACAAACCTCATGGAACTTAAGTTCTGGTGGTATGTATTTAAAGTATAAATAACAGTGATGTTAAATCCTATAAAGAAAAGTATAGGCTGACATAAAGACTTCAGGACTCAGAACTCTGTTCCCCTATCACTGTCATCACCTGAGAACTTGTGGAAATAAGAAATCTTGAACCCTACCTCAAACATACCGAATCAGTCTGCATTTTAAAGAAATCCTTAGGTGATTCATTTGCACACTACAGTTCAAAAAGCACTGCTACAAGAAATCTTCAGTTTCTTAGAAGAAAGAACATTCTTAGAACTTTCTGGCTAAAATTGAGCTGAAGTCTGGTCTTTCCCAACTTCCCTGATGGCTCAGGAGTAAAGAATCTGCCTGGAATACAGAAAACCTGGTTTTGATTCCTGGGTCAGGAAGATCCCCTGGAGAAGGGAATGGCAGCCCACTCCAGTATTGTTGCCTGGGAAATTCCATGGACAGAGGAGCCAGGTGGGCTACAGTCCACGGGGTTGCAGAGTTGACTGAGCAACTAACACTTTGGCTTTCTGGCCTTTACCAGGCCCCATGGGCCAGTGTAGTGACTGATGATTGTCTTTTTCTTTTTTTCCCATGCCAACCACAGCTGAGAAGAAATGGCTTTGGAAAGAATGGCTTCTTGCAGAGTCGAAGTTCCAGCCTATTCTCCCCTTGGAGAAGCACTTGCAGAGCAGAGTTTGAGGACTCAGACACGGAGACAAGTAGCAGTGAGACATCTGATGACGATGCCTGGAAGTAGGCGTATAAATGCTCACAGTTAAATCTGACCCAGTAAACTCAGCTTGTGTGTTTAGGGGTTATACAGAAGAAATCGTTCTTTTCCTTTTCCTTTTCCTATGTTATTGTTGAGTACTTCATGCACAAGGGAAATAATCATATCCCAAAGAGAGAGCAAGCGATTGGCTTGTTTAGCTTTTGTTGTTGTTCTTCCCTGTTATCTGCTTAATAGAGAGAACTTTGTGTGGTGGGAAAGATTTTTAAAACACACATACACACAGTATATATGGGGCAATGCACAGGTGGGAGCTGGCAGTGCAGAGAGGAGGAGACACTGGTCTGCAGCAACAGCTTCTACTACCAGCCCTTGGGGCACTCACCCCTGTGCTCAAGCAATCATTGTCAATGACAAAGTGACTATTGAAGTTATAATTGTATTAAATTAATGCTAATAATTTGGATATTTTATTTTATTTCTGGCTGCTCGGGTAACGTTAGCCCTTAACCAAGCATATGTGGTTTTTTCCCTTTTTTTTTTTTCTTTCTGGGTACAGCTGTAAAATATTTGGATATAGGAAATGTTGTGTTATTCTTGCAGCCTTGATATTCAGGGTGGATTGTAAAATATAAATTTTTGTGAGATTTCAAAGATTAAGATTATTTTGATAACATTATTTACAGATTTAAAAGATGTGGTTATCACAAGTCTGTTGAGGGGGAAAACTACTGCATAAAATAACTAACTTGGAATAAATATTTTGCATCAGTTTGGATTGTCTTGTGTAAGAAGTATATTTTCTTTAAAATTAAATAAGTGGATTTAGAGGTCTGAGGAAAATCCGAATTCAGACACACCTGTTTCTCCTTTTAGCAGATACATTTTTGATGCAGAAAAACCTGTGCAATAAACTACCAGTAATAAAACCAGAAACCCAAATTTCCTTTCTGACGCTGTTTTTCACTGCCCATGTATTTGCCAGTGTGCCTATTTTAAGGAACTCTGTGCCTCAATATTCCTGCTAAATAAGAATATAGGGAGGGTGTCCCAGGCATTATGCAAGGCCCTGGGAATGCAAGGAGCACCCAACTTAATAGGGAAGAGAAGAAACAGTTACATTAAAAATGGAATCTTAAGCCAAGATTTGATGGACAATTAGAAGTGAACAGATCACTGATAGTGGCATTCTTTGACCAGCTGTCTATCACGTGGTCCCTAGTAGATATAGCAGCCCAAGATTATACTCTCATGGGAGACAACAAGCCAAGGGGTAACAGGCCCAACCACTAGTTAGGATCACTGTCTTACAGTGTAGATTTCAGAAGGGGTAGAGACTAGAGGAAGAGAAACCACCATGGTGCTTGGTAGATTGTAAAGGAGAGGAAGGCAGAGTACTAATAAGAAAACTTGGGACTTCCTTGGTGATCTAGTGGATAAGACACCACGGTTCCAGTGTAGGAGGCAAGGGTTCAACTCCTTATCAGGAAACTAGGATCCCATGTGCCATGTGGGGGGTTGAGAGAGAGAGAATAGAGGAAGGAAGGAAAACAAAAAACTTGACAGTTATGACACTATATTAATTGCGAACCTTGATTTCAGTATTAAAATATGAAAAAGTGTGCATCTTAGGATCAATGAAATACTATTAAATGAACTATAAATTGGAAATGAGAAGTACGTTGAGTTAGACATATCCTGTATATTTGGTCTTGGGCTTTGCCACTTAACTAGCGCTCTCAGAACAAATTTCTAAAATGTAGCCCTTTTCTCACTTGAAATTGAGTTGGACTTTAATTACATACTTTGAAACACTTTGTAACCTGCTGCTCCTCATACCTTGGCCTTAAGCACCTGGGGGCAGGGTAACCACTACCTGTTTGTTTAGAAACATGGAGCTAGGTCAGAGCTCCTGTTTCTGTTGGATTTATCTACTTGGGGAGCTGGCAGGGAGATCTGGTCAGCAAGAATGGGGCCTGTGCGGGCCCCAGTCTCGAGTGAAGGGGTACCTTTCTATATTTGATTTTCTCTTCTGATGGATTGTGTTCTCCCAGAACCTTCTTTGCTGGGCTGTGCGGATTATCTTGATGGGGGCCAGGGCCCGGGGGCGGGGGCGGGGGGTTGGCGGGAACTGGGAGTTGGGGAGCCTTGGTGTGACTTGGTTATGCAAAAGATGTTACCTCCAGAGAGGCATGGTAGATGGAAATGTGTTACTCAACCAGCAAATCATGGTTTCCAGGCACAATCCCTTCTCAAGCATTCCCTGGATGGACAATGACATGTAACTTGGGATACATCCACTTGGGCAAAACTAGAAGAAAATGACACTTTTCTGCCAGCGGCTATTAAATGACCAAGATGGAGTTACATGATACGGACTCAGCTATTCTAGGAGGCAGCTGTTTGCTCCCCTTTATTAATGTAGGCAGAAAAACCAAGGTGTGGTGGTTAAGAGACTTGCCTATAGTCATACAATGAGGTGCAACAATGTTTTAACAGTGTTTCTCAAGCCAGGGACTCCTCCCTAAGGTGACTAAGCCTTCCCACTCATTCTCCAGACCTGCCCACACCTGAGGTGGTTGCCCAGGGAGCTAAAGCTTCTCCCCAAACAAACTTGACCTGGTAAACTTTCCTCTCTGCCTTTGGCTATTTCATCCTCCTCTCCCTCTCCCTCTACCCCTCTGTCCTGTTTTCTCCAGGTCTTGGCTGGTGTCAGGAAAGGGGTCCCCTCCCATGGCCTCCCACTCCAGGGAGCCAGGGCACCTGCCCTGCGGGTCCTGTGACATGGTTTTCCGCTCTTGGCCCCTGCTGGCCACCCACACTCGGCGCTTCTGCATTGGCGGTCAGACCCGGGAGGTGACAGTTGGAGCACAGCCCCCAGTAGCCACTGAACCACGGGTACCCGGGGAAAGGGCCTCCATGGTCATGAGTGGGTATTGAAGTGACTAACTCTCAACATTGCTCACCCCACACCCCGTCCACAGGTTGTGCCACAAGAGCACCAGGGCCTCCCGGACCAGGAGGCCAGCAAATCGGCTCTGAAGAGGCTAACAGAGGAGGTACACCTGGCTTTCCCCACGGGCTCAAAACAGCATTCCCCCCCAAACTTAGAGATCACGCGTGGGTCAGATTACTCCAACAGAGGCTGCCGGTAACTGTTACCTCCAGGTGCAGCGGCTGCGGCTGTATCTGCAGGAAATGAGACCCTGGATAACAGAAGTCCCCAGGGGGCCACAGGGGCCCTGGAGGTGTTCAGAGGCGACGACTCGGAGCGCCTACTTCAAGGCTGCTGGCAGCCTGGGCGAGCGGCTGCTGGCGCTGCACTGGACTCACGCAAGGCGCGTGGCAGAGACCGCGGCACAGAGCTGGGCCCTAGAGCAACGCGCCGAGGGTGAGGGGACAGAGTGGGGCTAGGCCCGAGGGTGAGGGGACAGAGTGGGGCTAGGCCCGAGGGTGAGGGGACAGAGTGGGGCTAGGCCCGAGGGTGAGGGGACAGAGGGGCTAGGGCCCACCTTTCCCCCTTGGCCTGAGGTCGCCCGACGGGAGATCGCCTGACTCGATCTCTTACCCCCTCAGAACTGAGCCGGCGCCTCCAAGGTTTGGCCCGGACCGGGAGCGGGAAATCACGCATATTCAGTCTGGAGCGGGAGCTTCGAGAACTCCGGGCAGAGACAGGGCGAACGCGGGGAGCTGTGGAGGAGTTAGGGGCGCACGTTCAGCAGCTCCAGGCCAAGCCGGTGTAAGCAGGGCGCGTGGGAACCCGGGAGAGCCGCGCCTGCGCGGGGTGGGGCTTGGGCGGGGAGGGGGCTCTGCCTGGAGGCCGCGCGGGAGCCGTCGGGAAGGGGCGGGGCTACCGGAGACCCGCGTCTTGATCTCTGAAGCCGTCCCAGCGCCGCCGGCCCCCACCTCAGCACCCGGCTGAACACCTTGAGAGAAGCAGAACTCTGTGGTCCGGTGCTACAAGCCACCCCAGGGACTCTGCCTGCAGAGATCGGGTGAGGTCCGGGCCCGGGGACGGGTGAGGTCCGGGCCCCGGGACGGGTGATCAATTCTGGTAAAACGCTGCTGCCTTCTTGTCCCGTACTCCCTAGGGCCCTGCGTGAGGCCTACATTCGAGGCGGGGGCCGGGACCGCGGCGTTCTGGGCTGGATGTGGCAGCTGCAAGCGGAGGCATCAGCTCTGGAGCTTCGGCGGTCGCGGACCGGCAGGGGTGAACAGGAGCGGGCCAGCCAGGAGACCTCTCTGGAAAGAGGAAAGGGCGGTGAGGGAGGACGCCTTTAGCTTGAGAACCACTTAAGTAAAAGTCCGAAGTAGAACACTTGTCTTTGTGGTGGTGGCAAGACTGTTAGTCTACAAGTCGACCGTGTTCAGAGAGTACCAAGGCTGGAGAGCTGCTCAGAGCAGCTGGTCACCAGAGATAAGAGGTGACAGGTCACATTTGTTTAATCTCAGGAGGACGGGCAGGTGCTGCATTCAAGGAACTTCTAGCAGTGGAGGCTGAAAACCGGCGCCTGGAGGCAGAAATCCTGGCTTTGCAAATGCAGAGGGGCGCAGGCCAGATGCCCTGGGGTCAGTGAGCACCCAGTTCCACCCTGCCTAGCCCTCCCCAGCAGGCCAGGCTCAGAGAAAGGGGTTAGAGGGACCATGCACAGGGAATGCGACCCGTGTCTGCGCCCCATCAGTCCGTGTCCACGCGCATCTCCAGGTGTCCGCATGGGTTTGACTCTTGGGGATGAGGTATCTCAGCCCAACTACTTGCTGCGTCCTGCTCAAGGGCCCCGGCTCTTGCCTGTACCTAGGGTGCGGGGAGCCGAGACTTGCGGCCAATCCGAGCCCACGCCTGAGGAGGGAAGATCGCCTCCCGCCTCCAGTGGCTCCCCGGCTGCCGCCCTCCACCGGAGTCCTGTTCTTGGGTGGCGCTGAGAAGGCTGTGAGGACCGGGGGTTGGGATGGGGGCAGTTCTGCTCTGTGCAGCTGGGGGAGCCCAGGGAGCATAGTGTCTGCCTGGGAGGCTTTCTGGAGGAATTAACTCTCCTCCCGGCGCAGTCGCAGCTTCCGGGAGCCATGACCAGAAACCTGGCCAGGGATCTGTACTACCTCCTGCCCTCTACTGACGTCCTGGGCCCTGCACCCTACGACCCCGGGTGAGGCCTGCTCCCTCCTTCGGGACATCCTCTATGACTTGGTCACTGCTGCTAGTTAAGGAGACCCACTCAGGCCAGCTAGGATGGGGGAACTGCCTGGGGGGTGGGAGGGTGAAGGACTGGGGTGTGCGTTTTTGAGACCTGTGTTTCCTAGGGCTGGCCTTGTCATTTTCTATGACTTCCTGAGGGGCCTTGAGGCTTCTTGGGTTTGGGTGCAACTAATGACTGGCTTGGCCCGAGATGGACAGGAGTCAGGAGGGTCCACTGCGCTGCCCCCAGCCCTTTGCTTGCCCCCACCTCCAGCTCCTGGGCCCACCGGCAACTGTGCCATCCTTGCCAGCAAGCAGCCTGTACCCAGGTCAGTCCATGGGGATTATTTCCTTGGTGCTTTTTGCCACAGTTGAGGCTTGTCTCTCATTCTGCTATATTTTCTCATCTGTATAACAAGGACTCTGGCTCTGACGGCCAAGTCCTAGGAAGGGAACATAACCACTTCTGACTCCTGACATGTTTTTGGTTTTGCTCTAGACTACCACCCTCACCATCAGTAGCCTTGATCTGTGAGCTCCAGGCCTGGCAGGGGCTAGCATGGGCTAAGGCACCACAGCCAAAGGCCTGGGCCTCACTAGTGCTATTTGACCAGAATCAGAGGTTGCTAAGTGGTTGTTGGCGTCTCCCACTTCGGGCCCTCCCTCTGGACCCCAGCCTTAGCCCTGGGCAGCTGAACGGGATTCCCCAGGTGAGTGTGGAGGATAGGGGCTGGGTCTGCTCCTCCACGTTACAGATGGAAGACCATTTCACCTTTCCCCAGGTTAATCAGGCCGAGCTCTTTGTGAGACTGGTGAATGCAAGAGATGCAGGTGTCCAGGCCCTGGCAGAGGTCAATCCAGCAAATGCCCATGAGTACCAGTACCCACCTCTGGTGAGGGCCCAACTAGAGTGGGGACACCACAGGTGTGGTTGATGTGGTTAATAACCAGCCTTTGTTGACTACTATGTACTTACCAAGCCATTACTAAGTGTTTTCTGTGAATGAACTTACATATCCTATTAGGTCCATACTACTGTGTCAACAGATAAGGAAATGAGAGCACAATGAGGTTAACCTGGTTCACAGTAAGCAGTTAAGGTGGTGTGACACCAGACGCTGTGCTGTTAACCTCTATGCAAACCGATTGCTACAGATCTACCCTCTCCTTGTTCCACAGGTACCCAACTCATCTTCACCGGAAGCCAGCCCCCTCGCCCCAGCAACTGCCTTTGTTGACCCCCCTCCTCCCGAAGATGCCTGAACCAGCAGACTCAGGCATAAAGAGGGTTTGGGCCCTCCCCACTGCTTTGACCCACCCCCACTGGTTCTGAGTCCAGAAGAATGGGGGTATGAGTAGCTTAATGTGCACAAGACTGGGGCCTAGACTGAGGCCTCTTCTGGGATCTGCAGCTTTACTAACTCCATGTTCTGACAAGTCTGGAAACAAATAGAGATGTGAACACATAACATGTACTCCAATCCCATCTCTAACTTCAACAAGCACTTGGCCTTTCTTTACCTATTATCCTTTTGTTAAAAAAGATTGATGTGAGGATTAAACACATCAGGCTTACAGTATTGTCTAGCATATAAATTCTTTGAAAGGTGACTTGGAGACAGTCTTTCATTCAGCTAAAGGAACTCTATGAGCTCCTCCCCATGTTGTTTTTTGTTTGTTTGTTTGTTTTGCTAAAGCCAGTCTTACTGCCCACTTATTTATCCCAGCTTCTTCACATCCTCCAGGAAGCCTTCCAGATTCTCAAGGTGTCCATAAAACAGGGAGCTTCTGTAGCCTATCTACTTAAAACAACCCAGTCATGTTCCCCCCAAGTTGGCAGGGGGGCTCATCAGAGGTGAAATCCAGCTGATACTACATTGGGCCTGGCCCCAGACCCCAGTGTCAGCAAAATCAAAGGCTTGATAATTAAGAGCTGCCTTTGCCTCCAACACTGATGTTCAAACTCCAGGTTCTAACCTGCTCTCTGCCCAGTGCAGCAAAGTAGCCCTGTGAGTGTTGGAATTATCAAACCCCCTTAGGTAGTAGAGGGCTGGCACTGTTTGGAATTCAGATCCTGCCTGGTATAAAGCAGTTTCTTGCACTGGCTCTGCACCCTGGACATAAGCAAGTGCCCAATGGGATGGCTTCAATACCAGTGGCCTAAGCACCAGCACCCTTGGACTGGGCAGCCAGAATTGCTGAGCCAGTTTCCACCTTTCAGCCCCACATCCCACTGAAATGCTCCAGGCGGCCCAGGATCCCACTTTAAGATCTTTAAACACAAGTCCAGAGGCCAGAAGCATTTTAGCATCTTTATTTAAGAAGTCAAAACTGTGAACAGGTAACAATTCCAATTGTTGATATTTTCTGTACAGAAAGGTTCAAATATAACAATGTAACTCAACCAGCCAGTTCGCCCCACAGATTCTTCCAACCACATCCAAAGTGACCAGTCAGTCCCTCAGCCACTTGCAAGCTCAATTTTATACAGTTAGCACAACAGTTTTCCTCAAGGATCACTCTCCCCTGCCCCAAGTTTTCCTCAGTTCTTTCTCCAGGACAGGATTATGGCCCTACTTGGAGACCAGGTGGATACCAAGGTGCCACCCAAGGCCTGGCATAGCTGTTATTAGCTCACAAAGTCCATCAAACAGTATCAGCACCAAAGAACAAGACCTTCACTAAGTCTTGTTTTGTAGCCCCTGTCCAGGGAGAGCACCACTCAATTTGCAAGACAGCCCGGGTTCAGAGTATTTGTAATGGAAAAGATATAGCACCATTGGAAGATAAGGGCCTGCAGCCATGCTTGATTTCATCACCTCCACAATAGACAGGAATATGGATTAGAACTTCCAACAGAGATCAATACAGAGGAGGAAAAAAACACAAAAACCTTTGGCCACTGTATAAAACCCGGAGTGCTCCAAGGGGCACAGATTAAGCCAAGAAAAAAAAAATCAAAGCCTCAACCTTTGCTTACAATCTTTATTGAAGTTATACAAAAAGAATCCCCGAAAAGTGAAAAAATACATTATATACAAAAACACTTTCCATTGGGAGGAAGGCTCTGCTCCCTCTCTTAACATGCAGTGCTTTCAACTGTAGCTCCGGCCTCCACTGTCCCCTCCACTGCTGCCCGGCTTTCAGCTTTATTCTCAGCCTGGAAGATAAACAAGGAGCCTGGGCATAAGTAACCCTACTTTAAGCCGTTCTTTCTTAGGCTTGACTGAGGCCAACAACTGAGTTGGCCTCAGTCAGAGGAACAACACAGGTCCCTTAAATTCTGCTTTGCTCTCTACACTAAAAGGGATCACAAGTATATAGCCATTTCCTAACCTCTCTAATAGGGCTGATAGAGCCAGTGTTCATATATTAGAAAGAGGAGCAAGCAAAAGTGACCGAATGGTCTTGGCAATCAAGTGTCTTCTCACACATTCATTAGAGGGGTACCTGTGTTATGTATTTGACAATGAGACATCTTACATTTCATAACCAAACTGTACAATCATTGTTTTTATGAAAAGTAACCAAATAATCCAAAGATCAAGTTGGGGAACATGCATTGGTTTCCCCAGGCCCTGAGAACAAGGGAAATGAGGCAAGAGTCCAAACCCTGCTTAACTGCCCACCTCCTCCTCCATGTTTTCGGAAACTTCGGTTCCACTGGAAATAGTGTCCCCACTGCCGCCATTCACCTCCGGCTCTTGTTTGGCTTTCTTTGCATCATCTTTCCGGGGGCTCTCTTCCTCTGGTTTCCTCTATAAAGATATAATTAATTGTGAAAGCTTCACAAATGTGCTTACTGTCTTTAAAAAAAGGACAATTATAAAACAATTTTGTAACACATGCCTCTTCCCTATGGTACAAAGATTATGAACACCAGGATTCACAGCTCTAGGGGTCTCCCAAATCACAGCCTGTCCTCTGGTATGCCCAAACATACCAGTTCAGCCTCTCTAAGGATGAAGAGTGAGGAGAGGGATGAGGAATAGACAACAGTAACCAGCCCACAAATCTGAATTTCTACTGGTGAGTTAGGAAGCAAAGTAAGAGTGGAGGCTCTCTCACAAGTTTAGGGAGTCTGCTGCTGAATGACTACTGTAAACCTGCCAGTTTCCCAAGATGGGCTGATCTGACCAGTGGGAATCTGACCAGCAGCTTTCCTAATAGCCCCTGGACTAAAATAGAACAGAAGAGTGTTGCTAGAAGACATACTTAATGGAGAACTAGCTTCAATTCTCACTCACTTTTGAAAAATGACTCTTTATATATATATTTCTTTTGGCTGCACTAGGTCCTAGTTGTGGCACTCAGGATCTGTGTACTTTAGCTGTGGCCTATGGGATCCAGTTCCCTGACCAGGGATCGAACTCAGGCCCCCTACAATGTGAGCTTGGAGTCTTACCCACTGAACCACCAGGGAAGTCCCAAAACAGATGTCTTATTGTACCAAGTATTAGGGATGTTTATGTGAAAGGTAATTCTCATGTATCATTTGGAGGGAGGGAAATGCAGAGTAGGAAGAATATAGAAAAGAAATGATCACATGTAGATTTACCTTCTTTCTGACAAGGTGGGAAATATCAGTAACACAATTTGATGAGGAAGCACCATCTGTTGGCTTTCTACTGGCAATCTGGGCAAAAAAGAAACCTTTGTTAGCAATGTACTGCTATATAAGAAATATACACTGAGGCTTAATATTAATTGACAAAAATCACCTGAATACCCACCATGGAAACCGAAGAGCTTCCTCCACTAGGGGTGAAACCTGAAGTAGAGCTCTCCACCTGTGAGAAATGACAAACCCAAGTGGGTCCCAGGATAGAACCCACCAGGTTACCTACCTACAAGCAACTGACTAAGACTTCAAATACTAGTGGCCTCCATATGGTAGCAACATCACCCACCCTCTCTACTCAAACCCACGGTCACACAGTAAATAGCTGAGAAAGAATTCAAACCCACCGCCTGGCTCCAGAGCATACTGTCTTAAGCACTGTATTTACTATTTGAGAGGAAATTGTATAGACTTCTCACATTCCCTCTGACATCCGACTCCCTGGAAACCAAGTCATGAGGAAGATTCCTAGCAAATGGAACACTAGTACCATGATAAAGGGCCTTCAAAAATATCCAATGTGTGACTACCAAAACTCCACAAGGAAACCAAACAAACCAGAGTTGCTTTCAGAGCCAGTTCAGCTACATTCCCACTGCGCTGGGACTCCTTTGCATCTTCTATCTTCTCTCTAATTTCAGGGAGCAGCTCCTTCAGCTCCTCAATTTCTTTCTCATATTCAGTAGGTGATCCTTCAGCTTCCTTCATCTGCTCATTTAGTACAGCTAGAAAGAAAAGGCTGAAGTGATCAGTAAGTAATAGATGACACAATGGACATGAGTTTGAGTTTAAAGAAACATGAGTTTCTTTAAAAAAAACCAAAACTGTCAATACTGGATCCATCATAATTATTGTGGAAACAGCTGATGCACACTCACCCATTCTCTTCTCAATGACCTCAATAGATTTGCTGAACTGTGCTACTGCTTCATCATACTGAGAGTTGTACCCGTAGGCCAAGCCCAGCTGGTAGTGA
Source organism: Cervus canadensis (assembly GCF_019320065.1). Taxonomy (NCBI): domain Eukaryota; kingdom Metazoa; phylum Chordata; class Mammalia; order Artiodactyla; family Cervidae; genus Cervus; species Cervus canadensis. The sequence continues at coordinate 95,340,941 of NC_057387.1, forward strand.
GTCTCTGCAAGGAGTCGATCATGGGCTTCCAGATACTGTTCCTGGAGGTTTAGGCAAGCCTGGAACTCCTCCACAGCTTGGAGGTAATTCTCTATTAAAGAGAAAAATAGCAAGCAAATATACATTTAATATACAGAACTTCTAAAATTCCAGACCATCCTGCAGAAACGTTTTCCCATGTTATATTTCACTTTTCTTTGTAGTATCTCCAGGACCCTTGACTAAAATCCATCAAAACAACTTAAAAAACCTATTGGGAGGGAGTTCCCTGGCGAGCCAGTGATTAGGACTCTACATACCCAATGCAAGGGGGCCATGGGTTCACCCCTAGTCAGGGAGCTAAAATCCCGTATGCTGCACAGTGCAGCCAAAAGAAAAAAAACCTACTGAGAGACTTTCATTTAGAGTATCATTTAAAAGACCATTCATTGTTCTAGGAACCATAAGGAATCTAAAACACCTACTGTCCATTCAAAACTAACTGCCCACAATTCAAGTGAGCTGGATTTTAAGGAATTAGAGGAAGGGTAAGGCAGGTGGGGAAACAGTATGTAGAACAGAAAATGTATTACCAGATTCAACACTAACTTCTCCAAGTTTAAGATGTGCCTGTGCAGCATAAAGCTGAGCCTCCTTTGTGTCTTGCCTAAAAGAAGGAAAGATAGTTAGAAACCTTAACAACATCTGACCAAGCCTAACTGCTTTGTTTTCAACTGCCAAACTCCCAACCTAAGCCTAAAAGCACCAAGAGTTTTACCTTTTAAAAATGATCTTTGCTAAATCCAGCATATCCCAGGCAAGCTCTAGGTTCCCAATCTCCTCCTCTTCATTTTCTTGAAGGGACTAAAGTATATCCAAATCATTGGTGTTAGGCAGAAGTACAAGACAGGCATCTTTGATTACAAATCAAAATGTATTAATTTAGTACAGCTGAGGTGAAGGAGCAGAACTGGTATAGGATTCAAAATTCAGAATTTTCTCTCTAAACCTACACAATGGACCCCTACAAAGTCTACCCTGTATCACCTTATGTCAGTTATTGTTCAGTCACTAAGTCATGTCCGACTCTATGTGACCCCATGGACTTCACGCTAGGCTTCTCTAGCCTGCACCATCTCCCAGAGCTTGCTCAAACTCATGTCCACTGAGATCGTGATGCTATTCAACCATCTCATCCTCTGTTGCCCCCCTTTTCCTCCTGTCCTCAATATTTCCCAGCATTGGGGTCTTTCCCAATGAGTAGGTTCTTCATATCAGATGGCCAAAGTACTGGAGCTTCAGCACCAGTGATAGTTAGCAATGGTATGTTGGGTCCTGTCCTAACTGACAGGACCCCTAGGACCAAATGGATCTGTCTATTTCCAGCATGAAAAAAGGGTCCTCAATCCCTAACGAAGAAATGACTGTAATAATCATGCCTACACTAGTAAACCATAGTCCTAGAATCAGAAAGCAGATAATACTCAGCAAATAATAATTCACCTTGTTTTCAAGAGCTGAATCATTTAGTGTTTCTTCAGCCTTGTCATTTTCTTTATCCTCCTCTTCTGAGCCCTCGGTTTCTGCAAGCAAAAATTCTTCAGTATTGAGAATACTAAGCATAACGGACAAAGATGACAAGACAAGTCAGAAATGCCAATAAACATGTCAAATGACATATATTCTGGGGTAGGACAGGCCAGATCCAAGCCAAATCGGGTAACATTTGAACTGGATATAAATAATAAAGTCAGTGGTTAACAGTCTAATTCGAGTCTAATCCAGACTTAGCATAATGTTAAATAATTCAGACCTTCAATGACCAACAGGCTGTGTTTCTCTTCTAAAAGTCAACCTGCACAGTTCAGATCAAAAGAAATTAACTACTGACTTTGATTCACTGGCTAGAAACTCCCATCTACTCAACCAGAGTCAGTTGGAGGCCTCAGCCAGTATTCCTGGGTTCTTTAAGCCAACTGTCAGTTAATACTAATAAGGCCAAGAAAATACCAAAAGTTAAATTACTCCAGTCCATTTGAAGCAAAGATGCTCAAGAGACTAGCTTTCCCACAACACAGCTGTGGAGAGAAAAGCACGGCCCTCACCACCTCTCACCAATGAGCATGCCACACTCCAGCCAGCTCCAGCATGTACAGAATCTGCGTGAGCAGTACCACGTTATTTCACTCTCCAGGACCATGTTAAAATCTGCAGCCATACCAACACCATATTTCACCATACTGACAAATACAAGTTAACTGCCTGCGAGGACAGGCTGCTGATAAATAGCTCTACACATTTGGGTTCAAACAATTCATGAAATGGGTATAATGTGCCTATTTCTGCCATCTTTCATTAAGCATTTAACACCATCAGAAGAGCTCAAATACTGTCTCCTGACTAAAAATTAGGCATTAGAGTAATGAAGTCAGGTTAGAAAACTTTTATCTGTCTACCAATATTTCTTTAGGATGGAAATAGGCAAAGAAAAGTCGTATAAATTAGGACAAACTAAAGTCCTAAGAACCAGTTAAAGTTACAAGTTAACCTCTATAGCAAACACTGTTTTATCAGGTACCTCCCTTTTCTCCTGTTGACCATGTAATTTGGTGCTTCTGAAATATAAGTACTCACCACCACATATCAGTACCTTTCCGTGTCCAAATTTCGAAGTGGTTTGTGTACTTAGCTTCCTAACGTTAGGCTAGATGGGCGGTCTTACTGCCTTTGATGATGAAGCCCATCCTCCACTAGAACACATGACAGGTGAAACAGATTGGTTTTTTTAATATCAAACACTTTATCTTCCCAACTTGCAGGAAAATTTGACAAAATGTTGCTGTTCTATATTCTTATTTATCTGGTATCTGTTCAACTCATACCAGCATGCTAGAAAGTGACATCTAGATATTTGGAGTTTTACATCAAATTTTTAAATTAAAATTCTTATAATGGTCTGAGAAAAATACTTGTTTCTCTTGAGGAATCTGCATTACCTTCATGGAGTGGTGGAGAGGAGCTAGGTTAATGAGAAAGCCATTATTTTTCAACCTGGTAATCTGTACCTAGGTATTAATAGAAATGCACTGAAGGCCTCAGTTAAGAGATCTGTTTATTTTCTAAGCTTCTTTGAAAGTGGAATCGTTTTTGTAGTATGTCATCCTTCAGAGAAAGAGAAACGTTTTATAGATACCATTTCTCTAATCTTATAGCCTCTTCAAAACAATGTGGCAAGAGAGCTGTGCAAAGCAGAAGAATGACTCTTAAATATCTCTTCAAGGGGTTTTAAGAGAAAACCTATTTCAAGATTTTTGCAGGCTAGTGCTACCACATAAATTTCTGACAAGAAGTGGGTTAAAGGAAGGGATGAAAGTTGCCTTCCTCAGCGTGAGGCATTCTGGGAAGAACACATTCATATCAGATCTAGGGTCATATTCTGGTCCTATGATTTACTGTTTGACTCCAAACAAGTCATATAACCCCTAACCGTCCATTTCCTCATCACTATAACTGGAGTAATACTAACTACTACACAGTAATGTATTTTGGAATCAAAAGTAAAGTAATGTATGTGAGAAACTCTAAAGATTAAGACATGAGAGGTTTTTTTTAAAACTGAGGAATTCAGTTCTGTGCTTTTTCCATACACTCTCCTAAAGCCCAATGAGCAGCCCAATGGTGCTACCGTTTAGCCAATTCATTTCTCGTTACCATGCTTGTGCTGGCTGGAGTACAAGGACCTGCACATAGGTAGAAGGAAGTTAACCAAAACTAGCTACAGATATTGATAATGGGTCTTTGAACATCTCAAACCTAAGAAAACTCAAAAGTAGTCAATTATATAAGTAATTATGTGTGTGTCTATATATAAGTAATAACGATTAATTGGACTATACCTGTGGTTATTAATACCAACGTTAGATGAATCTTACAGACACAGCAGAATCCTCAAATGATAGTACAACTCAAGTCAGACATGCCAATTATGTAGTTGCTAATTAGAGGCTTATACATCTTGATGAAATGGAATCATAATTAGACCAATGATACGACACAAAGCATTCACACTTCGTAACATTCTAAGTAACAAAACAGTCAGTTTAGCAGCCAAAGCAAGCATGAAATGAGCAGGGAAAGCTGTAAGAGTGCTTCACAGTTTTCAATTATCTTTTGCAGGGGGCTAATTTAACTAATGTGAATAAGCCTCTAAACACTTCCTGAAGACTGAAAGTAAAGATTACCAGAATTCTTTCACTCTGGTGATAAAACATTCAAGGGTAAAACTGCCTTCACTTAAATGGCATGCCTGCTTAAGTGCATCAATTCAGTGGATTCTACTGCTTTAATCCTGCTTCCTAAAGCAGAAAAAAAGGAACCGTGTGAACAGTAAATTTGAAAATCCAGAGGCATGCAAGTGAACATCCATTCAGCATTCTCTGCCAGCCTAGCACACTATTTCCCTACCTACTCCACCCCACCACCCACTTTTGTTGGCTAGTAGAGTGCAACAAGTTACTGATAGCTAGCCAAATCTCAGAAAGGCCTATTTTGCAGTTAGTAAAAGCGTTAGTCTACAAGCCAGCTAAAGACGACTTGCTTTTAACTTGCTCAACTTATCACCACCTTCTTAAACTACTCCCATTTTCATTTAGCCCTTTCCTAATCCAAAGGCAGACGGAAAATTCTGAATGGAAGGCTGACTTTTACCCATGATTAGTGAGTCAAATCCAGAATGTACTCCACCCACTGCAGCTCTTGTATGTCCCGGTTACCTTCACCCTCTTTCATCTGTTCTTCTTTGTCTTGTGCTTCTTCATTAGCAGCTATCTTAACTTTGTCTTCTGGGGATTTCTCAGTAGCCCTCTGGGCCACCTCAGTCTCCACCCCATCTCCAGTTGCCTCAGACTCTTCTACAGACAGCTTAGTCTCCTGGCTAGGAACCAACTCTTCCCTGACCTTCTCTAGTCCTGAGCCATCTTTTGTTCCTATCAGTCCTTCTGCCTTAGTTTGTGGTTGAGTGGAGGCATGATCCCCTGCAGCTGACAGTCCATTGACTGCACCATCCTGAGGGAGAACTGTGTCCTGCCCTCCAGGCTTCTCAGAGACTTCTGATCCGGCTTCTGCAGCTGAAGCATCTGCAGCCTGTGTTGTCACCTCTGGTGACTCTTCGGCAGAAGGTAATTCTTGCCCTACCAACTGCTCAAGAATAGCCTTTCCTGGCTCACTTTCAGAGGCAGCTACCTGCTCCTTTGGCTCATCCCCACCCATATCCACTGGCTTGACTACTTCTATCTCCACTGGAGTGCCCTGCTTTTCTAGAGTCACAACAGGTTGTTCTTTTGAAGCTTCTTTTGGTTTCTCCTCTATGCTCACAATTACTTCTCCCTGACCCCCTTTTTCTCTGCACTCTTCTTGGACATCAGTTCCAGAAACTGATTTTCCTTCCTCAGCACCCGGTATTTCCTGATCTGGCTTCTTAGAAGTGACTTCAGCTTCACTCAATCCTTCTGGTGCTGCTGCTCCCTTTCCCTCTTCAGTGGTTTCAGTTAACTGATCTGGAGTTGATTTAACTTTTTCCTGTAGTTCCTCTGCAGGCTCACCGATATCCATATCTTCTCTTCCACCCTTCTCCATTTCAGTTTCCTGTTCTTTATCCATTTCAGGCTTTACCAGAGACTTGTCTTCTGTTTTTTGGGCTTCTTTTTCTCCCATGGCGTCATAAACCTGTTCTCTCAACTCTTCCCTTGCTTCCTCTACATGGTTAAAGAACATGAAGCATAAACATGTCTTCGAGTTTAATGATAAAGGCATAAATGGAAACTAAAAATACATTCCCTTTAAACCCTCAAACAGCCTGGCTTATGTTTTAAGATGGCCTACAAATTACCTGCCCCCTTCAGAAAAGCAAAGGGAAAATCCCAACTAGCAGAGCAACTTACTGCAAAAGAAACCCAAGCTCCTTAAATTAGGTATTATTTTACTTGAGCATTCTAATTATCAGTTAGGTAAGAGATGCCAAGCTTTACATTCTCCTCTCAACACTATATATATATATATAGTAGATCTGATATGTAAAACTCTAACAGCAAAACCCAGATTAGAAATTAACATTTAATTTTCTTAGACACAAAAAATGCAAAAGGGCCCCAAAAGTCCAGCCATTAAAATAACTGAGCTGCAAACTTTTAAAAATTTACATCAGAAAAATATTTTAGGTTATTTTAATACTCAGAGTATCAATTTAAATAACTAGATTTATTTAGGAAATTAAGTTATCCCCTTAAAAAAGCCTATCATCAAAAAAAAAGAGCCTAACATCAGTCTTACTGAGACCTCCCCCGCAGTCTCCACCAGATGCAGGTGTAGCCCCAAGAGAGACTATTCAAGATAAGGAGAGCCCTATTTCCATCGCTTATACACAAGAAATATACGTCGCATCTCTTGAATGTCACATGCAACTCCACATACCATCTATGTTATCATTATTTTCTACCAGAGATTCTTCTTCTGTTTTTTCTCCTTCCTCCTCTTCCACATGCACACCTTCCAGGGCATTTCCCAACACACCATTCTCCATTCTAGCAGAACAAAAGGAGAAAGCACTAAAGGTATGATGGCTAGAACCTAAGTCTTTTTAAGAAAGAAACTTAGTCCTGTATTACAAAAGCAACAGAAAAGTAAGTACAGGGAATATAAACTATAAGCACTCATGAAAGAAAAGCAATGATCAAAATGAATATAAACTAAGGTTTTAGGAGCTGAAGAAAATAAACATACCCTTTTATCCAGCCATCAGAAAAACCACTGATGACCCTTATCAAAACGGCCATGTTTCCCAAACTTCTCATCCACCTATGTCACTAGATGGCCAAAAACATTCTGGCAAGATTTTCATGACAAATCCTTAGACTGCTCTACAAAATTAGAAAACTTAGCAAAAGTGAGAGATTAAATAGATTACAGATTATTTGCTACTCTGTGTACCCTCAATATATTTTATTCTGGTTAATAAATTCTGGTGGAATATCACAACAACTTTCAAACAGTTAAGACTCCTTATCCAGAGATTCTTCTTCTGTTTTTTTTATTTTAAGACATTTTCACATGCCAAGTGTTTTCAAATTGTCCTTCAGTCCATCCTTGTTATGGATGATCATTATGGGCTAGCTGAGAGTGTTTTTAAAGGTTCCCTCTCTAAACTAGACTTTGGTAAGTTATTGATTATTCACTAATGGAAAGATCTCTGCTTCTAATAACTGTAAAAGTCAAAACTTAAGTATAACTTTACTCTTTTAAGTGACTTTCAAAACTCCCATCAAGGGAATTCCCTGGAGGTTCAGTGGTTAAAACGCCACACTTCCACTGCTGAGGGCAAAGGTTCAATCCCTGGTCAGGGAACTAGGATCCCACAAACTGTGCAGCACAACCAAAAAAAGAAAAAGAGAAGCAAAAACAACCCACCAATTTTTCATCCTCCTTTCTAAACCTCTGAGTAAAACCAGTCTCACTCAGTTCCTGTGAAATCTCAAGGCTAGTAAATAATCTTAACAAAGAAACTTAAAAGTTTTTAAATAAATCATTATGATACAAACATCTTACTTTAAACTTAGCTTGAAAGACATACCTTGCCAACTCCAAAAGCGATTTCCCATAAAAAAAGAAGGCTTCTCCACATTCATTAGCTGTCTCTCCATACTTCTTACCTCTAAAAAGAGAATAAACAGCTAGGATCTGAATTAAACTTCTATTTTTTCTAGTTCTTTAGCCATAAAATGACATTTCTTCTGTAACACATCCTTCTAGGAAACCAATACTCTCCCCTCCTCTTGAACTCAAGGTTCAAGAGGCTTTAGGAAACAATGATTAAGTTAATGTTGCCAGTTCTTCATCTATATAGTATATATCATAATTATGTACTTAGATATATAATATACATTATATAATTAGAATATATATTCTAAAAAGACATCTATTTGCTACAATATATAATCTAAGATCCAAGCTATTAATAGGTATTTCTCCTAATAAAAGATAGGGGTCGATATAAGCCAGATTATTGTTAGGAGTTAAGACAGCCTTTGGCTGGGACTGAGGCGTGAATCACGTCCATAGAAAGGCATCATGATAAAGAGTTAATGTTCTTCAGAGCCTGACTGCCTAGATTCAAATCCTGCCTCTAACTTTAAACTTTAGTAGTTAACTTAATCTCACAATGCCTTAGTTTTCACATTTATGAAATGGAAATGTTAAGAACCACTTAGGTCTACTGCAAGAACTAATTAAGTTCATGTATATAAAATCATTCAAAATAATGCTTAGAAATATAGATAGCAATATATATACCAAGTTTAGCTATTAATACCTATAAGCATGGAAGAAGCAGAGGGAAAATCACAAGTATAATAAATAGGAAGGAGGAAATACTTTATGTGGCGTAAAAAGACTAGCTTTTATGGTAGTAAAGGATCTGCAGAAATCATGCTAAGTCAGGTCAACTAATAGCCTAAGAGTCTAGTGAGAGTAACCAGAGCAACTAAGCATAAAAGCTATAGTGATGAAAGTCATGTTTAAGGAAAGTCTCTTAGATTAGCAGACTGCATCTCAAATTCTCCTCAAATACCCTTAATGGCAGGACAGTGAGAAAACTAAACTTTTCAGTAATCTGGAAGGAATAAGCTAATAAGTTTGTCTATGGGCTCGATCTTAAAAATTTAGATTTTAGCATTTTACAATGTAAGATTTTTACATAAAAACACCTAATTACTCAGCATCAGATGAAACCTGGGCCCTACCCTTAGCACAACACTGAATACCAGAACCTCAGCTCTTCAGGCCCCGATGATGACAGAGAGGCCAAAGGCCAATAAATCAACAAGAGATTATTGCAGGCATCCAAGATTCTGTTCTAGAGGGAGTGAGGGTTAGGAAAAAAATGCACCAATATAACCCTGACTGACTGAATAAAAAGGAATGAAGAAGCCAAAGACTTCATCAGTAAGCTTCAAACCTGAAACCCAGGTTTATTAAGCATCTCTTTCATAAGGAAGATTTCTTCAATTCCACTGAATATAATGTTATCAACTAATGAGCATGCATGACTGACTTCAATTGCTATTGGTAATGGTATTTTTGAGAAAACAAGTCACAGGCTGAAAGGCTACCACTTAAAAGACATTTTCTCTCAGTGTACAAAGTACATTAAAGTCTTTGGCTAAACTAAATCACTCTTGAGGCACTAAGACTAACCTGTTCCCCCAAGATACAGATATACATGGCCACCTGGTGGTCAACTACCAATACCTAAGAAATTGTACAGATAACAAAGGTGCTAAGAATCTATGAAAAATGCTGTGCTAATAACAGCATTAGTGAGAGGGTGACTAACCATACCTTGCTTGGGATTACGGACTTTCCCTGGATACAGAACTTCAAGCGTTAGAATAAACACAGTCCTACTATACAGGTATATTCAGTACCCTGGGATATATACTTAAAGGGAAAAGGATATTTAAAAAAATGTATATATGAGTATAACTGAGTCACTCTGATATACAGCAGAAATTAATATAACATTGTAAATCAACTCCACTTCAATTAAAAAGTAAGTTAAAAAAAAAAAAAACACTTCCACTGTTAAAAATGGAACAAATCTCAGAACTGGGACAAATTAGTTAGTGATCAACAGAAAACAAATTTCATTTACTCAGGAAAATCAAAGGCTGAAACTGCTCAGTTATATGTAAGTTTTATCGGAATAAACTCATACATGAAAAATCTTTTTAAACTCTTGCTTTTCATTCTTCTTCCCATTAAACAACTTTTTATGACTCAAGTTTATTAGGAATGTTATATCAAAATACAAAATATACCAAAATACAGTACTTACAAAAGACTAGCTGCTTCCTGGAAGGCATTGACAGCTGCGGGAATATCACCCATTACCAGATGTTTCTGTCCTAATCCCAATAGTTTCTTAGCTTCACTATCCACATCCAGACTGCAAGAAAAAAGATTTTTCAGGTGTCATATACTTCTTTTTTTTTTTGTCATATACTTTTAAAATCAACATTTTTTGAATACCCGCTACATTTAAACCATAGTATTTTATTTCCTTAAACCTCTCAACTGCTCTGGCAAGGCTGAGCTAACCCACAATCTATCACTACAAAAGCTCACTACAAAGTCTGCGTAATCAGTTTGTCTGTTGGTCATCCTTTCAAATCCAGAATTCCATGAAAATTTTAATTATTTTTAATGTATTTATTTTTCATTGAAGGATAATTGCTTTACAGAATTTTGTTGTTTTTCTGTCAGACCTCATCATGAATCAACATGAATCAGGTATATATATATATATATCCCCTCTCTTTTGAACCTCCCTCCCATGTCCCTCCCCACCCCTCTAGGTTGATACAGAGCCCCTGTTTGAGTTTCCTGAGCCACACAGCAAATTCCTGTTGGCTATCTATTTCACATATGGTAATGTTAAGTTTCCATGTTACTCTTTCCATACATCTCACTCTCTCCTCCCCTGTCCCCATGTCCACAAAGAAAAATTTAATTCTTAATTCAAATGGTCACACAGTGCTTTTCCCAAAGACAATCATCTTACCTACTTTAGTATGCAGAAGTAGCATTCATACTTCACATTTTGTCACACAGATTATAAAATCATTTAGTGAAGGACTGAGAATAAATTAGCTGGTATTGCTTTCTAATGGACATTCCTAAGTGAAACTGGTAGTGCACTACTTGTACTGCCTTGACTTATGTTAAATAAAGGGCCAGCAAGTTTATCCACCATTGCTTTTTCACCATCAGTATCAATGTCAACACAGTCAAAAAGGCAAATGTTCTTCCAATTACAAAAAGTTTTGATCTTGCAGAATCTCTCAAAGGGTCTTAGGGACACCAAGGGCATACAAACTATACTATACTTTGAGAACCTCTGAATAAGAGCATGGACCCACATCCAAAAGAAAAGAATGTATGGGTACAGATTTAAGATAAAGTGACTGAACTCAAACAGGGGCTCTGTAACAACCTAGAAGGGTGGGATGGGGAGGGAGATAGGAGGGAGGTTCTAGAGGGAGGGGACACATGTATACCTATGGCTGATTCATGTTGATGTTTGGCAGAAACCAACAAAATTCTGTAAAGCAATTACCCTTCAACTAAAAAATAACTTAAAAAAAAATTCCCTGCCTATTGCTGATTCACTGAACAATCAAAATTTTTTTTTAAAAAGTAAAATCTTCAAGAGCAAGAAGACAGGTGATGGTATTGACTGTTAAGAAAAAGTTGCTCAGCAGAACAGAACAACTTGGCCAGGGAAACATGCTATAGTTGCTGGGCAGTACTAAGTAACCATTTGAGGTCAGTTGTTACCAATTTATGAGACTTTATGTTTTTCCCAACTATCCTTCCTGTTTCTCTCAGAATCGTATTATCATACTCCTTGAAAAATCATAAACGCTTGTAACATTAATAATTACCTATCAGCAGTGTCCCAGGGGTTAATTAAATAGCCTAGCTATATTTACACCTTATGCTCAGTCCAGAAATTTAATATCATGGTATATACCAAGATTAACCCTCTAAAAGTTATGTGAATGTGTTTAGGATCAATCCTGAGCAGTACTCCTTCCACCCAAAAACGAGACTAACTCACAAATCATTAGATAGTATTTGTAGAAGACATAGTTTAAGTAACCAAGATAACAAAGGAATTTAAGACAACAATGTAAAAAACATAAAATAATGAAAACCAAAAAAAAGAAAAACTTAGACTCAAAAAACCCCCAAAAGATGTGCATATATTTTGCAGAAGGATTAGACGGAATTTAGAACAGTAGTTTTCAACCTAAGTGAGTTTAAGATTTACCAGGAAGTTTTTCTAAAACACTCATACACTCAAAGCTTAACAAATGAAATCTCCAGGAAGGCAACCCAGGCATTTACCTTTTGGATAAGCTTTCCAATTATTATGTTTCCTCTGGTTAAGAACTATGGTCACATCAAGATGCAGAAGTTACATGGAAATACATGTGGGCGCAATATAAAATTTACAACTTTCAACAAGAATTAACAACAAAATTGAAAATAGCAACCTTACAAAACTGAGATCTAAATCAGTAGACATATTCAAACAAAGAATAAGCTGGCATTTGCCAGGCACGCTGTGTACCAAGTAAGGAGCAGAATTGAACAACTTTTAAAATTCAAATATTTTAATACAAAAAACCCTGATGACATCACTGTCAGGACTCCATACTTTAAAATGAACAAGTACTTTAATATTCACTCTCACTTGTTACCTATTAAAGATGATAAACTGCCCTCAAGTTACATAGCTCTTATGTCTATGTTCTAGATATAAATCAAATCACACCACTGTAAACAATCATACCTCTCCACTTTATCTGCAGAAGTAGAAGGAGCAGGGGCATCTTCTTCAATTCTGTAAAGAAAAATTAAGGGGAAAAAAAAGTAAAAATGAAAGGCTATTTTAAGACTAGAAACTTAAAAACATAAAGTCATAAAAAGAGCTATTTATTAAATGTCCAATATATTCAGATCTTACAGAACATTTACTTACATTATCAACTTTAATGCTTATTCATTCAAGTAACTATTGAATGCTTATTTGCTACATGATACTACTGATATAATGAACAAGACAGTTACATCCTAGATTTCAGTTTATAGCTCACTAAAAATAAGTTTGTTTTTTAAAAAAAGGAAAAAGCAAAGTTTCCCACAACATTCCATTTTTGGGGGGAAAAGTACTAATAAATATCTTAAAAATATTTCATAGTCGTGTTTACTGAAAAAGTCTAGAAATAATGACCAACTCAGCAGCAATGAGTATCCCCTAGAACCTAGACTGTGCTCCTAAAAATCCATTTCCCACTAAAAGGAACCAAGGCTCCATTGAGAAATAACTGATCTAAGACAGGGTTGTAGAAGTACATAAGTGAATCTGGGGCAATATCATGCCAGAAGGCAACAAAACTATATCTGGCATTATTGAGGATCATATCTACTAATGGTCATGCTAAAAGGAAAGGTGGGGAATCCAGGGTAAAGCAAGAAGAGTTCTTTGTACTTTTTCAACTTCTCTATAAATTTGATGTTTCATATTTACAAAAATATTACAAAAGCACACTTAGGAGCCAACCTCAACAAAATCTCACTGTCCAAAAGGAGGGACAATGTGAGTGAGCATGAACAAAGATAATAGGGACTGCCCCGGTGGCCCAGTGGGTAAGACTCCAAGCTCTCAATAAGAAGCCCGGGTTCGATCCCTGGTCAGGGAACTAGATCCCAAATGTCCCAACTAAGAGTTCACAAGTCACAACTGAAAGATCCCTCACGCTGCAATGATGATATAAGAGCCCATGAGCTGCAACTAAGACCCAAAGCAGCCAAATAAATAAATATAAAACACACACACAGATAATAAGCACAAAGGACCTACTGTGTAGTACAGGGAAATATGCTCAATATGTTGTAATAACCTAAGTGGGAAAAAGACTTGAAAAAGAATAGATACATATATACATATAATTGAATCACCTTGCTGTACACCTGAAACTAACACATTGTTGATCAACTATACCGCAATATAAAATTTTAAACATTTTAAAAAAGATTATAGCTGCAATTGACTGGAAAACTCCAAATATGTTTAAACTCATGAGTTCTCAATAATATAAACAAAAACAAAAAAACTCATTAGTCATCTGGAAAATGATGGGAGACCACTGCATTATTTTGAAAATTGATAAATAAAGGAAAAGAAGAATTTACCCTTTCTTTACCATACAGTTAAACCTTAGGTAGGTTTCAAGAAAAGGGTTGACCTGAGTTACTACTTAGGAATGCTATACACTGACACCATTCACTTGGCATTAACTTAAATCCTTGCCTCTGTTACCTACTCTATCATCAGTTTTCACCTATATCCCAAAGGAAATATTCAGTTAAGGATATGTATCATCTTTAACTGTGGCCCCAAAGCACACCAGAGTTTAAACCAAGGACGGTTACATCTCAAATGAGAGCAGAGAATGCTGCTAGCTGTGATGAAATGGAGAAAAAGGACAGTGGGAAAACAGAAAACTTTACTACTAAACACCTCAGAAGCCATACATTAGAAGTGAAGTACATGCAGCAAGAAAGCTAGGAGTATGAGAGAACACAGAAAGTTGCAGAAGATAAACTACTGAAAACTTCAAAGGTTAAAACATACACACAAACAGAACTTAGTCAATTGATTTTTCACACTTGGACTTTCTTATTTAGCATACCAAATTTATGAAAACAGCGGAGTAATATACACAATATGGACAAAATAAATGAACGATTAAAAAATAGCTTACTCAATTCAAAAAATATATTAATTCAAAAGTCAAATTCAATAGACATTTTATTAGTATCTATTGTATGCTAAGGATCGGAATCAGCCTCCAACAAAAGTTAAAGCAAAGGACACAGGGTAATTCCCTGCTGTCCAGTGGTTAGGATTCGCCCCATCACTGCCAATGGCCCAAGTGGGGGAACTAAAATCCCACAAGCCACAGGCGCCAACGCTCCCCCACCCCAGGAAAAAAAGCAGAGAGGACAATTTGTGAAAAGCAGAAGAGATTAGATGACAAGCAGGGGCTAACTATATTGGAATCTGAGTCTTAGAAAATGCTTTAGAGATGAAAAGTTGTCAATTACTTTCAACAGGATCCAGTATCCTTGCTGCTGCTAAGTTGCTTCAATCGTATCCGACTCTGTGCAACCCCACAGACGGCAGCCCACCAGGCTCCCCCATCCTTGGAATTCTCCAGGCAAGAACACTGGAGTGCGTTGCCACTTCTCCAAAGCATGAAAGTGAAGTCACTCAGTCATGTCCTACTCTCTGCGACCCCATGGATTGCAGCCCACCAGGCTCCTCCGTCCATGGGATTTTCCAGGCAAGAGTATTGGAGTGGGTTGCCATTGCCTTCTCCAGTATCCTTGCTAGAAACTCCTAAACCTTTTATAAATAGTATATTGGTTTACAAGTCTGATGAAAAGTCCTGGGGAGGGGAGGTGGGCAGGGAAATGGGGTTGAAAATAAGCAGACTTCACAGTGACAGGAAAAAAGCACAATTTAAAAGCTAATGCGTTCAGCTGCACGCTAAGCGGCAAATGATCTGACCAGAACCCTGGATGGCCCAGGACCCTTATCTACATATACTTCCTGTCATAGCTTGCTGTTGTTTAGTTGCCAAGACGTGTCAGACTCTTTTGTGACCTCATGGACTGTAGCCTGCCAGGTTCCCCTGTCCATGGAGTTTCCCAGGCAAGAATACTGGAGTGGGTTGCCATTTCCTTCTCCAGGGGATCTTCAAGATCCAGGAATTGAATCTGCATTGACAGGTGGATTCTTTACCACTGAGCCACCAGCGGAAGCCCCTGTCATAGCTAGTTACCTTCAAATAGCTTCTTTCACTAATTCTAGCAGAGTTTCTCAAATTACCTGTGACTGAAGGACCAGACTTTCAATTTCAATGTGCAAGAGATGGGTTTTTGTAATATAAAACAGAAATGTCAGAATAATGTCAAATTTCTTCATTTCCAAATGTTTACTCTCAGTTTTTATACTTAAATCTTTTTTTTTTTTTTTTTTGGTGGGTGGGGGGGGCAGTGGGAGTGGGGACTGGGCTGCACAGCATAGCTTGCAGGACTTTAGTTCCTGGACCAGAGATTGAACCAGGGACCACGGCAGTGAAAATGTGGAGTCCTAACCACTGAACCGCCAGGAAATTACCTGAACTTTACACCTTTGTAACTGTCCTTCACCCTACTTTCCATGTCCCCACTTCCTAGGAAACAGATCATTTAGTTTTGATGCCAACCTAAATCATTAAATTTTTATCAAGCTGAGGCACTGAACGTGTAATATCATCAAATTTACTTCTTATATACCCTGTGGTACAAAAGTATGAAGTGGATAAAATTAGGAAAAATGGGTATCAATTCAGTTGCTCAGTCATGTCCGACTCTCTGTGACCCCATGAACTGCAGCACGCCAGGCCTCCCTGTCCATCATCAACTCCTGGAGTCCACCCAAACCCATGTCCACTGAGTCGGTGATGCCATCAAACCATCTCATCCTCTATCGTCCCCTTCTCCTCCCGCCTTCAATCTTTCCCAGCATCAGGGTCTTTTCAAATGAGTCAGCTCTTTGCATCAGGTGGCCAAAGTATTGGAGTTTCAGCTTCAACATCAGTCCTTCCAATGAACACTCAGGACTGATCTCCTTTAGAATGGACTGGTTGGATCTCCTTGCAGTCCAAGGGACTCTCAAGAGTCTTCTCCAACACCACAGTTCAAAAGCATCAATTCTTCAGCACTCAGCTTTCTTTATAGTCCAACTCTCACATCCATGCATGACCACTGGAAAAACCATAGCCTTGACTAGACAGACCTTTGTTGACAAAGTAGTGTCTCTGCTTTTTAATATGCTGTCTAGGTTGGTCATAACTTTCATTCCAAGGAGTAAGCGTCTTTTAATTTCATGGCTACAATCACCATCTGCAGTGATTTTGGAGCCCAGAAAAATAAAGTCAGCCACTGTTCCCCATCTATTTGCCATGGAGTGATGGGACCGGATGCCATGATCTTAGTTTTCTGAATGTTGAGCTTTAAGCCAACTTTTTCATTCTCCTCTTTCACTGTCATCAAGAGGCCCTTTAGTAGTTCTTCACTTTCTGCCATAAGGGTGGTGTCATCTGCATATCTGAGGTTATTGATATTTCTCCCAGCAATCTTGATTCCAGCTCATGCTTCCTCCAGCCCAGGATTTCTCACGATGTACTCTGCGTAGAAGTTAAATAAGCAGGGTGACAATATACCGCCTTGACATACTCCTTTTCCTATTTGGAACCGGTCTGTTGTTTCATGTCCAGTTCTAACTGTTGCTTCCTGACCTGCATACAGGTTTCTCAAGAGGCAGGTCAGGTGGTCTGACCAGGTATTCCCATCTCTTTCAGAATTTTCCACAGTTTATTGTGATCCACACAGTCAAAGGCTTTGGCATAGTCAATAAAGCAGAAATAGATGTTTTTCTGGGACTCTTGCTTTTTCAGTGATCCAGTGGATGTTGGCAATTTGATCTCTGGTTCCTCTGCCTTTCCTAAAACCAGCTTGAACATCTGGAAGTTCACAGTTCACATATTGCTGAGGCCTGGCTTGGAGAATTTTTGAGCATTACTTTACTAGCATGTGAGATTAATGCAATTGTGCGGTAGTTTGAGCATTCTTTCAGATTGCCTTTCTTAGGGACTGGAATGAAAACTGACCTTTTCCAGTCCTGTGGCCACTGCTGAGTTTTCCAAATTTGCTGGCATATTGAGTGCAGCAGTTTCACAGCATCATCTTTCAGGATTTGAAATAGCTCAGTATATTATTAAATAGCACTGTAAAGCACTCAGCAGTGATAAACTTACTTTTACTTAGTAGCCTAGACAAAAAGGGCATGAACCAATCAAGGCCATACTAGTACAGTCATAAGAAAAGACATAATTAAAGCAGTGATTCTTCAAATTTCAGTCTACATGAATTAAACAAATAGTTGAGTCCCAACCCTAGAGTTCTGGTTCAGTGGATCTACTATGAGGTCCAGGAATTTGCATTTCTAACAACTTTCTAGGTGATGCTACTACTGGTTTGGGGACCACAATGTAACAAACACCAGATTAGGAAAAAAATTATACACTAATGTTCATGTCTTATCTGAGACACAGACATGTTTATCCACAATTATTTTTTTTACTGTTAATTACAGTAGCTACTACATTTAAAACTATGAAGATATCACATAAAAAATCTGTATTTCTGCTTCTCTTGAAAAATTGTTATGTAAACTGTAAAACCAAAAAGTATTAAAGAAAACCATGGGAGAATTACTTTGTAATTCACCTGGAGAAGGCCTTTTTAAATTCAGAAATTATAGAAGATTGATAAATTCTACTCCATCTAATTCATTTCACAAAAGGTTAACTTACCAAATATAGAGTATTATAATCAACAGAAAAAAAGGTCCAACAAGAAAAGATTAAAGGGTATAAGCATACTCACAGAAAATGAAACACAAAGAGCTCAAATGTCTGAATATGTGCTCATACTCTTCAGAGAAACACAAAACTACCATGAGAAAACATTTTTTACCCATCAAATATTCAAAGACAAGAATGTAAGAGAAACAACTGTTCCCATATATTGCTAAAAGTGAAGTCACTAAGTCGTGTTCGACTCTTTCCGACCCCATGGACCATACAGCCTACCAGGCTCCTCAGTCCATGGGATTTTCCAGGCAAGAGTACTGGAGTGGGTTGCCTTCTCCAGGGAATCTTCCTGACCCAGGGATCAAACCCAGGTATCCAGCATTGCAGGCAGACACTTTACCGTCTGAGCCACCAGGGAATCAAAAGGAGGGACATGAGGGTATCCAAAAGAGTCATGCTCCATGTCAGGCTTGAACTCACAACCTCAGCAATGCTCTGCATGGACTGCTGTGTAAGTACTGCACGCTAACCAATTGCTAACAGAAGTTTAAATATATATTGCTATTAGAAATTTAAATTTACAAAACTTCTACACCGGTCTAATTAGCAATATCTATCAAAAATAATAAGTGAACACTCTTTGATCCAGCAGTTCCACTTGTAGAAAATTATCCTATAGATGAGTCCATGGTTTACAAGATTATTCACTAGAGCATTATTTGTAATAATTAAATTCTGGACAGAATTCAAATGTCCACCAAAAGGAAAACTGTTATGAGACAGCCACAGAATAGAATAAAATGCAGCCATTTAAAAAAAAAAGGAAAACTATGCCTTAATGAGGAAATTACATCCTGATGAAGAATCATCTTCAAGATACATTACTAATAAAGTGGTCAGAGATGTATCAAGTGTGCTACCATTTGTACGGTAATGTAGAATTAATAACTACAATCTGCTCTTATATGATTAGATATCATTGCTGTTGTTTAGTCACTGAGTCGTGTCCAACTCTTTGCAACCCTCTGAACTGTAGCCTGCCAGGCTCCTCTGTCCATGTATTTCCCAGGCAAGAACACTGGCGTGGGTTGCCATTTCCATTTCCAGGGATCTTCTCCACCCAGGGATTGAACATGCATCTCCTGCATTGGCAGGAGGATTCATGACCACTGGGCCACCAGGGAAGCCCAAAAGATATCACTGAGGGATACATAATAAATTACAAACACTGGTAAATTATGAACACTGGTGGACTGTAAGGAGAAAATGCTAATAACGGTTAATTAACATTTCACTGTATACTCCCTCTTCTGGATTTTGAACTAGGAATGTATGTCCTATTCAAAGAAATAATATTTTAAATCTCAAAAATATCTGCCACTGTGGCATACATTCTCCCCAATCAAGCAAAGCTGAGTAGTGACCAAACACTAATAAAGGAGAATTCACTTCAATCCCCACCACCACGTCACTTTTTCCTGTCTGGCCCTCTAAGCCCTGCTACAAAACACCAAACTACTAAATATTGGTGACTGTTTAGAAACTGGGAAAGGAGAGAGGGTGAATCTTGAATTTTTATTTCTGGGATAGGGAAACTGAGCACTATCCGAGCAAAGTAAGGAACAAGAACAGGATTCATTAGTGAAAACTGTGGGCATATATTAAGAGTTGGTTGGTTGGTTTTTTAAAAAAAATATGTATGTATTTATTTGGCTGAATTGTCTTAGTTGCAGCAAGAGGGATCTTTAGTTGCAGCATGCAAACTCTTAATTGCAGCATGTGGAATCTAGTTCCCTGACCAGAGATAGAACCCAGGCCTCCTGCATTGGGAGAGTGGAGTCGTACCCACTGGAACACCAGGGAAGTCCCTCGGAGTTGGTTTTGAGGTGCTTATAAAACACCTAAATGGGTAAGATTCAATAGGCAATTCAGAGCAAACATGTCACAGAGCAGCACCTATTACATTATCATTTAATCCTCTCACCAAAAAAAAAAAAGAAAAAAACCTTGTGGTATGTGTCAATATCCTATTTTCCAGAGTAGTAACTTACCCAATTACACAAATGATTTACTAATCTATACATAACACCAATCATAACTCATGCTATATTCTAACTGCCTACTGACTTTCTGTATTCCCCATCTGGATTATGATCTGAGAAACAACGTCTATCTTATCCTAAACTGTATTCTACAATCAACCACAAAGCCTGGCATCTAATCAATATTTGTTAAAGTAAGTGAACAATTCTGAATCACTAAGGGTAGGATTAAGGACAAGTGACATTGCCACTTACCATGTGAAGTACCTAAATTTCCTCAACTATTAACAGTACCATCTCACAAGACTTGTTTTGAAAATTAAATGAGAATGTTCACAGAGTGCTTAGCTCAATGCTTCGCACATAAGGAATCAAAAGATACTAGCAATCATTAACAATGAAAGAACCAAAAGATAGGAAGAATTAGAGGCCGCATCAAAGGAAAACAAAATTAAGGAGGGAGTATCTGGTATCAGAGGCAGCAAAAGGGTACCAAAAAGAACTAATTAGGAAGCTAAAAATGATAAGGACTACTTCAGCATTTGGACAATGATTATCTTTAGCAATGTTGTTTAAATGACATGAAAGAAAGAAGCCCAATTGAGACAGGATGGACAAATGTGTATATTCTCAGAACATAGTTGTCCAGTTAGATTGTGATCTGATGACCAGAAACTAGTATCTTATTCATATTTGTATCTCTAAAACCCAACATATTAAAATATATATTGAATATATCTGTTAAATGTATAAGCAAATAGAAGGGGAAAAAATGGGAGACTAGAAATGCAGAATCTTATCTAAAGAAGCCTGGCTATGAAAGGGAAGAAGCAAAGAAAGCAACTGGTGGCTCAGACAGTAAAGCATCTGCATACAATGCAGGAGACCCAGGTTTGATCCCTGGGTCAGTAAGATCCCCTGGAAAAGGAGGAAATGGCAACCCACTCCAGTACTCTTGCCTGGAAAATCCCATGGACAGAGAGGATCGTGGTAGGCTACATACAGTCCATGGGGTCGCAAAGAGTCGGACACGACTGAGCGACTTCACTTCACTTCACCTTGGGAAGTTTGAATGCAGAGAAGATGGTGCTCTATCTAAGGAATACAAGCACCAAGAGACCAAATAGGTAGTTGCTAGACGTAGGGGGAAAATCTCCAATTGTCTTATCTTCAAATTTTTTTCCTTAACGTAAACCCTCATTCTGTGAAGAAGGCCTTTCTTCTAGAGAACTTTTAAGTTCCACAAGAGGTGGTTTCAACCCTCTAGCTGTCTATTCTGTGTCTGCTCCAAAAAAGCAGCTGAATGCACTTAAAAAAACAGCACTTTTTAAAAATTCTTGGCCCCAAATCTGAAACAAGGACAAAACTGGCAATCCTACTACATTCCCTAAAATGTCTTCCAAGTCTCCAAAGTAACAATTTCTCTCCTCAAATCTCCTACACTGTATTCCATTCTCCCTTACTTCTAAGCAGGTCTTGCTTTACCCCTCATTGAGCAAATAGACACCATTAGACAGAAAGTCTCCCTCAACCACTAAAACCATCAACCTGCCTGTATCTGTATCCACTCTCTCCTATTCATGAATGGAAACTTCAGATAGCTGGCTCCTGGTCATTCATCTCCTTGTGGCCATTCCAGATTGCCCAATCTAAAATAACCACCCAGTTACCTCACATCTCTTTAAACTAGGGGAAGGTAAAGCAATTATTTGCATAGCACTTTATCACTGATATTCTCTAATCTACATCATATTTATGGTCTCTATCCCAAGTAGTCTCCATTTAAGAGCAGAGATCTTTTCTGTCTCATTATATAAAACAAATGCTCAATAAATACAGGGAATCCTTGGTGGCTCCGATGGTAAAGAATCTGCCTGCAGTGTAGGAGGCCTAGGTTAGATCTCTGGGTCAGGAAGATCCCCTGGAGAAGGGAATGGTTACCCACTCCAGTATTCTTGCCTGGAGAATTCCATGGGCAGAGGAGCTTGGCAGGCTGCAGTCCATGGGGTCACAAAGAATCAGACATGACTAAGGGACTAACACTTTCACTATGCCTTAAGTAGGACAAAAAAAAAAACCTGCTTCACAAAATTTTCCTAAAAGAAAATTTCCTGAAAGAATCTTCCCCATTACTGCTACTATTTTACAAATGGGAAAACTGAGGTCCACCATGGTAGCCAGAAATAGAATACAGTTTTCTTGACTCCTAGTCATCAAAGACATCATCTGTCTAGTTTTGTTTTGTTTTTTTTCTGGCTGCACCACTTGGCATACAAGATGTTAGTTCCCTGACCAGGGATCAAATCTGTGCCCCCTGCAGTTTTAACCACTGGACCACCAGGGAAGTCACTCCATAAAAAGTTTTAAGATACCCTTACAAATAAATACATGTTCAGCACCCACCTACAATAGAACAGATAAAGCTATTCAAAAGCGGGCCCCCACACAGCAAAAAGAATCACTAAACTGTGTAATGTGGATGGTTCACATAAAGTTGTGTATAAGAGGTCATATAATAACATACCATAGATATAACATTCAAAAACAGACAAAACTAATCTGTAATGTTGTAAGTCAGAACTACCCTTGTTGGGAGTATGGCTTGAAGGATCCCAGTTCCCCAAGCAGGGACTGAACCCAGGCCACTGCAGTCAAACCACTGAATCCTAACCACTGGACCACCAGGGAATTTCCAACGGGCTTTTAATATTTGTTTTTATTTATTTTTTGGTGAACTCTTAGTTGAGGCATATGGAGATCTAGTTCCCTGACCAAGGATCGAATCCCCATCCCTTGCACTGGAAACACAGAGTCTTAGCCACTGGACAACCAGGGAAGTCCCATGGAACTTTCAACTTATGCTTTCTCCTAGGAGATGTATAGTTTAAGGCCTTATATCTAGGACTTTAATCCATTTTCAGCTCATTTTTGTATACAAGGGTCTAACTTCATTCTTCTGCATGTGTACATCCTGTTGTCCCAACACGATTTGTTGAAAAGAATGTCCTGCCCTCACTAAGTGGTCTTGGCATCCTTAACAAAAATCATTTGACGACATGCAAGGATTTATTTCTGGACTATTACATTCCATTGCTCCATCATGCCAGTACCACCCTGTTTTAATTATTATAGCTTTGCAATGTTTTGAAATCAGGAAGTGAGACTTACACACTTCATTGTTTTTCAAAACTGTTTTGGCAGGGAATTCCTTGGTGGTCCAGTGGATCCACATTCTCACTGCTAAGGGCCCAGGCCAAGGAAAGGCCAAAAACAACAACAACAAAAATGTTTGGGCTATTTGGGATCCCTTGAGGTTTCTTATGCGTTTTAGGATGCATTTTCCTATTTCTACAAAACTGGTGTTTTGACAGACTGTTGAATCTACAGATCTCTTTGGGTAGTATGAACATCTTAACAGTATCAAGCATTCCAGCCCATGAACAAAGGACATTTTTTTTGTGTGGAATCTTAAGGGTGAACCTCAGGGCTTTTTTAAAAACAATTTATTTTTTTTTGGATGGGCCGCACATCTTGCCCTCTGCAGTGTAATCACTGAGTCCTAACCAGTGGACCACCAGGAATTCTCTGAACCCCAGCTTTTAAAGTGGTAAGTGAAGAATTCTTTTGGACACACATAGATTATCAAAGTTAATGGATGTCATGATGAGAAAGCTTGTCCTAAGAGTACAAGTCATATTCATCTTGTTCAGAAATAATTTCAATATTCCATTTATTTTTCTGATCTGTTCTTGTCCTTCACCTCAAAACCATCCTGAGATTATCAAATATCAGATTTCATTTAAAACAATCTTCTAAAGAGGCTTCCCTGGTGGTCCAATGGTTAAGACCGAGAGCTTTCAATGCAAGGGGCTCGGGTTCAAGGTCCTGATCGGTAAACTAAGATCCCACATGCCACGCCACAAAAAAATTAATGAGTAAATAAAACGATCTTGTAAGAACAGGAATTTTTTTTTGCAGGTCCACCGAGACTCTTCTCATTTACACATCTGAGCTAATATACTGGCCTAACATCTCCAATCCACCAAAAATTAGTACCATGGCTACCTTGGCTAAATCTTATATTCTAATTACTGTGACATTAATGCATCTCATGGTAAAGCCTAGTTATTGAGCTTATGGAAAAAAACCCAAACAAACTTTCTGGCCAACCCAATACAAGAAGTTATTGATCTCACTTTAAATAGCTGAATACTAAGCACCAAAATAAGCCTCACACCAACACAGATGAACCTTACACTTACAGAAACAACAAACTCCAGAACTTTAAGGATTGAGCTAAACCACTCATTTTTACTTTGGCATCTCTCATCTAAAGGTACAATTATGTAGCTCAGAAACAATAAGACAGCTAAACTAAAATTCAGTGCACCACATAAGACTTCCTAAGTTTTCTCATTCCTCCTTACCACTACATTACAAACTGTTATATTCTTTATCTATTGTAACATAAAAACATTAAAAATTAGTTAGAACTATTCAGAAAGCTAGTGAGGACAAGGACTGATTTAACATTTAGACAGTCATTGATAAACTTTACCAATGCTGTTTAAATGGCATAAGGGAACAGAAGCCAAACTGAAGCTTTTTAGAGATGACAAAACTGTGGCCCTACGCTCACTACTTGAGCAATGAAAGTGGTATCAAAGTCAACTCTGAATTAAGGTTTATTTCTCATTCCATTTTTTTCTCTCTACTGGTTTGAAAGTTATGTGTTTTTTATTCTTTCAATGGTTTTACTGGAATTATAATGTGCATTCTTAATAGAATCTAAATTCATGTTAATTTTTTTCACCCTCCCCCATAAACGCCTTACCCCTGAACTGTTCCAAGAATTTAACTGAGGAATGCTGCCTTTACTGTTCTCTCCAACTAGCTAATTAAATTTTCATGCAATTTCCTCTCAAGTAAGCTTTGGGGATGGAGGAAGGATGAGAAATGAGGGAATAAAAACGTGAAATACTAGGGCTTAACCAGAATCTGACAATAATTTAAATTATGTTTCTTCAAATAAACGTCCCGTTTGCCCTCACTGTTCAAAAAATACCTGAGTGGCACTGTACCGTTTTTACAGCAATCATGTCTTCCCTTCTACTGCACTTCACGCATAATACTGCCCACTCTCCTAGCAACCAAACGCTGCTACAAGTGAGACCTCAACGCAGCGCTGAAGATGCTTCAGACCCGATCAAGTCCCCTACAAGCAATCAAGTCCCCTGCCAACATTGCTAAAATCAAAAAGAACCACGATGCTCTCCACCACAAAAAGAAATGGGCCTAGCTGTGGGTAGGAGGTTACTAGGTGAGCAAGGAGACAGCGGGGAACAAGCTTCCCAGTGTCCCACCACGGAAGTCCGAGGCGGACCGCGAGCCGCACAGCCCCAAACAATGGAGTTTTCCCGCCTCCTCGGGGCCCCGCCCCCTGCTCCAGAGCCCGCGGAGGGAAGCGAACGCAACAGCGCACGACCCCGCCCCCTAGAGGTCCCGCCCACCCCGAGCCAGCAGTCCAGCCTCCTTCCTCGTGCAGGATTTTTTTTTTTTTTTTGGCGCCAAATCTCTGTTGGTTATTTTCCCGAGGTGTTTGAGAATACTACCGGAGGCGCACACCAGTTGTGTGGGGATAGCAGGGGCATGAAGGCACACCGGCGCTCCTGGGCCCCGCCCCCCCACCGATAGCCCCGGGCCGGGGGAGGAAAGAGAGGGGCAGGCAATGGAGACAGCCACCGCTGCCCCCGGCAAGATGGCGGCCGCGAAAAGCGGGGCAGGGGGCGCCAGCCGACCGGCGTTACTGATATTGAGAGAGACTCTACAAGAGGTGAGCTTCTCCAGTGTCCGAGCCTTCCCGAATAGCGACGGTTGTTCATTGGAAGGCACGTCCTCCAACCCTCCGGTGTGCCCCTCCCAGGGAGCCTCCGTCCACCACCCCCTCCCTGAGGACTGGCCAGTGCCTCAAGCTCTCCCCGGTCCGGCTTACTTGTCGGCGGAAACCAGCTCTGCGGTGATGGCGGCAGTGGCTGTGGACTCTGCGGCCATCGTTCCCCTGAGGTGGTGGGCCAACGGACGGGACACAGCCTGTGAGAAAAACAGACGGAATTCGGGACACCAGAGACTTATTCAGGGACAGAAAATGGCAGATTGGAGACCCCGCGCGGCTGGGTCCTCTTATATACCAGGGCCCTTCGCCCCGCCTATCCACTTCCGGATCCTCCCCCTCGAGTTTAAAGGGCCAGGACCCAGACCCAAACCAACCCAAGGATATCCCCCGCCCGCACCATCTGGTTCTGCCGGGTACCTTTCCTCCCTAGTCTGCCTTCCTCGAAGAAAGCAACTTTTTGCTTCTCTAGCAAGTCGCGTAAGAACTAGGATTTTGGCACTACAGCTCCTAACTGGACGTTGGCCAGCGGCTTCCAGAAAAGAAGCTAGTGCTGCTCTACATTTTTAGAGCGAGTAGCCTGGAGTCTCTTTCTAGGCCCGATACTTAGGAGGGGAACTGTGACTTTCTCTCTGTCCTCTGAGTCGTAACGGATGGACACGCAGGAGCCGAGCACGGGTATACCTGCAACGGCTAGAACTGTTATCGGTGAGAGACGCGTGGCTCTGAACCTCCGCAACAACTGACGCATAACAGTGCTGTCCTAGGATTGGTCACCGCTTGAAACTACCGCGCTTGATTCAGAGCTCGGGGCTGTGGCGGGACGCAGCTGGCTCCTCCCTCTGGACCCGCCCCGCTTCGACTGGCCCAATCCGCTGACGCCATCCTCTTAGACCCGACCCCAGACTCCAAATCTGACTAGCTGATTACGATTTATCGAGCTTCGATTTATCTTATCGTTTCTCCACTACATGCGGGGGCACTGTGCTTAAACATCTAAAGCTATTAACTGTCTTACTTAACTTTACACCAAAGCTTACTAGTGACAACGGTGTTCTCAGCCCCATTTGGTAGAAATGGAAACCAAAGTTCAGAGAAGGTTTGACTAGCGCAGAAAGTTGCAAGACAAGCCGTTTATGGGAAGTAGTGTGCCTCGTTTCCTGCAGCTGGCTGAGTGGAAGATAACTGGCAGGCTGAAATGATTGCACTTCCTCACACCTGGAGCACCATCCATTGCCTTCCACCATGGCCTTGCGTACCGTGAGCAGAACAGTAATTTTATTTTCGTCCAGGTTCAGACATACTGCGAAAGATTCCTGGGGAGTGTTCTTATTCCAGCCTGTCAAGACTCAGGCAGTTGGGAACTTTTAGGGAAAAAGAGCCAATTCCTGTAAATGCCAATTCCTGTAGCAAACAGATTTGGGTTCTCCCTTTATAGCTGGGTGACCTGAGCCAAGTCAAGTAACCATATAAGATTAAATGTAAAATGAGGACAATATCAGTATCCACCCTTTAAGAATATTGTGAGAATTCCAGATGATGCTTCAACAATCAGCACTATGCCTGGGTCATGCTAACCATTTACTAAATGGCTACAACAGCCTGATAACACAGTGACTGGAGGATTGAGCTCCGGGGAGATCTCTCCAGAGTCCTAGCAGCCAGGAGTGAGTGAAGTAAAGTTGCTCAGTCATGTCCGACTCTTTGCACCCCATGGACTGTAGCCTACCAGGCTCCTCTGTCCCTGGAATTTTCCAGGCAAGAGTACTAGAGTGGGTTGCCATTTCCTCCTCCTGGGATCTTCCTGACCCAGGGATCGAACCCGGGTCTCCTGCATAGCAGGCAGACGCTTTACCATCTGAGCCACCAGGGAAGCAGCCAGGAGTAGGGCCTGACAAATCCAGTCCAGAAACTTGTGTGATCCACTCATTTGTTATACTAATTTTTAAAATATTTTTATTTTATTTTTAGCTGTGCAGGGTCTTCATTGCTGTGCAGGGGCTTTTCCTAGTTGTGGCCAGCAAGGGCTAATTTCTCGTTGAGGTGTTCGGGCTTCTCAATGAGGTGCCTTCTTTTGTTGCTGAGCAGGGGATCTAGGGTGTGTGGGCTTCAGTAGTTTCAACACCCAGGCTTAATTGCTCCATGCCATGTGGGATCTTCCTGGACTAGGAACCAAATCCATGTCCCCTGCATTGGCAGATGGATTCTCAACCACTGGATCACTACGGAAGTCCCTCATTATACTAATATTCACTGAACAGCTATAATTTCTCAAGGCTTTGTTCTAAGTCCTAAGGACAAAATACATGGTCTCTGCCTTTGAGGAACTCAGTCTTATAAAAAATGGATTTTAAATCCATCCACTACCTTCAGTTTTTACTACCACCACTCATCTCTTGCCTGTACTACTGCATACCTTCTGATCTCTACTTAACCCTCTCCAGAAAAATCTTTTTAAAGTGTAAGTCAGATCATGTCACTCTCCTGAAATAGCTTTCCATTGCTGTTAGAAGAAATTTTGAGCTCCTTATCATTATCTACAAGTCCTACATGATCTGGCTTCAATTCACCTTTCCAAAATTCATCTCATACTACTCCTCTTCCTTCACCTGATTTTCCTACCACACTTTCTCCCTGTTCCTTTGAATGCACAAGCCCTTTCTCATATCCAGGGGGCTTTACACTTGCTGTCTTACTACCTAAAAAGCTCTTCTACCAATACTTTGAATAACTAGCTCCTGTTCTTCCTTTGGCGAAGGCAATGGCACCCCACTCCAGTACTCTCGCCTGGGAAATCCCATGGACAGAGGAGACTGTGTTATGCAGTCCATGGGGTTGTGAAGAGTCGGACACGACTGAGCGACTTCACTTTCACTTTTCACTTTCATGCACTGGAGAAGGAAATGGCAACCAACTTCACTATTCCTGCCTGGAGAATCCCAGGGACAGGGTCCGTCTATGGGGTCACAAAGAGTCGGACGCGACTGACGTGACTTAGCAGCAGCTTTTCTTCCTTTAGGCCTCATCTCAAGTATTACTTCCCCAAAGGAACCTTCCCTAGCCACTCAATCAAAGTTAGCTTCCTAGTGTTTATTTCTTCCTTTGTACTTATCAAAATCTGAAGTTATTCATTTTTATTTTATTCTTACCACTTCTAAATATATAGGCTTCATGTGCCCTTTTCTGTCTTATTTACAGCTAAATGCCCAATGCATTTACCAGTGGTTGATGCATACTAGGTGTCCAAAATGAACTTATCAAATGAATGAATAAAATAATCATAATATAATCATAATTAGAACTGGAAAGAGTTTCACTTAAAATATATCTACTTAAAATAGAAACCAAGATTTGGAGAATTTCCTGGCAATCCAGTGGTTGACTCCATGCTTCACTGTTAAGGACCAAGGTTGGGGAAATATGATCCCAAGAGCAGCGGCAAAAAACAAAACAAGCCACAAGATTTCATAGTAATTTTAAAATTATATTTAACATGATTTAGGGAGGACTTCCAGTTAAAGATGGTGTGTTGAACACATTTATACCCATTTCCTTTGAAACCTGTCTACATAGCAATAAAGAAACTTTTAATTTGTTTTTTAAAGATAGACTGGCAAGATCACAGAGAATGGGAAAGGAAGCAATAGCAACAAAATTTTTAAAGCTGGAAAAGAGATGGACAAGTAGTAACTGACCTAGCACCCAAGAAAGAATTCAGGCTTCCCTGGTGGCTCAATGATAAAGAATCCGCCTGCCAATGTGAGAGACATGGGTTCAATCCCTGGTTCAGGAAGATCCCACTTGCTGCAGCCAAGTAGGCACTGCTATTGAGCCTGTGTTCTAGAACCCTCAAGCCACAACTACTGAAACCTGAATGCCCTTGAGCTCATGCTGGGCCACAACAGAAACTACCACAAGGAGAAGTCTGTGCACCTCCACTAGAAAGTAGTCCCTGCTCATCACAATTAGGGAAAGCCCCTGCATAGCAATGAAGACCCAGCACAGCCATAGATAAATAAATAAAATCATTAAAGAGAGAGAGAGAATCCGAATGGGAAAGCCAAGAAGCAATTAGGTTGACAACAGAGAAGTCACAAAAGGCTCATGAATTGGTTGCAGCAGGTTCTTTTAAGAGTATGGGAAGAAGTACATGCGTCCGTGCTCAGTTACTCATTGTATCCAACTCTGTGACCCCATGGACTGTAGCAGACCAGGCTCTT
This sequence comes from Cervus canadensis, assembly GCF_019320065.1. NCBI lineage: Eukaryota > Metazoa > Chordata > Mammalia > Artiodactyla > Cervidae > Cervus > Cervus canadensis. Next base: position 95,371,116 of record NC_057387.1, read on the forward strand.
CTGTCCATAGGATTTTCCAGGCAAGGATGCTGGAGTGAATTGCCATTTCCTCCTTTAAGGGATCTTCCTGACCCAGGGATCTAACCTGTGTCTCCCAGGGCTTTAAAAAGCAGCTTAGGCTGACAAATCGTCTTCCCCAAGGCAATGGAAAACTGGAAGTTTATTTTATGGAGAGGGTAAAACAATAAGGAGGTTGAACTAAGTGAAAGTTGAGGGTAGAAGAAGTATATAGAAAAGAAAGGGATTAAATGAATGACCACATACAAAACACTGAGACCTTGTGATAGACTCCTAGTTGTCTTCCACTATCTATTTTTCTCTCCTATAGTAGTAAATAGAACCCTGATTTTTATTAATTTATTTATACATTCATTTTAGTGCATAGCCACCAGAACAAAAACCAAAATTGTCAATGTCCCTTGGAACTAGAAGTGCTCACATGATGACATTCTGGTCAAAGGAAAGTGAACAGAAGTAACATGTGCAACTTCCATGTAGCAACATCAAAGGGAAGGGGCCTGTCTTTCCAGAAGACATGGTGGTGAACCAACTTGGACAAAGTCAAATCAGTGTGATGCACCAGGAATGACAAATTAGTAAGATGCTTGAAAGTGAAAGTGAAAGTCGCTCAGCTGTGGCCAGCTCTTTGCGACCCCAGGGACTATTTCCTAGCATCGCAGAGCCACTGTACAAGCTCTAGACTACTTACTCCAAAAATGTTATATAAGAGTAAAATAAACTTCTTAGATATATCCATCATATATCAAGCCAAGACTATAAGAACTGCCAAAGAAATAGAGATAAATCATCAATTGTAGTTGAAAATTTTTAACTCATGTCACTCAGAAACAAGTAGACAAAAAAAATAAACAGAGATAGAGAAGATACGACCAATATTATTGATATGCTCTAGTGTGTTTGTGTGTGTGCTCAGTCACTAAACATATATGGAAATCTATACTCAAAAAACAGCAAATACAGGGACTTTCCGGTGGTCCAGTACCTAAGACACCATGCTCCCAAAGCAGGGGGCCTAGGCTGGAACCTTGGTCAGAGAACTAGATCCCTCATGCTGCAACTGAAGACTCTGCATGCTACAACTAAAGGAAAAACGATACTACATGCCGCAACTAAGATCCAGCACAGCCAAAAACTAAATATTAAAAACAGCAAATGCACATTATATTCAAACATCATAGATCACTTACAAAAATGGACCATGTATTAGGCCACAAAGAAAGCCTCAGACATTCTAAAGAATCATTATCATGTAGACAATCTTCTCTATCCACAAAATTTTATTGCATTGCAAATTAACATTTATATATTGTACAAATAATATAAATAGCCCTTGTAAAACATGAAGGAGACTTCCCTGGTTGTACAATGGATAAGAATCTGCCTACCACTGCAGGGGACACAGGTTCAATCCCTGGTCTGGGAAGATTCCACATGCCTCTGAGCAACTAAGTCGTGTACCACAACTACTGAAGCCTGTGCACCACAACAAGAGAAGCCACCACAATGAGAAGCACTGCAATGAAGGGTAGCCCCCATTCACTCCAACTAGGGAAAGCCCTGGTGCAGCAATGAAGACCTAGTGCAACCAAAAATTATTTTAAAAAAGGAAAGGACATAAGAAAGACAGGGCAGGAATCAACAGAAATAAAAGATTAACATAACTAGAAACTAGTTATTTGAAAAAAATTATAAAAATAGAAAAATACAGATGGCAAATACAAAAAAAAAGGAAGTGCAGAAGAAATAAGTACAATGGAAAGATAATTATGTTAATAATAACTATTTGCTAATAAATTTAAATTTGAAAACCTAATGGAGTAATCCTAAGAAAAAAGTGCCAAAACTGGCACAAGAAGAAACAGAAACTTTAAGTAGATCAATAAATAATACACGTTTGAAAATGGTAGTTGAATTACCATTTCCCTCAAATGCCCAGATGGCTTTATAGGTGAAGTTAACACATTCCATGGACAGAGGAGTGTGGTGAGCTACAGTCCATGGGATTGCAAAGAGTCGGACACAACTGAGTGACTAACACTCTCACAACATATTTTCAAGAAACATTTCCATACATAGGGGGAAAAAAGCTTTTCTAGGATTTTTTTTTTTTTTTTTTGGCAGTGCTGGGTCTTTGTTTTTTTGCACAGGCTAGTGGGGGCTACTCTTCATTGTGGAGCACAGGCTTTAGGCGCTGAGGCTTTAGTGATTGCAGTATTCAGGCTTAGTAGTTGTGGCTCACAGGCTCTAGAGCAGGGGCTCAGTATTTGTGGAGTTTGAGCTTAGTTGCATCAAGGCATGTGAGATCTTCCCGGAGCAGGGATCAAGCCCAGGTCCCCTGCATTAGCAGTCAGATTCTTATCCACTGTGCCACCAGGGAAGTCCAGAACCCTGATTTTTATTAATAGATTTAGGGAAGACTTCCAATTAAAATGGTGGGTTGAGCACCTGCATTCATACATAGCAATGGGGGGGCACTCCACTGGCCACATGGGATCTTAGTTCCTTGACCAGGAATCAAACCTGTGCCCCCTGCAGTGGAAACACAGTCTTAATTCCCTTAAACCAGGGAATCACAGACTTAATCCCTTTTTGCCAGGGAAGTCCAAAAGGTAATGTATTCTTGATTCTAAAAGTAGAAAAATATACAAAACAGAGTTGCAAGCCCCTTTCACTTATGAATGTCATTGCATATATCCTAAATAAAGTATTAGCTAACTGCACTAATCAAGACAGGGTAAATTTTGCTGTAGTAGCAAGTAACCCCAAAACTTCAATGTCTTCATTCAATAAGGTTCAGTCTTCACTCACACTATGTTTTCATCTCACGTGAGCTGGAGCCTTTGTTTGTGTCATCCTCACTCTAGGTCTCAAGCGGATGAAACAGCGACCATAAATTATACTGTAGAGTATTGCTTGTCACCGTTTCAGATGGAAAGAGAGAATATGTTGGAACGTATACTTGCTCTTAAAGCCTTCACTTGGAACCAACACATAATTTTTCTTTTTATTGGTCACCACAAGTCATTTTAATATCTCTGGAATACTAGAGCAAAGCTTTAATGCAAAAAGTGACACCCCAGATCCCCACACACAGAAGTATCATCTACCTCTGTTGTGGCAGAATTGAATGGCTCTTGACCTCATGTTCATAGCTCATGGTGATGTTTACACTGTTGTCAACACAAATTATTAAACTGTATAGTCAACTAGAAAGAAACATCCCTAGGGTTTCCCTGGTGGCTCAGTGGTAAAGAATCCACCTGCCAATGCAGGAGACATGGGTTCAATCCCTGGTCCAGGAAGATCCCACACAAGAAAGGAAAAAAAAAAAAAGAAGAAGAAAAACAAAAGAAACATCTCTGAAATTAAACAGTCTTGGTTCTCCACTGTATTGAGAACTGTTTAATTAATTCAGATAGATCCTGGATGTAGGGAAATGAAACAGAATGATATTTAAATGTAATTGAGAAGTGGATTTGATCCCTGGGTAGAGAAGAGCCCCTGGAGAAGGAAATGGCAACCCACTCCAGTATTCTTGTCTGGGAAATCCCATGGAGAGAGGAGCCTGGCAGGCTACAGTCCATGGGGCTGCAAAAGAGTCAGACACAACTTAGCAACTGAACAACAATAATAACAAAAGTGCATTAATTATCCTGAAAAAAAAAAATGCTCTCCTGTACTCATTATACTGGCTTAGGCTTACTTGTCATGTTGTATAAAACAACCTATTAAAACCTTGATTAGCCAAAGGCCCAAGGGGCAGTGAAATAAAACAAAGATACATCTGTACAGGCATATTTATAGCCTCATGAATAAACAGATGTCAGAGTACAGATGATCCTCAAAGAGGAAAATCAACAGAACTTGTCATGAACATTCTAGAAGTAAACAGCTCAAACAAATAAAGAGATTTTCAGCGTTTTACTGCTTTGGACAAATGCAAGAACTCCATAGATCACATTTTCCTGGACAAATATTGTGATCTCTTTCAAATGTATGTTATTAGTCCCATTTTTCAAGTATTCTCTTTCAGTTTGCCTGACTTTGACTACAGGTTCACATTTCTTCTCCTACAGAACATCACAAAGTCTCATTTTTCCTACTTGAGTGTGAGATAGCCCAGCCCTCCTCCCTTGCAGACCACAGAGCAGTTTCTGAGAGGGGTTTAAGATTGTACTTGTGTATAAGGAATTCTGATATAAGGAACTGGAATGTGGTGGTGCTAGCCTCTGGCTGGTGAGCAACCCCTTCCTTCTAGAATGTAGTCTTATAAAGGCAAGTCTCATTTTAAAATGAGTCTCTGGTCTTTTACTCAAAACAGTCATATAAAGAATCCTTTTTTGCAAAACTACTTAAGGACCTCATAGTTTGTTGTTGTTGACAGTTTGTTGCTGTTATTTTGAACTGTACTGAATGGTACATAGAAACTTAGTTCCCTGACAAGGCGTCAAACCCACATCCCCTACATTGGAAGTTCAGAGTCTTAACCACTGGACTACCAGGGAAGTCCCAAGGACGCCATGGTTTTCTCAAAGTCCGTCCTTAATACCTTGATAAGCCACGTATCTTCTTTTGAAGTCTAGTGTCTTAATCTTTGATTTTCTTTCCCAATTAACTGTCAGATCCTCACTTTTCTATTGCTTTGGGTATGATGTGTTAAGTTCCCAATATCACTTCATTGCTTCTTAAAGACTTTTCTTTTGCAAGCTGTGCAATTTCATTTTTCAGTGGATATAAACTGTACTGCTCAGTGATTTAGACAAAGATGTCAATAGAGAAATGCTAACATTCAGCAGGTTGAGATGTCTGAGTCAAGAATGATTCCTAAATAGTCAGTTTACTCATGAATAATTTGATGTTATGACAACTTTCACTTCCTGATATGAGCTGAATTGTGTCCTCCTCCCTCAAATTCTTATGGTGGTGGTGGTTTAGTCACTAAGTAGGGTCGACTCTTGTGACCCCATAGACTGCAGCCCATCAGGATAATCATGGGATTATCCCGGCAAGGATACTGGAGTGGGTTGCCATTTCCTCCCCCAGGGCACCTTCCCTACCCAGGGATCGAACCCCCATCTCCTGCGCTGCAGGCCACCTCCTACATTGCAGGTGGATTCTTTACCTCTGAGCCACCTGGGAAGCCCCTGTGCTTAAGTACTAACCCTTAATACCTCAGAATGTGACTGTACGCGGAGACAGGGTCTTCAGTTATAATGAGATCATTATGATGGGCCCTAATTCAGTAGACTGCCTTATAAGGAATTTGGGCACAGGGAATTTCTGGCAGTCCAGTGGTTAGGACCCTACCTCTTCACTGCGGGGGCCTGGGTTCAATCCCTGGTAGGGGAAGAGAGATTTCACAAAGCATGCAGCATGGCCAAAAAATTAAACAAAAAAAGAAATTTGGACACAGATGTGTACAGAAGACAGACAATATAAAGTCACAGGGAGATGTCCATCTACAAGCCAAGGAGAGAGGCCTAGAACAACCCTTCTCTTACACCGGAGGGAACCTATCCTGCTTTGATCTCAGACTTCTAAATTTCCAAAACTGTAAGAAAACAAATTTCTGTTGTTTAAATCACCCATTATGTGGTACTGTCATGGCAGTCCCAGCAAACTAATACACTTCAAACTCACACTATCTCCTAACTGTGGAAACTTGGATCATGAAAGGGTATAAGTAGGCTATGGAATCATACAGCAAGCCACCTGGGGAAAGTGAGATCAGGAAAATGTTCCAGAGAAGTGACAGCTAAATGGAATGTTTAGTAATAGATGTTCACCCAACAGTGGGGTAACAGGTTCCAGGTAGAAAGGACTGGAGATGAAAGACTAACTTCTCAGGTTGCTAGACGTAAACTATTACATTTAGAATGGATGTATCCATTGACTGTCTTAATGTATCCATGGACTGTCACTCACCAGGCTCCTCTGTCCATGGAATTCTCCAGGCAAGAATCCTGGAGTAGGTAGCCATTGCCTTCTCCAGGGGCTCTTCCTGACCCAGGGATCAAACCCAGGTCTCCCACATTGCAGGCAGATGCTTTACTGTCTAAGCCACCAGGGAAGCCCCAATGTATAGCATGGGAAACTATATTCAATATTCTGTTATTAACCATGACAGAAAAGAACATAAAAAGTAAGAATGTACATGTGCATGCTAAGTCACTTCAGTCGTGTCCGACTCTTTGTGACTCTATGGACTATAGCCTGCCAAGCTCCTCTGTCTGTGGGATTTTCCAGGCAAGAATACTGAAGTGGGTTGCTATGCCCTCCTCCAGGGGAATCTTCCCAACCCAGGGACTGAACCCAAGTCTCTTTTTTGTCTTCTGCATTGGCAGGCAGGTTCTTTACAACTGGTGTCACCTGGGAAGCCCTAAGAATGTACATATGTATTTCACAGTCACTTTGCAGTACTGCAGAGATTGACACAACATTGTAAATCAACTATTGTTCAGTCGCTAAGCCATGTCCAACTCTGCGACCCCACAGATTGCAGTATGTCAGGCTTCCCTGTCCTTCGCTATACCCTGAAGTTTGCTCAAACTCATGTCCATTGAGTCAGTGATGCCATTCAACCACTGCATCCTCTATTGCCCCCTTCTCCTCTTGCCCTCAATCTTTCCCAGCATCAGGGTCTTTTCCAATGAGTCAGCTCTTCACATCAGGTGGTCAAAATTTTGGAGCTTCAGTCTCAGCACTCGTCCTTCCAATGAATATTCAGGGTTGATTTCCTTTAGGATTGACTGGTTTGGATCTCCTTCCAGTCCAAGGGACTCTCAAGTCTCTAGCACCACAGTTTGAAAGCATCAATTCTTCTGTGCTCAGCCTTCTTTATGGTCCAACTCTCATATCCATACATGACTACTGGGAAAACCATAGCTTTGACTACACTATTAATAAAATAAAAAAAGACTAACTTGCAACATGCCTTCCTCCAACCACTTTTTATCCTACTAATCCAGTTTCCCCACTGCTCTAGTGCTGCTATTTCTTCTTTTTTTTTTTTTTTTTTTGATAGATTAAAAAGTGGATATATTTAGAGAGAAACACACTCCACAGAGCATGGGCCATCTCAGAAGGCAAGAGCAGCTGTGCTGTATTTCTAAGATACAAATCATGCCATGTTATTCCTGCTCAAAACTCTTCCATAGCTTCCTGCTGCATTCAGGATTAAAGAACCTAAGATCTTAACCCAGTCTCCTAGGCTTCCCAGCATCAGGTCCCTATCTTATTCCAGCATTGTCCCATGCCATTCCATACCCCCACTACCCCCACCTCGTTTCCAGTTTGTCACAGAAGACTTCTTTAGGTTTTTCCAACAGCTTCTTCCAGTTACAAAGTTTTCCCCCAAAGCTATCCAATTTGCCTGGAACACTATTACCACTCTCACCTCTTTTAACAAATTATTTCCTACTCATCCTTCAGATCTTAGCCAATTAAATCAGTAGGCTTCTTGCTCTGTGCTTTTTCACAGCACTTCTACCAACTGTAATTAAACTAATTATGCAATTACTTAGTCTGTTTCAAGTAAGCTGCAGGGACCTGTGTCTTAGTTATAGCTATATCCCCAGGGCCTAGCATTTGTGTCTAACCCATATAAGGACTCCATTAATATCTTCTGAATGAAGAGCAATGGTTCAACTAGCAAACTAAAATGAGTTTTATGTGCTTGGAGTTTAGAGGGTTTTTCCAAAAACCCTCCTAAAATCTTAGTTGTCTCTGGTGGGACCATAAATTATATAAGATAGAAACTTAGGTACAATGACAAGTTTTGGTGCTGACTCTGCCTCCTTCAGGTAGCCTATGCACATTGACTATAGTGTCTGAGAGAAAAAGCCTCTGTCCTGATTCTCCAAGCTGGAACTCCCAAACTTCAGAATGTAAGTTTTTTTGGCTCTTCATATTCATAAATCAAGGCACTAACTAGGAGGAGGGGCAGAGTGTGGGAACTCAAGACCCATGCCCAGCAGGACCAAGAAACCACAGGACTCTGATATCAGTCCATAAGTGACCAATTTTTGTTATTCTCACAAAGACTACTCTGGGGCGGCATGCAGTGCTAATAGATGCCACTAGATGGCGATACTCCACTAATGTATCTAACTTATGAAAGTGGAAATGGAATTCAGCTACATGCTTGTTTCTCCAGAACCGAGAAAACAAGGGGGTTTGGGCTCAGGGCAGGTCACACCCAGCATCCCAAAGAGAAACAATTTCCATACCAAGTCTGACCAGACAAATAAGACAACCAAGTAGCATGGATGGATACTCCAAGGGCTTTATTAACTCCTCCTTTCTGGGGACCGCAGGACCTTACAGCCGGAGAGATGAACAGGAAGCCAGGAAACTGTGATCTCAATATGGGTCATTGAAGGGGTACAGAGGGTGCCCTGCATCTCTTGGGACCCTCTTCCCATCCACCTGGAGAGACAGACAGATGACTCCATTAGCAGGAGGTGACATTCCCGCACCCTGCCCGTCCCCCTAGTTAGACATTCCAGGACATCTTTTCCCAAGAATCTTCCTGAACAGCCTCACCTGTGTACAGCACTGACAGATGTCAGTGACAGGGACCTAGCCTCAGAGAATGCCACAGTACCAACAACATTCCAGCACCAAACCCACAGCCTGGTACGTGGCTGACTCTATCCCTAAGAGTTTACAGTCTCAGCTGGGATAAGGAACTATTTATTTCCCTTTCTAACAAGGTTGAGAATGCCCCATTTATACTGAGAAATTGTTACGTGTCAGGAACTGGGATCATTTTACACATAGGAAGCTAAAGCTTAGACAAGTTAAATCACTTGCTCTAGGTTACAAGGTATTGAGAGTCAGGACTGGAACTCACAGGCTAAATGCCTTATCCCTGAACCAGATTACTTCTGGGAGCTCAATAAAGAAAAAACAGCCCACTGTGTCCAGGACAGCAATCCTACCAACAATACCATCCTGCCAAGCCTCTAATCAGCAACATGAAGGCCAGAATGCTGCCCCGAATCTCACATTCCCTGATTCTGGGGGGTGATACACACTCACCGTAAGCATGGGCACAATCAATCGCAAATTTTTATTCAGGGCATCCAGCTGCTTCATCTCCTCTGGGCTAAAGGTGAAGTCAAACACCTGGGAATGGAAGGTGGGGGTCAGGAAAGCCAGTTTTGTGAGTGGAAGTTGGGGTTCCAGACCACTGCCTTCTTAGCCAGAGTCAGGGTCAGACTGTGTCCCAGTGGGCTAAAGAAGACAGGACAGACACATCAAGTACCTGGATGTTCTCAAGGATACGGGAAGGCGTGACACTCTTGGGGATGCAGCTCACTTTCCGCTGGACCTGCCACCTAAGTGGGGGATGGAAGTAAACGAAACAGTCAGTACTCATGAGCATTTTGTCCTCCATGCAGGCTTCTCTGAGCTCCTAGAGCCCCCGAGCCCCACTGGAAGAAGGAACGAGCCTCAGAATGGCCTCTCCCGAGATAACACGGCAAGATTCTCAGTCTCATTCAGGCACTGGGAACCCCTCAACCCTTGCCTCCCAGCCCAGGAGCCCTCTCCCTAACCTGATTGTCTTTCCCTAAGACTGCTCTTACCGGAGCAAGATCTGAGCTGGAGACCGACCATGCTTTTCAGCCAATGCCAGGACCACTGGCTCCTTAAGCAGGACAGGCTCCTCAGGATCACGCCATGCACGATCAGAGGAGCCCAGAGGGCTATAAGCAGTCACCTCCAGGCCTCGTGCTTGGCAGTGGGCAATCAGCTCATTCTGAGCCAGGTATGGGTGGCATTCCACCTAAGCCAAGAAACAACCTATCAGCACGGGGTGGCCGCAGCTGGCTTGCTGGCCCCACCCGGACATGCACGTTCTGACCAACCCTGAATTGCTGACCCCCCACTTCCCCTCACTCTGCTTTTCTCACTCTCTAGACAGTTTTCCAATGTCTATTTCATTCTTTTCCCACACTTCGGAGGATTTCTGCACCAACACTTCTGACAACTTTCTAGCTATTTCCTGAAGTAAACTCATCATCTGCTCACTCATGTTCATTTACACACACGCACGCACACACACACATACATGCACACCATCCCCAAACCAACTGATCTGCTTTGCTGTGCTCACCTGCAGGACAGCTGGGCGCACAGAGGCCATGCTGAGCACATCGTCAATCTGCCGACTGTTGAAGTTGGACAGACCCAGAGCCCGCACCAGCCCCTTAGCCACCAGTGCCTCCAGAGCCCTCCAGGTCTCCTTGTAGTGGGTGGAGTCATAGCGTATAGTCCCATCAGCATTCTTAGGGAAGAGGCTGTCTCCCCGCCTGAGTGAAAGACAGCCCCCCAGGTGTGGGCACACATGCCAGGCTCCTGTCTATCTGCCGTCCAGCCATTCTACATCCCATAATCGAAGCCCAGAAAGGGTAAAGGGCCAAGAATGAGAAACAAGCATGGTTTTTCACCTTTCCAGGTCATGAGCCAAGTGTTAACTCCACATGGAATGCCCATCCCCCCTTCTCTTCTTCCTAGACACAGATTATATCCCCTCCCCTCTGGGAAGTCATCCTTAACTCCTTCTGCCCCGTCTCGGGAAACTGCATTGTAGGCTCCTACAGCCTTCTTCAAGTACAGAGCACGGAGCTATGGTCGTCTCCTCCCATACCCTCTGTGGGAGCTTACTCTACTGCAACCCCAGGGCCGAGCCCAGCAAAAGCTAGAACATTTCCCCAATGTATAAAGGCAGCAGGAGGACTCATCCGTATACACCCTAGGATACATGCCATGTGAAGCGGCACTCCATTTTTCTGTAGCTAGACTGTAGCAGAAAAGACTGAGTACTCCTCTCTTGCTCGGCTCCTATTACTTACAAAAAGTTACTAACATGACTCCCCCAGTCCCTGATTCCTAGATGAAGACCCTGGCAAGGCTCACTCAAAGGCGTAGGGCCAGTGTATCAGGTACAGGTCCAGATACTCCAGCTGCAGGTCAGCTAGTGTCTTCCGGAGGGCAGGCTCCACATCCTCGGGGTGGTGCTTTGTGTTCCACAGCTTGGAAGTCACAAAGAGCTCCTCCCGAGGCACCAACTGGTACAGGGGGCAGAGTCCACAGTGAGAAGAGCCAAGGGCACCCAGTTTTGCCCACCCTCACCTTTGGGAGAAGAATTAGAAGGAAGCTGATGCCAGATCCCTCTAGTCAGCCCTCAGCCCCAGCCTCTGAGTCTTCTCACCCCACCCCTCTGTAGCCCGTCCTCACCTTGCCAGGTCCCACATTCTCCTTCAGGGCTTCCCCGATTTCAGTCTCATTGCCATAGATAGCAGCACAGTCAATGTGGCGGTAGCCTACACTCAGGGCATACTTAATAGCTGCTTTAACCTGCCAGGCAAGAAAAGCGAAAGTTTTAACTCTGTTGGCCTGGACCAGCAACTGCCCTCCTGAGGGTCACTGATGGGGGGAGGGGGCAGGAATTTATCACTGTAGTCATCCACACGGTGGAAGTGAGAAGATAGAAGATGGCGTGGAGACCCCAAACCCTTTTTCCTCCCCGCCACTAACTTCCAAGGTTCCTTCCTATCCAAGTGATCTCAGCAGGGCCCAGCAAAAACTAACAATACGTTCCCTGCTAGATGCTCAGAAGATGCATGGATACATCGATAGGACAGAAAGCAGAAGTATAGTCATGGAGATAGGTTCCAACCCTGAGGAGCTGGTTAGGGAAACATGATACACAGGTAAGTAGTTCCCAGAGCAAGGCCACATGGAGAGAGATCCTTAGGAAGCCAAGTGGGGACTTCCTTGGTGGTCCAGTGGTTAAGAATCCACCTGCCAAAGCAGGGGACATGGGTTCCACCCCTGGTCTAGGAAGGGTCTACATGCCATGAAGCAACTAAGCCTGTGCATTGCAGCTACTGAGCTGCGGAGACTAGAGCCCGTGCTGCACAATAAGAGAAGCCATTGCAATGAGAAGCCCATGCACCGTGACTAGAGAGTAGTCCCCGCTCACTGCACTGCAACTAGAGACAGCCTGTGTGCAGCAAAGACCCAGTGCAGCCCAAAAAATGTAAATAAAAAATCACACATATATATAAATTGAAATTCCATTTTAAATATATATATATACTTAAAGGGGAAGCCATGTAGACCATGGCTCAGACAAGTAGAAGAGGTGAAGGGGGGAGAAGGGAAAACTAAGGAAGGTGGAAAAGTGAAATAGAAGCTGGGCCCAGAGTCTCCCACCAGAAGAGAATAAAGCAGGCACCAAGGAGGATGATGGGTCAGGCAATTTGTTAAAAACCAGATTAGAAACATGGCATCAGGAGCAGATCCAAGGGTGTTAGGCGCCCTGTCACTCAAGATCCCCATTTAGGTGCAGTTGTTACTATCCAGACATGTGCCCTTCTCACCGACCCTACTCCATCCCATTTCCCACCCCTCCATCCCTGACCCCGTCTTGGCCCTGGCTCTGGCCTCCACCCCCGGCCTTCATCTAGCTCCTGGACTTGTCCCAGGCAGTGTCAGTGCCTGCCTACAGCACCAGACTCTAGGCAGCTGTAGAAAGGAAAGCAAAAGGAGAAAAGGCAGACAGAGTTCATTCAACCACGCCACCAATCCCAGCCTAAATCCCAGAAAGAAGAGGCTGTTCTCCCTGCCAGAGTTCCTCCCAAACTTCTATCAACTCTGACTCAGATTCCAAGAACAAGGAACACCCAGGTGGGAGCTGCTCCACCCTAGGTGGGAGCTGAGTCTCTACCTGTGTCCATCCACGAAAGCAGGTTTTCATTCCCAGGCTCCCCTAGGCTGGAAGGTCTATAGCAGGGGTTACTAAACTCCAGCTAGCAGATGCCTTTTGTTTTTTTTCAGCCCTTGAGCTAAGAACAAGTTTTATATTTTTAAATAGTTATATAAGTACATAACCACCTGCATTTTGCAAGTTGTCTGACAAAATCTAAATTATTAACCACCATGTCCTTTAAGAAACAGTTTGCTGACCTTTGGTAAAAACAGTTGACCGAGTTATTCTTTAGTTATTCTTTACGCTGTGTGTATCTGGCTACATATTGTCACCCCGTATCAGGCTGCATATTGTCACCGGTATCAGGCTATATATTGTCACCCTGCTTATTTAACTTATATACAGAGTACATCACACAAAATGCCTGGCTGGATGAAGCACAAGCTGGAATCAAGATTGCCAGGAGAAATATCAATAATGCAGATGACACCACCCTTATGGCAGAAAGTGAAGAGGAACTAAAGAGCCTCTTGATGAAGGTGAAAGAGGAGAGTGAAAAAGTTGGCTTAAAACTCAACATTCAGAAGACTAAGAATCATGGCATCCAGTTTTACCACTTCATGGCAAATAGATGGGGAAACAATGGAAACAGTGACAGACTTTATTTTCTTGGGCTCTAAAATCACTGCAGATGGTGACTGCAGCCATGAAATTAAAAGACGCTTGCTCCTTGGAAGAACAGCTATGACCAACCTAGACAGTATACTAAAAAGCAGAGACATTACTTTGCCAACAAAGGTCCATCTAGTCAGAGCTATGGCTTTTCCAGTAGTCAAGTATGGATGTGAGAGTTGGACCATAAAGAAGGCTGAACACTGAAGAATTGATGCTTTTGAACCGTGGTGTTGGAGAAGACTCTTGAGAGTCTCTTGGACTGCAAGGAGACCAAATTAGTCAATTCTAAAGGAAATCAATCCTGAATATTCATTGGACGGACTGATGCTGAGGCTGAAGTTCAAATAATTTGGCCACCTGATACAAAGAGCCAACTCATTGGAAAAGACCCTGATACTGGAATGGCAGGAGGAGAAGGTGACGACAGAGGATGAAATGGCTGGATGACGTCACCGATTCAATGGACGTGAGTCTGAGCAAGCTCAAGGAGATGGTGAAGGACGGGAAAGCCTGGTGTGCTGCAGTCCAAGGGGTTGCAAAGAGTCGGACAGGACTGAACAACTGAACAACAACCTGCTGTGTATAAGGAACCAAATGTGGAACAGAAAACACGATCACAGTGCAGGGTGATAAATGGCACCTTAGGGGTCAGCCCAGGGTCAGGCACAAAGGAGTCCCACATCTCCATAGCACTCAGTGCAGATCATCAGGGAATGGGCTCCTTCCTATGCTTGAGGCCCTGCTGGGCCCCTTAACCACTGCTCTGGATCAGTTGGGGACGCCAAGAGCTCACTATGGGTCCCTTCTTCCCTTGTTTCCTCCCACCGCCCTCCAGGCTTATCCCTACCAGATGTGAAGTATAGGGGTGGGGGTGATAGTGAAAACACAAGGACCCTTTCCCCAATAGTGCCTTTTCCCTAGAAGAGGGGCAAGAACCCCCTTCTTCTGCCCCCACCCCTCACCTGGCCAGGGTCGCTCTTCCAGGTGCCCAGTCCAATCAGGGGCATCTTCTGCCCAGTGTGTAGGAGGATACAGGAAGCCGCCATTGCCCCTGAAACACAGATGGAAGAGAACGGTGTGAGGGTCAGTGCTGCTGTTAGGGTGACTGGTCAAGGCTCCTGTAAAACATGGGAGGAAAGGGGCACAGAGGTGACAGGAGAACAGACACTGGGTCATGTGTATATGCCTGGGAGCAAAGGCGGCTGAGACGGGGTGCCCAGAACCAACCAAAGCCAGTAGCTCCCAGACAAACACTAACAGGACCACCAGTCTGGCTGCCCTTCCTTTCACCAGGCTAAGGGTCTGGTTAAAGAGCTCTTAAACCTAAAAACAAAGGTGAGGTGGCTACCCAGAAGTACTCAACCTTGACTACATGAGGTCTCAAGCCAGTATAAGATAAGCAAAAGCCTTTATGAGACAAAGGGAGACCAGGTGACAGACAGGCTCAGGATTGAAGGATGAGATGAACGTTCCAGGAGATTGTTAGCATTACAGAGACTGAGTCCCTCTCACAGAGATCTGATCAGCCATGCTACGAGGCCTGAGTGGGCTCTTACAAGGGAAGTATCCTATTTTTTAGATTAAAAAAAAAACAAACACAAAAACAGGCCCAGACAGATAGTTATTTGCCCCAAATCAACAGCTAAGTGACAGAGAGAGCCAACAATTCAAGAAGGAGCTGATAGAAAAGGCAGGAAAAGGCAAGTGAACACAGGCCAATAAAATACATGTGCTATGCCTCATAGCAGACACGTGTACACTGTATTACAGAAAAACAAGTGACTTCTGTAGGGCAAGGACAAGAGAATAATGACATTGTCTTTTTTTTTTTTTTTTTAAATATTTATTTATTCAGCTGCACCGGGTCTTAGTTGCAGCACACAGGATCTTCAATCTTCACTGCAGCATGCGAGATCTTTAGCTGTGGCATGCAGGATCTTTTAGTAGCAGCATAACTCTTTTTTTTTTCCCCCCAGCATAACTCTTATTTGCAGCATGTGGGATCAAGTTTCCTGACCAGGGATTGAACCCAGGCCCTCTGCATTGGGAGTGCAGAGTCTTAGCCACTGGAGCACTAGGGATAGTCCCAACACTGGCTTTTAAGATGAGTTGGATTGTCCCAAGAGTAAAAGGAAGGACTTCCCTGGTGGCACAATGGATGAGAATCCGCCTGCCAATGCAGGGGACACTGGTTCAATCCCTGGTCCGGGAAGATTTCACATGCCCCAGAGTAACTACCGAGCCTGAAATCCAGAGCCCAAATACTTCAACAACTGAAGCTCTGCTGCCTAGAACCTGTGCCCTGCAACAAGGGAAGCCACCGCAATGGGAAGCCCAAGTACTGCAACAAAGAATAGATTCCACTAGCCTAAACTAAAGAAAGCCTGTGCAAAGCAACAAAGACCCAGTGCAGCCAAAAATAAATAAATTTTTTTAAAAAAGAGTAAAAGAGGAGTCTTTCCAGGAAGAGGAACCAGACACAGAACTTCAGTGCAGTGGAAAGCAGTAAATCACATGTATCTAAAAATTTCCAAGTGAACAAAGCATGTGGGTAACTGCAACAACCCCATTTGGAGAGCTATGAAAATCAGAAGTCTCCAGTGGCCCAAGAATACTCATTCAGTCAACAGATGATGAATGGTCTTATGCTAGACACAAGAGACACACATATTCAAATAGTTCTTGCTCTCTTGGAGTTCATGGTCTGGTCAGGAGAGGACAGAGGATGTCACAACACATAAGACGGGACCAAAACCTGCACAAGGGCTACAAGAAAAAAGTGACCTGGCTGGGATGGCTTCTTGGAGGTGACATGTGAGTCGAGCTTTGATGAACAGGATTTATCCAAGAGAAGGGGAAGGAGAAAGAGGGCTCACCCCAAGAATCAATATAGAAACAACCTTTTCCCTTGCTCTCATCAATACTGTAAATATCATTCTCTTGGGGTTGAGTTCATTGCTGGTCAATACCTTTATTATCATAACCTTTGTTTCCAAGTTCAGAAAGGATATCAAGAATATTATGGTAGAGTAGGTAACTGGATAAGTTGCAAGTGTAACTGACACACCAACTCTGTCCTTAACATTTCTGACTCAGGAAGAATTTTTTTAAGGTTATTACTTTATTATTTATTTATTTATTTTTGCCTTGTGGCAAGTGGGATCTTTGTTCTCTGACAAGGGATCAAACCCACACCCCCTGCACCCTCTGCAGTGGAAGTGCAGAGTCTTAAATTAACCACTGGACCACCAGGAAGATTATTATAGTCTAGTGGGCTTCCCAGGAGGCTCAGTGGTAAAGAACTGCCACCTACCAATGCAGGAAACACAACTGCGGGTTTGATCCCTGGGTCGGGAAAATCCCCTGGAGTAGGAAATGGCAAACCATTCCAGTATTCTTGCCTGGAAAATTCCATGGATAGAGGAGCCTGGTGGGCTACAGTCCACGGAGTGGCAGAGTCGGACCTGACTGAGCACGCACGTACACACCCACATACACACAACCTTTTGGAGACCACCCTTTGTGCTAAAATGAAAACAGTTCAATATTGGCAGCAAACCATGGACCACTGAGGGCAATACTCTGTTACCAAACTTCTCAGGGACACAAACTGTCCAGGATCAGGCAAACATGTCTGTACTTCACAGGAGGAACTAGCCTGCCAGCTGCTACCAGGGACTATGGCTGGTTTCCTGGGCTTGATCTTCAACCTGTGACCTCCTGGCCTCTGCCAGATTTCTCAGAACACAAGGGTTGGCTCTGAAATTACACCTGGGCTGAGAGTGTGAACAAAAACCTGGCCTGGGGGGAAAAGGAAGAAGAAACCTGAAGCTTGCCTCTCCCCTTTCTTTTGCTGGTGAAACTGAAAACCAAAAAGGCTAAGGCTTGGGGGGCAGGGATCAGAGGTAGAAACACTAAACACAGATCTTCAAAGAACAAATGCTCCAAAGGACAGATGGAAGGCAGAGGACAGATGTTTTTCTCTATCAGAGGACAGGAAGTCATCCTCTGCCAGGTCCTGACTTCCTTATCTTCTGCCTGTGCATCAGCCTTTCGGCCTAGCCCTGTGTTAAAAGGCTCTGAGCTTGTCAGCATCTGCCTAGCTGGACCTCTAGCAGCATTCAGACACCCCCCATATTATCATGGGAGAGGTTCAAGGTGGAAAAGAAAGAGCAGCTGAGTGTGTAGGGGGCCGGGTGAGGGCAGTATCAGGACTCAGGTTTTATTAATCCCAGATCAGTGGCTAGGTTCCTCCTCTCTGGGGCTTAGTCTTCCCTTCTCAGAAAAGGGCTCTGTAGTTGCTGCCAGGATGCAAGAAACTTGAAAACACAGGAAGAAGAAGCAGTCTTCACATGAGTGTTCCCTGGCTGCATAGGCCTTCCCTCTCTGCCACCTTCCCCCACAAAAAATATTGGTGTCCCTCACGGTTCTGTCCTCAATCCCTTCTCGTTCCCTAGTCAAGCTTCAGTGATGACATTAATCACTAATTCTTCCCACCCCAGTTCTATATATTCACCTCCCTTTGGACATTTCCACCAGTATATCCTACAGGTATGAGACTCAACATGTCCAGAACTAAACTTATCAAACCCAACAACAGAGCACAGAGGAAACAGTTCAAGTTCTGGAGTTGCACAGACCTGGGCTTAAATCTCAGCTCCTCCATTTTGAAGAGATATTATGCCTAAACCCCTCTGCACAGCGCCTGATCATGTTCTTTGTTCTATATACTCTGTTCCCCCAGGACTCAAGGCCCTGCATGACAAGTGTGAAAGCAAACCAGACAACATGTTCACAGTATAGTCCATGGGGATCTTACAAAAGCCGTCTCAAGTATTTCAGTTTGTTTGAGGCATTTCTGAGTATTATAAGATTAGGGTTTTGACAGGTAGTGGGAAGGGGAATATAGTTTCTCCTGAACTTTGAAGACGCCAACATGGAAAGCCACCTTAAATATGAAACAGTGGCCAAGATTTGGTCTATCTGACTGGGTTAAAAATCCTGTAAATACTTGTAAATATTTTTAAAAAGATACTATTTGCTCTAAACTGTAATGTAACACCTAAGACTGCAATACTACTCTCTGGACTTCTTAATGTATGTGAAAAGAATTTTAAAATATATACTCTTTAAATCTTTACCCAACCCATCCATATCCACCTCCAGGGCCACTGCTCCAGCTGTGACCACCCTTCCCAGAACCAGGGATTGCTCTGATCCAGTGAGGCCCCTCTCCCCGACCAAGCAGTCCCCAAATCTGACCATGTGACTCCCAGGCTCTCTTCCAGTAGTTCTCTCCTACCACCCGGGTAAAGTCCAGACTCCTTAGTAATACCCTTTATAACCCGGCTCCCACCTCCCCCATCTCTCCACCTCTTCACTTCAGACAACATATTCCAGACTCTGCAAAAGCAGCCACCATACTTGATCCCAGGCCTCTGCACACTTCCCTTCTGCACAAGTCCCACCCTTGCCTGGCTAACTGCAGCTCACCCTTCAGCTAGCTTTAAATTCCTGGCTCCTCCCATGAACTGATAGCTGTGCATAACACTGCATTTGTGTGCTCATTTTCCCTCAGAAATTTAAGTACTCCTCAAGGTCAGGGCCTGTCATTTGTCTAATCTGGTAGCTGCTACAATGCCTGCTTCCCATTTCCCCTACCCCACACACAGGCAAACAGGGGAGATCTTGACAGCTGGAGGTGCATCTGAGAAAGTCACTGCCTCCATCACCTTCTTCCTTTACTTCTTAGACAACCTGGAAACAACGATCTCTGAAAAATAACAAAGCACTTTACCATCTCCGATTAAGGAAAAAAAAAAAAAAATCCCAGTGATTCCATTAGGTATTGCTCTCGCATTACAGGCAAGAAAACTGAGACTTTGGGGACAGTAACAAGACTCATCAGAACCCTCAAGACTCTTCTAAGGGAGGTCGTGCAGCCCTGAGTATGGACAGGCAGAAGGAAAGAGTTAATTAATAATAACCCCATCCGGTGAAGGTTCAGATTTCAGTTTGAAAGAGCAGTCGGGCAAAACAGAAACATGCCCTGGCTTTCCCAAACCCAAGGCAGGTCCCAAAGCTAGCGAACCCACGCCCCTCTTGCCACGTCAGGCTTTATTAACTTCATAATTAATATAAGCCAGATTTCCTGGAAAAACCATGTCGGTGGGCAAACAAAAAAAGAAGATGGCAACCAAAACTAACTGACAATCGGTGCGTGTAGCTTTTAAGAGCTTTATCTCACTTAACTCTTGCTCCAGTTCTGATGTAGAAACTGATTTTTACCGCTGAGAAAACTGAGGGCCAGAGAAACTGAGGACTTATCCAAGATCATTTAGAGAATAAGAGGAAGTGCAAATCCGAAACAAAGTCTGGCCGCCTCCAGAGCATTTGCTCTTCGCTCGAAACATGGGGGCGTACACATCTGGAGTAAAGGTTCGAGGCCATCTCCACTGCGCCAAAGAAACAGGGCAGCAGAGGAGAGACTCACCTCGGCACAGAGCGTTAACAGGGTAGTGGGGCTTCTCAGCTCAGTCCCGCGCCCTGCTAGCCACCAAGCAAGCCTCAGCTTCCGGGACTGATGGGCAGCAGGAGAAACCCGCCTGCGCTTGGAGGCAGGTACTTAAGCCTGGCGGCGAAGCGGAAGCTCCTCCCAGAGGAGTGGCCGGGGCCGGGCGTTCAGCATCACGCGCGTGGTGGACCCCGCCCCTACCTCCAGAAAGAAGCCGAGGAGTGGAAGCCTGAGCTCGGAGGCTGCACCATCCATTCCGCAGGATGGTGATGAGTGGATTGCCCACGAGCATCCTGCGGAATGTGGGTCCACACAGCGTATCCTGCTGTGGAGCTTGGACACTGCACACCACTGGTTTGGCGAACTCCCGCGTGAAAGGCACGCGCCTAGGGTCACGTAGGCGGCCCCGAGGGCGGGACCAGGCCGCGCCTCTGCCTGGCCCACACTGCACCGCGCGCCGCCTGTAAGGCGGCTCTGGGCGGTCCCTGCTCTTTCTCCTGCGGGAGGGAGAATCCGGCGGCCTCATGGCGGCTTCTTCTGCAGTGGGCTCTTCCGTCGCTCCACCGAATAAAACATAATTCAACTTTTAGACTGTCAATATGTTTTTTATTCATTAGTACATACAGAGCAATGCACAAATCTTAAACATACAACTCTGATTCTTTTCTTTTTCGTTGTAATCACCATCTAGTGCACTTGCAGTCCGTACTCTGCCAGCGCGACTCTTCTCATTTTTTAAGCTTATTTATTTCTAGGCCACACTGTGAGGCATGTGGGAGCTTAGTTAACAAACCAGGGATCCAATTTTGGCTCCCAGCATTGGAAGGTGGATTCGTAACCTTCCAATGTCTCAGGGGAAGTCCCTTCCCCATCATTTGTTTATAGGCCGGATTACTCCCCATTGTCTCTCCAGTAGAAGTGGTGTCAAAAAAAAAAAAAAAAAAAAGAAGTGGTGTCCTGATGAACTATGTCTCCAACATTTCACTTTTTGGGCTCCAAAATCACTGCAGATGGTGATTACAGCCATGAAATTAAAAGACGCTTACTCCCTGGAAGAAAAGTTATGACCAACCTAGACAGCATATTAAAAAGCAGAGACAAAAAATCAATAAATAAACAAATAAAAAACAGAGACATTACTTTGCCAACAAATGTCCGTCTAGTCAAGACTATGGTTTTTCCAGTAGTCATGTATGGATGTGAGAGTTGGACTATAAAGAAGCTGAGCACCAAAGAATTGATGCTTTTGAACTATGGTGTTGGAGGAGACTCTTGAGAGTCCCTTGGACTGCAAGGAGATCCAAGCAGTCCATCTTAAAGGAGATCAGTCCTGGGTGTTCATTGGAAGGACTGATGTTGAAGGTGAAACTCCAATATTTTGGCCACCAGATGCGAAGAGCTGACTCATTTGAAAAGACCCTGATGCTGGGAAAGATTGAAGGCAGGAAGAGAAGGGGACGACAGAGGATTAGATGGTTGGATGGCATCACCAACTCAACGGACATGAGTTTGGGTAAACTCTGGGAGTTGGTGATGGCCAGGGAGGCCTGGTGAGCTGCGGTTCATGGGGCCGCAGAGTTGGACACAACTGAGCGGCTGAACTGAACTCTAAGTCACCTGTGTGTGTGCTAAGTTGCTTCAGTCATGTCTGACTCTTTGAGACATTATGGACTGTAGCCCACCAGGCTTTGCTGCCAGTGGGCAGCAGAATTCCCAGGCAAGAATACTGGAATAGGTTGCTGTGCCCTCCTCCAGGGGATCTTCCCCACCCAAGGATCTAACCAGCATCTCTTAAGTCTCCTGCATTGGTAGGCAGGTTCTTTACCACCAGTGCCATTTGGGAAGCCTCCCTGAAGTTACCTGGTTTCTGCCAATCCTATGCCCTGCCTTCCCTTTGATCCTGCAATTTTCCTATGGCCTTCCAAAAAAATTCTTTTTCTTTGGTTAAATAAAGCCAGTGTTTGCTGCTTACAACTAGAGAACTCTAACAGACACAAGAGAGTAAAAATAGTATCAGAGGCTACAAGGAGAAGAAGTAAATCATAGGTTACTCAAAAAAAGGTGATGGAAAGAGAAAATATCAAATTAGGATTGTTTACTAAACTGTGAATATGTTTTTTCATGTCTTTTCGTGATGATTCAGGTATTGCATAAAATGTAAGAGGAACTGAGATAAGAGGGAAGAGGTCAAGGCATATCCTTTAGGAGAATGATATAGCCATTGAGGATGCAACAAAAACTGGTTAGAAACTATTAGGCCCAAGACTGTGGAAGATTCGACTTCCTGTAGACCTTGAGCCTTATTATACACTCATTATAATACATTAACATACGCTAAAAGCACACCCACAGGTACCATGACAGTTTCAAGACTGACCATAAAAGGCCAGAAAGTGGGTGATGGCCCAATTCCTGGAAATTTCCACCTCCTCCCCCGAAATAGTTGGAATAACCTTCCCACTTGGTAGCCTATGAAATTACCCAGCCATGAAAACTAATCACTCCCATGTTTCAGGACCATCCTCACCTTCTGAGATAGCCTACAATTCTGTCTGTGGAGGGTGTTCTTCCAAAGTCTGTCTTAGGACAGCAGCTCACACTCTCATCATGGAATAGAGACACATTTTAGAAATATTTAGGAGTAGAATTGGCAGCACTAGATGTAATGTGATCCACTAGATGAAGGAGATTAAAAAAAAACATAGAGAACAGACTTGTAGTTGCCAAGGAGAAGAGGGAAAGGGAGAGAGATGGACTGGGAGTTTGGGGTTGGTAGATGCAAACTGTTACATTTAGAATGGATTAAAAAAAAGTTTCTATTATAACACAGGGAACTATATTCAATATTCTATGATAAGCTATAATGGAAAAGAATATAAAAAAGAATGTACATGTGTATAACTGATTCACTTTGCTATACAGCATAGATTGGCACAACATTGCAAATTAATATACTTTTTTTTTGTTTTTTTGGTTTTTTTAAATTTATTTTTTATTATTTTTTTTATTAATATACTTTAATAAAAACAAAAACCCTGGAATGACTCCTGGGTTTCCAGCTTGAATACATATGAGGCTGGTGAGGATGGTGAATGGTTTCCCAAACACACCATGTTTTCTCTCACTTTGGGTCTTTGCATATGCTCTTCCTACCTACAACACACTTTCTTTTAAATATCCCCTACTTCCAAAACATCTTTACTGAGGAAGCCTCCCCTTGATAGCTTACAGCAAACGGCTCGGATTCATGATCTCCGAAGAAGAAGATTCAGCTTCAGGATCAGGGACAAGGCTTGATTACTCAGAGCTTTTGTTTTATTACAGTGAAAAAGGACAGAAAAAGTTTTCTTTTTTGTTTTTTTTTCAGAAAAAGTTTTCGACATAGATATCAGAAGGGCGATGGAGAATGCCCCACTTGCTAGTCTTATCAAGGCCTTATATACTTTTACCAGACCTACTCCAACAACATACATCTTAAATTAATAAGATTAGAACAATAGAAAGGTCTTATCAGACCCACTCCCACAACATAACTCTGAAGATAACAAGATTAGTCAGAAGATTCTTGTTAAGAAGGAGAAACATGTCCTCGAGCAAGACACATTTTTATTATATAATCATTAGTACAGAGCTTGAGGAAAAACATACCATTGAGCCATTAGCTCTAGGCATAAAGAAAAAACATTTTCTGTGATTAAGACAAAAGAATGTGACACAGTTCCTTAAGAGGCTAACACAGGAGGGTAAAGAAAGTCTCCATAAAACCCAGAGAAGAGACTTTTAGAACTCCTCTCTGGATCCTGTCTGGAGTCACAACCGAACCGGAAGATTTTAAGTCTTAGCACTTACTAGTATGTCTGTAGTTAATACCAAAGTCATTAAATTTAAACTTGACCTTCAATAAATAAATAAACTTACTGCAATAATTAAAAAAAAAAAAAAAGACAAAAGAATATAGGAAAAAATGTTTGTCCTTTTCTCTTCCTCAAGAACCCTGTACCCCTTTCTCCTCTTTGAGGGCCCCGGACCCCTTTCTCCTTGAGGGCCCCAGACTCCTTATCAATCTACCTAAGAATTAGTTCTCTCACCCTGATTGACTCAGACTGAGTTATGTGCCCCACTTCTGTGTTTCCAAAGCTTCCTCCACTGACCCATAGATAAGTTAAGACTCTATGTTGCCCTTAGCAGAAAACCTAATTTAAATTGGCTTCAACAATAAGGAAATTTATGGACTCACATAGACAGGTTTCAAGCCTGGTTTGATTTGGCAGCTCCACAATGTCATCAGGATCCCATTTTCTCTCCATTTCTTCTCTCTGCTTTTCAGTCTCACATCTTCATCCTGAAGTTGACCCCCTCATGGTGGCAAATGATTATGACACTTCTACCCTCATA
Organism: Cervus canadensis; assembly: GCF_019320065.1. NCBI lineage: Eukaryota > Metazoa > Chordata > Mammalia > Artiodactyla > Cervidae > Cervus > Cervus canadensis. Next base: position 95,395,442 of record NC_057387.1, read on the forward strand.
TCAGCTACCACATTCTTCAGAGAACTAACTTCTTTTTTTTTTTTCCAGAGAACTAACTTCTGAGAGCTCTCAAATGAGTGAGGGACAATCCTTCCCTAAGACCATCAGAAACAGTCTTTAGCTTCCCATAAACGCAAACTGACTCAGAAGAGGTGGATGAACCTAGAGACTGTTTTACAGAGTGAAGTAAGTCAGGAAGAGAAAGATAAATATCATATATGAATACATATATATGGAATCTAGAAAGATGGTACTGAAGAATTTATTTGCAGGGCAGCAATGGAGAAACAGAAATAGAGAACAGACTTATGGACATGGGGAGAGGGGAGGAGAGGGTGAGATGTAAGGAGAGAGTAACATGGAAACCTACATCACCATGTGTAAAATAGATAGCCAACGGAAATTTGCTGTATATCTCAGGAGACTCAAACAGGGGCTCTATATCAACCTAGAAGGGTGGGATGGTGAGAGAGGCGGGAGGGAGGTTCAAGAGGGAGAGGATATATGTATACCTATGGCTGATTCATGTTGAGGTTTGACAGAAAACAGCAAAATTCTGTAAAGCAATTATCCTTCAATTAAAAATAAGTTAATTAAAAAAAGAAAATCCTTTATGTGAGCTTACTCTCAAAATGCATATTATATGAATGGTGTTAGCAACCTTTTTTCATTTAATATGAATTTAATAAAAATATTACAAGTAAGAAAAAAAGAATGCAATGGCATGAAAGAAAAAGAGCCAAAAAGTGCTAAATAGAAATGCTGGACATAGAATATTATACAACATTGGAAAGGAATTAACTACTTCTACACTCAACAAGAATAAATTTGCCAAACTTACTTTTGAGTGAAATAAAACAGACATGAAAGAGTATATATACTGTATAATTTTATTTTTATAAAGTATAAAACCAGTAAAAACTAATCTATTTTGTTAAAAGTCAGGATAGTGATTACCCTTAGAGATGTAGTGACTGGAAATGGGCAAGAAGGGAAACTTGTGGGGTGATAGTAATTATCTATTTCTTGATTTAATTTAAAAAGAAACATTAAATTTGTGAAAATTTATCAAGTTATACACTTAATCTGTACACTTTCCATATGTTACACTCCAATCAGAAAGTAAGAAAATCCGTTCAAATTAAAAAAAGAAAAACCTATATGTGTAAGGAAAAAGACTGGAAAATACCAGTCTTTTGCAATACCAAAATAATTGCAGCATTGCTTTTGACTTCTGGATGAATAGGTTATTTTGTCTTTCTTCTGTGTTTATCAAGTTTTTGAAACATAGCTCTTGTATTGAATCCAGCTGAATACCTCTCCAGACTCACTTGGACCCACCTGCTTCCTGCCTCTCCACTCAGTGGAGAGCTAGTCATTACAGTGAGCCCATCTCCTGATGCAGTAGTCTGCTTCAGCTTCCCCAAGTGTGCGGGCCAGACTTCTGTACTTTCTTTATCTCACCTGCTGTAGCAGGAGCTGCAGCATCTATGACACTCAGGTCTGACTTAGCCAGATCCATTGAAAATCTCACTCAACACCACTTCCAAAATAAGCTGAATGACTTGCTGTGGATTGAGATCAATCTCCCAAGACTCCCTTGAGGATCCAGGATATAATCTGGAAGTACAAGGGAGTTGATGTTTCATTCAGGGCTTCCCAGGTGGTGTTAGTGGTAAAGAAGCTGACGGCCAATGCAGGAGACGCGAGAGACGTGGTTTTGATCCGGGGTCGGGAAGATCCCCTGGAGGAGGGATGACAACCACTCCTATATTCTTGCCTAGAGAATCCCATGGACAGAAGAGCTTGGCCAGCTACAGTCCACAGGGTCACACAGAGTCAGACATAACTGAAGCGATTAGCACCCACACACAGTATAAGGAAGTTGATTCATGTGAGATAGAAGGGAAGAGTCAGCAGTTTTCTCTTCCTCTTCCTGAGAAATTATTCCTAGACACCATATAGTCATTTTACACAATCTCTCAGTCCTATATAACTAAGCAATTAGCTGTATCTTATAAATCTGTAGCTCTGTAGCACACCACCTTTACTTTTCTTTCTCTTACTTCCTGATTTCCCCTCATTCTTGCCCTGAATATTGTTTATTGAACATCAGAATAAAGTCTTAGCATGTAAATTTTGCCCTGAGCTTTCGTTTTCCAGGGCAACAGGCTAGGATAAAACTATATACCTTTATAATGAGTGGAGAGAAGGAGGGGAAAATGATTAAAAAGACATACCAGAAGTGAGGAATGTTAGGGAAACTAAGACAGGTAAGAACAATTACCATTTTACTAAGCATCTACTATCTGCCATACTCTTTATGTTTCTGCTCTCTAATCTTCACAGCAGAAACTTTTGAATTCAATTGGCATGAAGATCACTGGTGACTTTGTGGAGAGCTGGCTCTGTGGAATGGCTGGTTAATCCTGAACCAGATGGCTTGGATTTAGGGGTGAAGAGGAGATTAAGATGTGGAAAATCAGAGGGCAGACTTCTCAAGAAAATAAAGAAGGGAAGGAAAGTGATGGATTAGTGGCTTGAGAGAAAAGCAGATAGAGGGAGAGTTTTTCTCTATATGGGGAATTTGAATATGAACATGTGCTAAGGGAAGGGTCCAGTGGAAGAAAGTGGAGCTATGAAAAGAGAGAATAATGGGAGGAATCATGCTTTCAGCTAACATTTACTGAGAATTTACTAAGCACTACTATCTTAGTTTGTTTTCTGACTGCTTCAGATACTGCAGACTGGGTGATTTACAAACAGCAGAAATTTATTGCCAACCATTATGGAGGATGGAAGTCCAAGGTCAGGGGCCAGCAGGATCAGGTAAGGGCCCTCTTCTAGATCATAGACTTATTGTATGTCTCACATGGCAGATGGGCAAGGGATCTCTCCAGAGCCTCTTTTATAAGGAATTCCACTCACATGACTTACACACTTCCCAGATACCCCATGGGAATTACCATGTCACCTTGGGTACTAGAATTTCAACATATTAATGGGAGTGGAGAGGCAGAGAGCCAAACATTCAGACTATAGCACCTAGTCTTTTTCTAGGTGCAAAGAGGGACATAAAAATGGATCAGACTTGTCATCTGGCTTTAAGGTTCACAGTTCAGAGGGGCTAAAGTAAAAGAGGTGGAAAGCAGACCCCAAGACGGGTGCACAGAGGCAGTGTCATGGGATGCAGGCGAGACAAGGCTCAAACAGATGAAGAGTTGGAAAGTAAGAGGGGTCTCCTAGGAATGAGGAGGGTGTGCCCCACTCTGGACTACTAGGTGGGAGTAACAATTTCTCAGCCCTGCTTCACCAAGCATTTCAGCATTTGGCAAAAGTGTCTATAATAGAATCTGAGAGGAATGTGGTCAGGTCAGAGGGATGAGGAAATGGCCTCTTTCCAGGTTTCTGAGTCTATACCAGTGGTTTGTTTGCTGGCAGTTCCTGCTTACTTTGGAATGGATTATCTGAGAATTCAAGAACAAAGTTCAAGTTCACCAAGGAGCCTTATGCAAATCAAGGTAATAAAAAGGCCACTCCAGAAACATAGCCAGGAGAAGCAGAGGCCTAAGTACCTTATCTAGATGAAAGGAACCTGAGACAAGACCATGAAAGGGGTTCATACCCTCTGGCTTGCTCCTCAGCTGGGCCTCTCAAACTCTTGGATCTGAACCCCTTGTATGTCAGAATTCCTGGAAGGAGAGGGAGACCTTAAATCTAGTCTCACCTTCAGGTGCTCATGGCTGACTGCTTTTTCATTCAGCAGTCATTCAACTAACACTTATTGAGCCCCTACCATGTGCTAGATATTCTGCTAGGTTGCTGGGGATACCATAAATAAGACCTTGTCTTCTTGAGCTGACCCTCTAGTGATATAATAATACAGGGCAGGGTATATTTAGGGAACATCTGAATTCTTTCCAATCCATGAATGTCCCTAAAGGGCAGAATCATTTCTAAACGGTGGACAGCTCAGAAACCAGCCCTTGATGCAGAAACTTCCAGCAAATGGATGATACAGCTTGACAAGACTTGACTAATTTTGCTTAAGAGTGAGACTCCCTGCCTCAGTAGCTACTGGGAGTGTCCTTGGGTTTCTATTTGGAGGCATCACTGTCTTCCTCAGCTCCTTGGAGCCTGTGACCCAATTTAAGAGCCTGCTGAGGGAGCAAGGCTGGCATCAGGCCCTCAGAGCTATACCAGGCAGACTCCTTCCTCATCAATCTAGGTTCAAGCTCTAATCCCCTCATTTCCCCAGCATGACATTGCACCTGTGCATGACTCCACTGTACCATATTTCACTGTGAACTAAGACTGTGCTCTATCCTGTTACCCACAGGACTGGGACCATCTCTTTGAGGCCAGAGATCGATTTAGGAAGCTTGCCTTAGCTATCTTTTTATTTTTTAATTAAATTGTTGTTGTTGTTGTTTTTCTTTTCTTGGCTGAACTGCATATAGGATTTTGATTTCTTGAGCAAGGACTGAAATTGGGCCCTGGCAGTGAAAGCACGAAGTCTTAACCACTGGACCACCAGGGAATTCCTAGCTACTATTTTAAATAGCAAAACAGTAGCTAATATTTATTGGGCTCTTTCTATATGTATCAGGCACTGTACTGAATATTTCATAGAAATCACCTTGCTTAATCTTCACAACAACCCTGAAAGTAAGGACCATTATCCCCCTTTTGCAGTTGAGAAGAGGCTAAACGATTTATGAAGCTCACACAGTAAATGGAACTCTTGCAACCTTCATCTGTGACTCCAAAGTCACAAAGGCAAGGATGCTTTTTCCAGGACACTCCTTTGCCTCTCGTAGTGGGTTGTTGATCTCTGTGACCCTGCTGCTAAGCATGATGTTTGGTTCATACTAAGGGCTCAGTGAATAAACTTCTGAAAATTGTTTGCATATATGGTCCAACACACACTCAAAGGAGTAACAAATAGTAGGGATTAGCAGTGACTAGAGTCAGGCCTTCGTAGATCAGTGGTTCTCGAGAGTACCACCGACAGAAGGCACACACCTCTAGGCGCTAGTATGGTTGCCATCAGCTGGAAATAGCTACTGGAGACAGTGATGCCTCCAAATAGAAACCCAAGGACACTCCCAGTAGCTACTGAGGTTGGGCACAGAACTTTCCAACGATTATTCTGTCTTTCTTGTTGTAGGAGATTTGTGTGATGCCTCAACCTGCCTGATCTAACATGACTGAGGTCAGTAACTTACAGTGTCAACCGTGTACCATGGTGTCTCTCGGCTTTGCTGCCCCGGGGCTTTCTCCATGCTGTGGAAGGCAGCTCAGCTGTGTGCCACTGCAACCTGAAAGTGTGAGGGAGTTATGGTTTCCAGAGGAAACCCTCAGAAAATGAAAAGAAAGGGGCCTGGGGGTAATACCTCCCAGCAGCCTTCAATGGGATAATTTTGAGATTTTTTTTCCAGAGTTTTTCAGAAGAATCCTACATGGATTGATTCCAGTTGCCCATAGTCTTAAGTAGTTGATGTATTAACCTTTTCCCTTTTCTGTCTTACGTCCCCACTCCCTTCCTTCTAATTCTTAGGGTCGTCTCCCAAATAAATGATCTATACTTAAGTCCTAGTCTCAGTGTCTGACTTTCGAGTGGTCTCAAATAAGACATAATACTTGAAGAAAAAAAAAAACAAAAACAAACAAAAGGTATCATACTTAGGTATTTCTTTTCTTTAAAAAAAATAGTGTGCTTCCTTTATAAAACCAATACATATTTTCATTGTAACTTAAAAAAAATAATTTGTATTGGAGTATAGTTTATTTACAATGTTTATTGCAACTTTTTTTTTTAAGTAATTTTATTTATTTATTTATTTATTTTTGGCTGCACTGAGTCTTCCTTGCTTCACAGGCTTTTCTCTAGTCGCGGGGAGTGGGGACTACTCTCTAGTTGGTGCGCCTGTTTCTCATTGCGGTGGCTTTTCTTGTTGTGGAGCACTGGCTCCAGGGTGTGAAGGCTTCAGTAGCTGTGGCTCCCAGGCTCTAGAGCACAGGCTCAATAGTTGTGGCACACAGCTTAATTTACTCTGCAGCATGTGGGATCTTCCTGGATCGGGGATTGAAAATGTGTCTCTTGCATTAGCAGGTGGATTCTTTATCACTGAGCTACCAGTGAAGCCCCTTATTGCAACTTCATAAAATACAAAAACAACAGTCCAACTACTTAACGACAGTCACTATTATAGCATATAAGAAATTATTTCCTACTTTTGTGTTTATGGGTTTTTCTCTGTGTGTGTTTATGGTTTGAATTGTATTGTAATCTAAACTACTAAAATAATTATTCTATTTATTTGTTGGTGATTTAATAATAGAAATTCTGTTTATTCTCATGATGCTTGTGTATGTGAGAAAAATAGATTTTGTTTGTTTGTTGGCCATGGAACCCATGCCCCCTGCATTGAAAGTTTGGAGTCTTAACCACTCTACCTCCGGTGAAGTTCCTGGGGAAAATAATTAAAAAAAAAAATTCTGTAATAGTGGGATCGAGGGTGTTTGGAAAGTGAGTCATAGGACATAAGTTAGAAAAAAGATTGAAAGCTATAACTTTAGAGACAGTATTTTCCCATGATGTTTGTATCAGTTTAATAGGCAAAAATGGAGGGAGGGAATATTCTCGAACATTAATTAGCAAAGTCAGGTTGACAAGAAGAACCAAAATATGCTTAGCCAGAGGGCCACTTCAGCTGGGGAGTAGGTTCATGTAGAACATTGACTGCTTAGCCAAGAAGTTTGGACTTTGCAGAGATAGTAAAGGTTCTAAGTGGGAAAAAACAAACAAAAAAACAATTAGAGGAATACATTGGGAGGATTAATTGGGTAAAACATAATAGGTAGATGCAGTTTTGGTTAGAAATCAGAAACAGCACAAGGCCCAAGCCTGTGTTGTAAGAGTCTGAGTTAGGGAGGTACTTCATTACTAGAATAAAGTGAACGATCCTTGTCTGCCTCCAAAGTCAAAGGGAAAAAGCACCAGGATTGCAAACTTCTGCTAAAACTCTAACAGACTATAATCTGTCATAGCGTACCTAAGGACCAACTTAATTAACACCATTCTAATGTCAATAACTGAACTTCCCAAATGGTTCACTGGGGAAGAATCTGCCTGCCAAGCAGGAGACACAGGTTCCAACCCTGGGTCAGGTTCCAACCCTGGGTTGTGGAGAAGGAAAGGGCAACCCACTCCAGTATTCTTGCCTGGGAATTCCCATGGACAGAGGAGCCTGGCGGGCTATAGTCCATGGGATCACAAAGAGTCAGACTTGACTTAGCGACTCAACAACAACAATGACAATGGAATCAAGATGTTATAAATTACTATGGAAGGGAAGGAGTCATTGGGGAAGGCACTTCTGTTGGGGGCTTGGTGGACTTGAAAGCCCATATGGTTTTCCTTAACTCGGAGGGGATTAGTCCTCGGAACCATTTCATGGCCTTTTCCCTAATTCCACATACATCAAAGCAAAGTTCTTAGTAATGTTCTGCTTTCTATATTTTACAATTTTTTATTTTGTGGTTTTTTTTTTGCTGCACTAGGGCTTTCTCTAGTTGTGGCATGCAGGGGCTACTCTTCACTGCAGTGCTGCGACTTCTTGTTGCGGTGGCTTTTCTTGTTGCTGAGCATAGGGTCTAGATGCTTGGACTTCAGTGGTTGTGGTGCATGGGCTTAGTTGCTCTGGGGCATGTGGAATCCTCCTGGGTCAGGGATTGAACTCATGTTCCCTGCATTGGCAGGCAGATTCCCATCCACTGTATCACCAGGAAAGTCCTCTATGTTTCTTAATGCTAAGAAGAGAGTGTTCTGGAGGGCCAGGAGGAACATATATGCATCCTGGAAAAGAAATCTTTCCATGGTGAATTAATATATTGATTTTCTAATTTATATATCAGTCCTTTCTGAGTTTGTAAATGCTGGTAAGATCCCCTGAGCTAGGATTCCCTAATAAAAATTCCCTGGGCTGCAGTGACCAAGTAAGTCTTGCCTAGGCATCAGGCCTGCATCCTTGACTGCTGTGTGAGGAATAGTTAGGACGCTCTAAAAGTAAACCATACTTGAGATGATCATGACTTAGATAAGGGTGGAGGTAATAAGGTGGTGAGAAGTGGTCAGATTTGGCATACATTTTGAAGAGAGAGCTGACCGGGTGTGTTTTTATTATTATTATTTTAGATTTATTTGGCCGTGCTGGATTTTAGTTGTGGCACGCAAGATCTTCGATCTTTGTTGTGGCATGCATCTTTTAGTTTCAGCATGAAGGATCTAGTTCCCTGACCAGGGATCAAACCCGGGTCCCCTGCACTGGGAGCTTGAAGTCTTAACCACTGGACAACCAGGGAAGTCCTAGGATGTATTATTATTGATAGATAAGGAGGGAGAGAGGTATTAAGGATTACCCTGGGGTTTTGACCTGAGCAACTGGGCAAATGTTGATGTCTTTTCCTAAATGGGGAAAACTGGAAAAGCAGTATGCGAGTGGTAGGGAGAAAATAGTTCTTTCTGGACAATTGAGTTTAAAATGTCTATATATCATAAAAGACGGGCACCAAGGAGGCCTCGGGTATATGAGTGCAGAGCCCAGGGATGAAGTTTGGACTGTATAAATGATGTCTGAGGTCTTGAACCTGAAGGAGCTCACCTAGGGAATGAATGAGACATAAGAGACGTGAAAACCAAAGACTCTCTTCTGGATGGCCCTGCAATATTTAGAAGTCAGGAAAAGGACCCAGGAAAGCAACCAATAAATGAAAGAAAAATCAGGAGAACGAAAAATCCCAGAAGTCATGTAAAGAAAGCTTTTCAGGGAGAGAATGACCAACCAGGACAAATGCTGCCAAGATGTCATTTAAGATGAGGAATGAGGCTTGACTACTGGTTTGGCATAATGGCAGCCATTGGTGGTCTCAACAATAGATGTTTCAGTGAAGTAATATAGACAAAGCTCATCTACAGCAATTTAAGAAAAGAACTGGAGGTGAAGAAGTGGACAAAGTGTATATAAGTAATTCTTTTAGGAATTTTGCTATAGCAAAATGGGATGGTAGTTGGATGTGTAATGAAGTCAAAGGTGAGATATGTTTCTGCCTGAATTGGCAGGCACACTGGTATGGCAGGTTATGTGCTAATCCATCAGAGTGAGAAACACTGACAGTTCAGGAGAAAGAGAAAATAATCGCAATAGCAACATTTTTGAGTAGGCAAGAGAGCATAGGTCGTCTGCCTCAGATCGGAGGACACACTGATAAATACTTTTTCTTTTGGCTGCACCACATGGCTTGAGGGATCTTAATTCCCTGACCAGGGATTGAACCCAGGGCCTCAAAAGTGAAAGCCAAACCACTGGACTGTCAGGGAATTTCCCTGACAAAAACTTTTTAGAGTGATTGATGCCTCCTGATCCCCTGTATCTCATTTAATCCTCTTGGTAGTCCAATATGTTGGTATTATTATTCTTATTTTAAAGTGGGGTAAGTTGAGTGTTAGAGAGGCTTAGTGACTTGCTTAAAATAACAAAATAGTGAAGATAGGATTAAAGATGTTGGCTCAGGCTTCCCTGATAGCTCAGTTGGTAAAGAATCCGCCTGCAATGCAGAAGACCTCGGTTCTATCCCTGGTTTGGGAAGATCCCCTGGAGAAGGGAAGGGCTACCCACTCCAGTATTCTGGCCTGGAGAATTCCATGGACTGTATAGTATGGGGTTCCAAGGAATTGGACACCACTGAGTGACTTTCACTTTCAGGGAATTTTCGTGGTTAGGACTTCGTGCTTCCATTGCCCTGGGTTTGCCTGGTCAGGGAACTAAAATCTCTTAAGCCATGTGGAGAGGCCAAAAAAAAAAAATGCAGCTAATTTCAAAGAGAGTGCCTGTTTCACCAAGATCAAGAAAGGTTGTTCGATCAGTGAATGAGAGTGAGCACAGAAATGTACTACTCAAGAAGTTAGATAGTAAGGGGAAGAATGGGAGGAAGAGATAGTGAGGGAGTTTGAGACTGATGTGTAAACACTGCTATATTTAAAATGGATAACCAACAAGGACCTACGGTATAGCACAGGGAACTCTGCTCAATGTTATGTGGCAGCCTGGATGGGAGGGGAGTTGCACAGGTATGACTGAATCCCTTTGTTGTTCACATGAAACTATCACAACATTGTTAATCGGCTATACTCCAATATAAAATAAAAAGCTAAAATGGTTAAAAAAAAGAAAAGCAGAAGAAGCTGGATAGTAGCTGTGGAGTGTCTGGAATGTCCAGCTGGGGAACTGGGAATCTGACGGCCCTGAACCTCCAACCTTGAGGCTGCCCAACTTGATGAGATGTGAATTAACCAGAACAAGTGTTGTTTAAATGCAGTTGTGTTTAAATCCTTCCTGTACCCCTTAGTAGCTCTGTGACCTCGGGCATATTTCCTTATTTATGAAATAGAGTTACTGTTGTTTTTTTTTTTCGCCATGCTGCACATCACGTGGAACTTCACTGACCATGAATCCAACCCACGCCCCTGCATTGAGTCTTAGCCACTGGACTACCAGAGAAGTCCTGAAATAGAGATTTTACTATCTACCTTGCTGATATGTTTTGGGATTAAATGAAACAATGGTTGTAAAATGTCTGATAGTACATAGTAGGGATTTGGTGAATGGCTGTGATTATTGTTTGTATCCACAATAGACTGTTTGCAGGCTAGGCAGGTGTGGTTTGCAACAGTGAGGATGCTGAAACTCCTCCCCAGATCTGAGAAAGACAGCAGGACTCTTGAATGGAAAAAGACTGCAGAAGGGTTGCACTCTCTCTCTCTCTTTCTCTCTCTCTCACACTCACACACCTGTGTGCACACATGTTTATGTAGAGCTCCAGCTGTACTTATATCAGGGCAGAGATACACAGGCACAAAGATCAACGCTGCAGAAATGAGGCTACAGCCAACTGAAACTATTGGTCTGGGACTGGAAAAGGGTGGGGAAGAGGAGTAAGTCCTGTGGGCAGGCCTGGCAAGGCAAGAGCAGAACCACGGCAGGAAGCAGACGGTCTAAGTCATATGGCAGTTCGGATTTCCCCTGTCAACTTCACTTCCCAATTTTACATCCTTCCATTGCACATGTCTACCACAGAGGCCACTCCGTGCTACAAGTGGGTAGAAGTGATTGATTTATTCATTGACAAGCACTTAATGATACCTACCATGTGCCAGGAATTTTCTGGAAGATTGAATATTTGTTGGTTGGGGAGACTTCCCTGGTGATTCAGTGGCTAAGACTCTGTGCTCCCAATGTAGGGGGCCTGGGTTCTATCCCTAGTCAGAGAACTAGATCCCACATGCTGCAACTGAGAGTTCACATGCTGCAACTAAAGAGCAGGCATACTGCAATGAAGATCAAAGATCCTATGTGCCACAACTAAAAGATCCAGAGCGGCCAAATGGATATATAAATAAATAAAGTATTTTTAAAGAAATAGTTGTTAGGGAGCTAAAGGGAGCTGGAGAAGGGCAGTCTGGGCAGAGAAACTAACATGTGTTAAGTTGTGGTGGGGTGAAGTAGGATGTTAATTCCACAAACTACATGTGATTTGATAAAAAGAGAGCACAGAGTTCCAGGGAGAAAAGTGGGAGATGAAACTGGAGAGGTAGAATGAGACCAGTTCATAAAGAGCCTTAATTACCACACTAAAATGTCTGGGATAACTGACTAACCATTTGGAAAAAAAGATAAAGTTTAGACTCTTACCTTGTACTAGATACAAAAATAAATTTCAGGAGGTTTAAAAGTTTGAATATGGGAATTTCTTGGTGGTCCAGTGGTTAGGACTTGGTACCTTTGAGCTTTCGATGCAGGGGCCAGGGTTTGATCCCTGGTCAGGAAACTAAGATCCCTCAAGCTGCACAGCACAGCCAAAAAGAAATAAATAACAAAAAAAAAAGGCTTGAATATAAAATAAATACATCTTAAAAATACTAAAAGAAGAAATAGAATATTTGCACTATCTTGGGGATGGGAAAGGCTTTCCTTAACTTTAAAACCAAAGTTAGAAAGTATAAAGGAAAATGTTGACAGTTTTCACAGATAAAAGTGAAAACTGCAGCAAAAGACAGCATAAACAAAAAGACAAATGACAGTAAGAAAAGAGTCTGAAAAAAAAAAGAAAAAAAAGAAAAGAGTCTGCACCATTTAATGGTTGAAGGGTTCAGTATTACTTTGTAAAGAACTGATAGAAAATAAATTAAGAATATTTTGATAAAAAATAGACAAAATTCTTAACAGGGTGTTTCCCAATAGAAGAAAGAAAAATGGCTATAAAAAGGTTATTCAAATACACTCACAATGAAAGAAATACAGATTACTTTCCCCGTCAGTTTGAAAAAATTAAAAAGATTGGCACTTCCCTGGTGGCACAGTGGATAAGAATCCTCCTGCCATTGCGGGGAACCCGGATTTGATCCCTGGTCTGGGAAGATTCTACCTGCCTTGGGGCAACACCTGTGTGCTACAGCTACTGACGGCCGTGTGCCTAGAGCCTATGCTCCAAACAAGAGAAGCCATATCAAGGAGAAGCTTGTGCATCACAACAAAGAGTAGCCTCCGCTCACCACAACTAAAGAAAACCCTTTTGCAGCAACAAAGACCCAGGGCAACCAGTAAAAAAAATAAAAGTGAAAGAAATAAATAAAAAGATCAAGCCAGCCCCAGTGTTGGAGACAGTGTGAAAAAAGGGACCTACTCACACACTGTTGTCGATGGGAGTGCAAAATAGTACAATCCTTCTATAATTTGGTAATATATATTAAGATTGTAATGTGCATCCCTTCTGATTTTCCCTTTGATCCAGGAATTTTAAGGAATTTAGTCAAAGGAAATAATAATAATAAAAGTGACAAGGTGGTTTAATGTATTGTTTAGAGAAAAGAAAATTTACCCAAGTGTTCATAAGAAGGGGACTGGTAAAATAAATTACTGTACATCCACACAATAAAGGCAATACAGCCACAGGATAAAGTAGATCTGTAACTATTGTTGTAGGAAAGTGTCCAGGATGTGTCATTAAGTGGAGAAAAAAACAAAGAACAGAAAGGAGGTCACCAAAAGCAGAGTTGGCACTAGTTGTGTTCAGTTCATTCAGATTCAAAGATCAAACTCCTAGGGCCTCAGAAGGCCCAGGTTCCAGTTCCTGGTTCTGGATCAAGGTTGTGTATGATGAAGGAGGAGGCTGGCCCTGAGCCCAGAGCCCAGAATGGGATGGGCATTTCTTCTTCAGCTCTGCCACAGCTATGACAAATACCTGCATTGGAGCCTGGATTTCCTTCACCAGCAGAAAGAGGATGAGGATTAAAGCCTTGGGTATATTCTGGTGCCTTTCCCACTTCATTAGGGTATGAAGGTTACTTGCCTGGGCCTTGCTAGTGCTGGACTTCGGGAATCTGATTTCCTTTTTCTAAGGGATTTGAGCAGATAAGCCTTTGCGATAAGACTGTCCTTTTAGTCATAGACTGACTGTACCTAAGCTGCTTGGTTGTGTTCTATTAGAGGGGAGATACTCAAGTCCATTTCTGAGGGGTGATAGGATCCTAAGATTTCAAAGTCTCCAGAAATAAGAGTAAATAAACACTAATTAAGCTTCAACATAAGCCTGGACTTCCTGTAAGATACTAGGAAGGAAAACAGTTTCTTCATCAGATGAAATATTTTAGGATCTAAACACTGGACAAACCAAGCTGTTATTATTGATACTTAAATGGCCAATTAGTAGCTAATTAGAGCTCTGGAACTCCCCAGCCAGGCCCCATCTGGAAACCCTCTTGGGACTGAGGTAATAAATCTAGTTTGTAACATTTACTGATCAAAACATTCTCCAGTGAGAGACTTCCCTGGTGGTCCAGTGGCTAAAACTCTGTGCTCCCCATACAGGTGGCCCAGGTTTGACCCCTGGTCAGGGAACTAGATCCCACATGTGGCAACTAAGATCCAATGCAGCCAAATAAATATAAATAAATATTAAAACATCAACAACAAAAGTCTCAGTGAAAATCCGCCACCCTCCCCCCCAAAAATCCCCACATTGGCCTTTCCCAGCTAAGGTACTAGGGGCCCAATTCTTATACACTTAAAAAAAATGCCTGCAGTTTTTTTTTCTGGAAAGGAAGACAGAAGTCACAATCCAATTCTCAGGCCCAGGTTAATTCCATATAAGTAAAGCTCCCATCTACCCAAAGGAAACAAAAACACTAATTTGAAAAGATATCTGCACACCAACATTCATTGCAACATTATTTAAAATAGCCAAGATATAGAAGTAACCTAAGTGTTCATTGATAGATAAATGTATAAAGAAGATGTGGTATATATATATTGTGATATATATTATATATATATAAATATTACCCAGTCATAAAAATGAAATTTTGCAATTTGCAACAACATAGATGGGTCTAGAGGGTATTAGGCTAAAGTGAAATAAATCAGACAAAGACAAATACTGTATGACATCACTTATATGTGAAATCTAAAAACTAAAAGAGGGACTTCTCTGGTGGTCCAGTGGTTGGGACTCTGTGCTTCCACTGCAGGGGGCTCGGAGTCAATCCCTGGTTGAGGAACTAAGATCCTGCCAAAAAATAAAATATAAAGCAAACAGATAAACAAAATAAAAACAGACTCATAGGTAGAGAAAATAATTGCCTTCCAGAAGGGAGGTGGGGGATGAAATAGGTGGGGAGGATTAAAAGATACAAAGCTCCAGTTGGAAAATAAATAAGCCATGGGGATGTAATATGAAGCATAAGTGATATGGTCAATAATAATTTTGTGATAATTTTGTATAGGGACAGATGGTAATAATATATCATGGTGACCATTTTATAATATGTGCAAATGTCAAATCACTATATATCACACCTGAAACTAATAAAATATTGTATATCAAGTTGATTTCAATTTTTTTTTTTTAAAGTGAAGCTCTAAAAAAAAAAAAAAAAAAAAGTGAAGCTCTATCCTGTCAGTTTTCCAGGGCACCATTCAGACCAGAGTGGATATGGTTGACTCAGTTTTAATGGAGCTGACTCATAATACTCTGCCCCCAGGGAATTCAGAAAGTACTTGGGAAGGCTGTTTTTTATTTTATATTTGATCTTGCTAGCCTAAGGTAGAATGGAGCAGGAACCTTAGTTCTTGAAAATGGGGAAATTGAGACATCAATTCAACAAGCACCCACTGAGCACTTTCTCTGCTCCTGACAGGAATAAGAAACCTGTCATGAGTATCCTCATGACACTCAAAGATAAGATCAACAAATGTGATCACCTGAGATCAGTTCCCTCTGTCTGACGCATTCATGCATACTCCAGATTCACTGAGCACCAGTTGCTTCCAGGTCATGTGCTAGATGCTGCAGAGGGCAAGGTGAAGATGTGGCCCAGCCCTCAAGGAATAACAGTCCAATGCAATGCTTCTCAATCTGTTTTCACTTCAGTGTTATAAAGTACTTACTACCCCATAACCTTAACTCACTAAGATCATGGTCACTGGGGGTAGAGAAAAAAAAGTCAGTAATTACAGAATGATGTGATAAATGCTAGCTGTGATAGAAATAAGCACAAGGTATACTGGAAATAGAGAGGGAGGAGCACAGAGAATCAGTTTGAGAATGAAGAGCTTGTCAGGAAAGGTATCCCTGAATGGTAATACTTTAGCCCAATTCTGAGAGATAAGCAGGAGGCAGGCAATGAAGAGTCACCAAACAGGATATGGGAGATGTGTAACATCATGATATACTCCAGGATTGCACACAGTGCTTTATGATTAGAGCAGCTTGTGCTGTATGTGAGGAAGGAGAGACAAGACATCAGATGGTAGAGGGCCTGTGTGTCAAGAGAAGAAACATTATGCTGAATGCTTGCCAGGCTAAATGCTGTGAGGAGATATCAGCAAAGGGATTGGAAATCAAGTCACATAGGAGTTGTTAGGGAAATAGGGCTACTTATATTGAAGAAGAGAAGACTTAGGAGAGAAATGTTTTAAGAGCAGTTCATTATGTTACTTCAGAATCAGAAAGGGTCAGCTATAAAATAATTAATTAGTTTAATTTTTGGTTTTGCTACATCTTCGTTGCTGTGTGAGGGCTTTCTCTAGTTATAGAGAGTGGGGGCTATTCTTTGTTGTGGTGCACGGGCTTCTCATTGCAGTGGCTTCTCTTGTTGCAGAGCAGAGACTGTAGGTGCATGGGCTTCAGTATTTGCAGCACACTGGCCCGGTAGTTGTGGCATTACTTGTGCATGGGCTTGGTTGCTCCACAGTATGTGGAATCTTCCCTGACCAGGGATTGAACTCATGTCCCCTGCATTAACAGGCAGATTCTTATCCACTGTAATACCAGGGAAATCCAGAAAGGATCAACTTTTATTCTGGCTTGGTAAACTACACACTATAGGCAGGTTAGCTAGACTCTTAGGTCAGTGGCCCAAATTGTTCAAACATTTGAGATGGCCCTACCTCCTATCCAGCTCTGGTCTTAGGAGTTCTCCGACTGGGGTCTGCTTGTCAGCCCTGCTGTTCCTCGGGGGAAGGTGGTAGGAAAGAGTGTGGACATGCCTTTAGTTGCAGAATTACAGCTTGCAGAGGGTCAGGGGAACATGACTAAGGACTCTAGGAAAGGCGTGACCCCAGCTTGTGGTTAGAGGTGTGGTTGAGGCTAGGAATGAATCAGTGAAGCCTTGCCCAGAGGTAGAGCTCTCCTTTTCCATCTCTCTGCTTTTTCAGATGCTTTAATCCATTGTTTCCCTTTTGTAGCTGTCACTGACAGAGAAGTGCTCAGAAGAAAAAGCCAGAAGAGTCATTTCAATGGGTGTGAGTCTTTCTGGTCTTAACATCATCGTTCTCCTAATTGCCGTTCTTCTGATGAGCAAGGCACTCTTTCCTGGAAGCTTTGGCCAAGACACCTAGAGGTAAAGTATGAATACACGAAAGAAATAAAATGCATTTTTCCCTGCTTCCAGGCACAGAAGACCCTACCAGCCAGGACAAATGAACCAGAAGTTTAAATAGGCCAGGAGTCCTCAAGTTGTTTCTTGACTTTCTCTAGCTGAGAGGGTCTCAACCTGTGGCAGTTCTGTCCCCAGGGGACATTTGGCAATGTGTTGGAAGGGGTGCTACTGGCATCTGGAGGGTAGGATATTGCTAAACATCTAATTATGTGTAGGACAGCCCCTCCCTCCAACAAAAAGTTATCAGACTCAGGATGTTGATGGCACTGAGGTTGAGAAATAACTGATAAGCGCTTATGTTTATAAAGATTTGGTTGGGAGCAGGGGTGGATGAGGATTTGAGCATTAGTTCCTGATGCACGAGGTAGTTAGAGGTGAAAACCAATTTGAATTCTATGAACACAGGTTGCAAGTCCTCTACAAGTCTAACTTACAGTTGCACCATGGTTGATTCAGTTTAGGCACTACCTTCTGCTTTACCATTCTGGTCTGGATGTATCTGTGTGTTTATTCCAGCTCTCCTAAAATTGGAAGAGAGGGATGATGGAGGAAGAGAAAGAAAATCAGGGACTTTCCTGGTGGTCCAGTGGCTAAGATTGCTCTCCCAGTGCAGGGGGCCTGGGTTCAATTCCTAGTCAGCGAACTGGAGCCCATACGCCACAACTAAGAGTTCACATGCCACAATTAAAGATCCTGCATGCGGAAGCTAAGACTTGTTTCAGCCAAAAAAATAAACATTTAAAAGAGAGAGAGAAGAAACAACTTTGATGCTGATTTTTAGTTAGGTATGGAGGGGTGAAAACTTGAGCCTAAAATCAAGAATTTGATACTCTAAACATATGCCTCATTTAATTATGACCAACAACTTAACATAAAACAGGATAGTCATGGAAGAATAACAGATATCAAATCATACATGAATTTAAGGTTTGGAATCTGATTGAAAATGTAGAAATTTGGCAATTTAATAAAACAAATTGCCATCTGTAGCAAGAGTAGGAAAAAGATAAACCTTAGTCTCTTTTTCTAGCATTTCAACATTGTTACATGGCTACAGTCAGAATCCTGTTTCTATTGTCCAATTCATCAAAGTCAGTTGCTTATCTAATACGCTTCCTCCCTCCCTCCCTCCCTTCCTTCCTTCCTAACAGAATCTCAATTGTGTTTGGATTGGCAGTATGCCCAATTAATAGACATAATTTCCAGACTCCCTTATAGCTAGGAGCAGTCATGCACATACTCAGGCAAATACTGTGTAAACTGAGGCTTTCTGGGAATGCTTTGCCTCCCCATTTAGAGTTCACATCTACTTTTGGCTGCCTTTTCCCTTCTCCCTGCCTGGAGTATAGGTATAAGATTGGAGGTAGAGCAGACATTTTGTGACTATAAGGTAATTGTAAGAGTAAAAGCTGCATGCTAGAGATTTGGGAAGAGAAAGTGAAAACTCGGGGTTCCTGAGAGCAGCCTTGGACTGATGACTTATTAAATGGGAAAAATTAATCCTCTATTTGGTTGAGCTTGTTATTTGAGTTGTCTGTTACTTGCAACTGTATTCAATTCTAACAAACATATCCTTGAAAACAGTATTTCTGTTGGGATTTGTAGGCCTTCGTGTGTCCCTGATATAATTTTGTAAATTAAAGGATTCAAGTGTTCTTTGAGGGCTGTTAAATGTAATGTTTTTCTTTCAGTGACAATTTAAAAAGTTAACATAAATCTATTTTAAATTATCTGGATGCACTCATAACTAAGCACTACCCTGGGATTTTTATTTCTATGACTGTATTTGTTGTTACAATTACATTAAAGCATTTAACTTTAGTTTAACTTATTTAACTTATATGCAGAGTACACCATGAGAAACGCTGGGCTGGATGAAGCACAAGCTGGAATCAAGATTACCAGGAGAAATATCAATAACCTCAGATATGCAGATGACACCACCCTTATGGCAGAAAGTGAAGAAGAACTAAAGAGCCTCTTGATGAAAGTGAAAGAGGAGGGTGAAAAAGTTGGCTTAAAGCTCAACATTCAGAAAGCTAAGATCATGGCATCTGGTACCATCACTTCATGGCAAACAGATGGGGAAACAGTGGAAACAGTGACAGACTTTACTTTTGGGGGCTCCAAAATCAGTGCAGATGGTGACTGCAGCTATGAAATTAAAAGACGCTTACTCCTTGGAAGGAAAGTTATGACCAACCTAGACAGCATATTAAAAAGCAGAGACATTACTTTGCTAACAAAGTCTAGTCAAGGCTATGGTTTTTCTAGTGGTCATGTATGGAGGTGAGAGTTGGACTATAAAGAAAGCTAAGCGCCGAAGAATTGATGCTTTTGAACTGTGGTGTTGGAGAAGACTCCTGAGAGCCCCTTGGACTGCAAGGAGATTCAGCCAGTCCATCCTAAGGACATCAGTCCTGAGTACTCATTGGAAGGTGCCTTGGCAGGATCCAGGGGATACCCTCAGGATGAACGGTGTGTGTGTGAGAGAGAGAGAGAGAGAGAGAGAGAGAGGACACGTGAGACCAGCCTTGATAGGGCCAAGTCTGTGTTTTACTTTTTGACAACCAGTTTTATACCCTTTCACAGAACATTTTCAAGGTACAAGATGCTTACTCATGATTACACAGGATTAGTATTACATCATTTTGTTTTTTAGGAAAAGCAGGATGTTTTTTGCTTTCTAATTCTATAGTAATTCTTAGCACATGATCTTCTGGCCTTGGGGCCATTAACATTTTATGCAGGGCAGGTGAATGTAAACCTGTTTTCTGTTTTTATGGTTACCTTAACTGAATGGCAGCAGTCTCATAGGGAAATAGTACAGAGTAGAATTATATCCTTGTTAATACAAAATTAATCCTTCTGCAAAAGTTGTCAGTTGCATTTATCTAAGAAGTTTACCCCATACAGACTCTGCGGCTTCAGTGAGGCAGCCTCTGCCTAGCACTCCTGGCTGACAATTAACAACCATCTCATTGTTACCACACTAGGGCTAAGTCCTTATTTCTCTAGATCTTAAACTATATTAACAATGGTTTCTATAACACTACCTTAGCACATTAAAAGCAAAACACAGCAAGCAAATCTCAACCCAATAACCACCTATAGAATGATTTTTCTTGTGTTTTCTAATAGGACTCCTTTACCCCTTAAAAAGGCTCTATGTCTATTAGGGCTTTTATATAATCAGGTTCTTTATGCTATTTTATGATTAGGATATTATAAGCAATCATGCATATTAGTACCAAGGGCATAAATGCATTTGGCTAACAAACTACCAGCAAAGGAGTTTAAATTAAAACACTCCTTTCACCCTGGATAATCTCATAAAATACCATCACCTGGGAAACTTATTGATTAAAGTTCTAAATTGATTCTTATTTGGGAAGAGATCAGGGAAGGCCTTCCTGCCTGTGTCACAGAAATTAGGGAGTAGTCCATTGAGGCAGGCATCAGAAAGACAGATACCATCTTTAAGGTGAGCGCCAGGGGCAGCTTTTCGAAATCCCTGAAAACCTGATCTGCCTTGCCTGTCAGGCTTTCTCCTCGTGACCTTGTCATGGGTGGGATCTCGTGAGCTGGCCTTTTCGAAACCCCTGAAAACCTGATCCGCCTTGCCCATCAGGTTTTCTCCCTCATGGCCTTGTTAGGGGTAGGGTCTCGTGAGCTGACCTTTTCTAAACCCCTGAAAACCTGATCCGCCTTGCCCATCACGTTTTCTCCCTTATGGCCTTGTCATGGGTAGGGTCTCGTGTGTTGGCTCCCGGCAGGAAGGACTGATGTTGAAGCTGAAACTCCAATACTTTGGCCACCTGACGCGAAGAGCTGACTCATTTGAAAATACCCTGATGCTGGGAAAGATTGAAGGCCAAAGGAGAAGGGGACAACAGAGGATGAGATGGTTAGATGGCATCACCGACTCAACGGACATGAGTTGAGTAAACTCTGGAAGTTGGTGATGGACAGGGAGGCCTGGCGTGCTGCAGTTCATGGGGTCACAGAGTCAGACAGGACTGAGCAACTGAACTGAATTGAACTGATTTAACTTTAATAGTTTATAGGTTTAACCTTAATGGTTTATAGGTTTAACTTTAATGGTTTACAGGTTTAACTTTAATGGTTTATAAGTTTATGACAGGTTGCTATTAGGTTAGCAAGTCCTAAGGTTAAGATAATCATTGCTCTAGGACATCTGCTTTATGCTGCTGCTGCTAAGTCACTTCAGTCATGTTCAACTCTGTGTGACCCCATAGACGGCAGCCCACCAGGTTCCCCCGTCCCTGGGATTCTCCAGGCAAGAACACTGGAGTGGGTTGCCATTTCCTTCTCCAATGCGTGAAAGTGAAGTCGCTCAGTCGTGTCCGATTCTTAGCGACCCCATTGGCTGCAGCCTACCAGACACCTCCGACCATGGGATTTTCCAGGCAAGAGTACTGGAGTGGGTTGCCATTGCCTTCTCCACATCTGCTTTATACTCACATTGAATTACCTCACCTGTTGCATCTAGTTAGTATGAAGAAGGGGGCAATTGCTGTTGATGAGTCAGTTAACTGTGTCCACCACAGCAAATTAGTGCTGTGATGTAACTACTGCTTTAAGTTAAGTGAGGGCCAGATGATGTAAAAAAACACTGTATGAACCAGTTTCATGGCTAGTTGAACAGAGAAAGGTAATAGGAGAATTGAGTCACCAACACATGTGTTAGCCAGTAAAAGTATGCAGAACCCAGGAGGTGATGAACTATAATAGTATTGGGACCATATTCATGAAGGGTATTGTTTAAAATAAACTCATTTTGTATATTATAACTGGCAATAATTCATCAGCAGCAAGTATAGTAGTGATTAACAAGAAGAACATTTTCATGAAAAAATATTTTAAATTATATTCAATATTGCTTAACCTATCAAAATATTAAATATTCTGAATATAGGGACTTCCCTGGAGGACTTGTGGTTAAGACTCTGTGCTTCTAATGCAGGGGGCACAAGTTTGATTCTCAGTCAGGGAACTAAGATTCTGAATGCTGCACTATGTTGCAAAATACATATATATCTGCAAACATCACTACAGATGGTGATTGCAACCATGAAATTAAAAGACACTTACTCTTTGGAAGGAAAGTTATGACCAACCTAGACAGCATATTAAAAAGCAGAGACATTACTTTGCCAACAAAGGTCTGTCTAGTCAAGGCTATGGCTTTTCCAGTGGTCATGTATGGGTGTGAGAGTTGGACTGTGAAGAAAGCTGAGCACAGAAGAATTGATGCTGTTGAACTGTGGTGTTGGAGAAGACTCCTGAGAGTCCCTTGGACTGCAGGGAGATCCAACCGGTCCATCCTAAAGGAGATCAGTCCTGGGTGTTCATTGGAAGGACTGATGTTGAAGCTGAAACTCGAATACTTTGGCTACCTGATGCGAAGAACTGACTCATTTGAAAAGACACTGATGCTGGGAAAGATTGAGGACAGGAGGAGAAGGGGACGACAGAGGATGAGATGGTTGGATGGCATCACTGACACAATGGACATGGGTTTGGGTGGACTCCGGGAGTTGGTGATGGACAGAGAGGCCTAGCATACTGCGGTTCATGGGGTCGCAAAGAGTTGTACACCACTGAGCGATTGAACTGTACTGAACTGATACATATATATGGAGAAGGCAATGGCAACCCACTCCAGTACTCTTGCCTGGACAATCCCATAGACGGAGGATCCTGGTAGGCTGTGGTCCATGGGGTCGCTAAGAGTTGGGTACAACTGAGTGACTTCACTTTCACTTTTCACTTTCATGCATTGGAGAAGGAAATGGCAACCCACTCCAGTGTTCTTGCCTGGAGAATCCCAGGGACAGGGGCACCTGGTGGACTGCCGTCTATGGGGTCGCACAGAGTCGGACATGACTGAAGTGACTTAGCAACAGCAGCAGCAGCATACATATATATGGGGCTTCCCCCATGGTTCAGCAGTAAAGAATCACCTGTAGTGCAGGAGACCCAAGTTCAATCCCTGGGTCTGGAAGATCCCCTGGGGGAGGGCATGGCAACCCACAACAGTATTATTGCCTGGAGAATTCCATGCACAGAGGAGCCTGGTGGGCCACAGTGCATAGGGTTGCAAAGAGTTGGACACGATCAAAGCAACTGAGCATGCACACACACATATACATATGTATTCTGAATTTTAAAAATGAAATAAAATTAATGAAAGTTAAATAATTAAGTTTAATAAATCAAAGCAACATTGGGGATCCTCATGAATATTTTTCCTTTCATAAGAGACCTAATGTTACTTTTGTTTCAGAATACTATTTTTTTTTTTGTAAGTTATATTTATTTTTATTTATTTAATTGACTGTGCCAGGTCTTAGTCACAGCATGTGGGACCTAGTTCCCTGACCAGGAATTGAACCCAGGCCCCCTGCATTGGGAGCATGGATGCTTAGCCACTGGACCACCAGGGAAGTCCCCTCAGAATACTATTTTAATAGATCGAGAGAACTAAATCTTTTACAGAACCATGCTGGGAACCAATGCTGTGCCCAGCAGAGAGCCATCCTTATTTGAACTAGACAGAGAAAAATTTTAAGGGCCTACTGAGCAGCTGACCTGACCTGAAGCAATTCTTTTTAAGAAAGCCCCACTTAAAGCCCTTAGCAACCAGTAACTTAGTAACAGATTTTTTTTTTTTTTAATTTAAAGGATTTTAGAGAAAACTCAGCAGTAAATCTCAAGGGTGACATATAAATCTACATAATGACTGAACTGTTAACTCATTCCTTTTTTGGTTTGTTTGCTTTTTTGTTATCCTTTGCTAGGTGCAATAAACTTCAATGCTGATGGTGAATATCAAAGGAAATTATTCTGGGTAGAAACAGTCCATCTTCATGAATGACCCTTTGTGCACAAAATGCTGCATTTTTTTGGTTTCGGTTAGGTTTTGGTTTTGGGTAGGTTTTTTAAACTTCCTTTAACTGCTTTTGTCCCTCCTCTTATCCTCATAGAAAATCTTGGAGATTCTGGTCTTGGCTCCCCTCTCTCCACTTTCTTAGGGATTTCATTTTCCTCCTACAGTTTCAGATATCCTTGATATCACAAATTATGCCAGAAAGTGTAATGCATTAATTCATTTAACAAATATCTACTGTACCTATCATGTGCCTGGAAGCATGCTGCTAAGTATTAGAGTTATAATGTGCTGAACAGCATAGGCAGGGTCCCTGCCTTTCCACAGGTTTACACTCAAGTTTCTACATTTCCAACATCCCCCTGTCCATCTCCTCCGGGAATCTCAAATTCAGCATGTCCCAAAGTAGACTCATTATCTCTTCCGAATTGCACCATCTTCACCCATTTTCCCTGGGACTCATCTTTGACTCCTTCCTCTCTCTTAATTCTTGTAACTGATGCTCAGATCTTGCAAACTCTGCCATCTGACCCCATCTTTCCACGCTTGGCACTACTGTCTTCCCTCGGGCTCTTGACCTCTTTCCCCCAGTCATGGCTATAGCTTCCTTCTTGGTCTCCCTTATCCTTTATCTCTTGGTCCCCTAAATCTATTTTTGCTGCAGCTGCCAGAATGATAAATAATACAGCCTGATGTGGTCATTCTCCTATTCACAACTCTTACTTTCTTTCTATACTTCCATATTCAATTTTGCCCCCTGGGATAAAATTCAAGCTCCTCAGCCTAGCTTATGGGGTACATCATAAAGAATCTCTGTGTTCTTAGTCTCTACATTCTAGACTTCCGCATTTACATATTACTAATATTCAACTTTTTGTGCTTCCCCAAACATATTGTTTTCCACTTCTTTTGCTGTTTTCTCTGCCTGGAACTCATTCCACACTTTTCTTCTCCTTTAGTTCAGTTCAGTTCAGTTCAGTTGCTCAATCATGTCCGATTATTTGTGACCCCATGGACTGCAGCACGCCATGCCTCCCTGTCCATCACCAACTCCCGGAGCTTGCTCAAACTCAGGTCCATTGAGTCGGTGATGCCATTCAACCATCTCATTCTCTGTTGTCCCCTTCTCCTCCCACCTTCAATCTTTCCCAGCATCAGGGTCTTTTCAAAAGAGTCAGCTCTTTGCATCAGGTGGCCAAAGTATTGGAATTTCAGCTTCAGCATCAGTCCTTCCAATGAACACTCAGGACTGATCTCCTTTAGAATGGACTGGTTGGATCTTAGCTAACTCCTTCTCCTTAGCTAACTCTTTTTTTAAAAAGTTATTTTTATTCATTTATTTATCTTTGGTTGTGCTGGGTCTTTGTTGCTGTACAAGGGCTTTTTCCAGTTGCAGCAAGTGGGGGCTACTTTCTAGTTGTGGTGTGTAGGTGTCTCATTGCGGTGGCTTTTTTTTATTGCAAAGCATGGGCTCTAGTGTGTGTGGACTTCAGTAGTTTCATTTCACAGGCTCTAGAGTGCGGCTCAGTAGCTGTGTGCATTGGCTTAGTTGTCCTGCAGCATGTAGGATCTTCCCAGACCTGGGATGGAACCTGTGTCCTCTGCATTGGCAGACAGATTCTCAACCACTGAACCACCAGGGAGGGAAGCTCTAGCTAACTCTTTAATGATTCTTCAAAACACCTCAATAGATGGTGTTTTGAATATCTTTGCATGTCTGTTACCTAGTAGAGAATAGGCCTCCTATAAATAGGAAATGTTCAAATGTTCATCTCCAAACGGCAACTCTGGATAATTCTACCTGGCTGTCTTGTGAGCATCTCAGTGCTGTTTGCCTCAAACCAAACTGATTATTGTCTCCTTTAAGAGAGGAGTCAGTAATAAGGTAGACTCCAGAGTCAGCCTGGCTAAACCACTGTAAGGCACATCTCCAGGGGGCACCATTCACATTATGGTCTATGTGGTCTATATAAATGTTACATCTGCCTCATGTGCAACATGATGGCTCTGCTGGCCTGGATGGCATCTGGCTCCAACACCACTTAGCTGTGACTTTAGACAATTTACTTAACTTCTTTGGGTATCAGGCATCTCATCTATAAAACAGGTAGTACTCAATAAATGTTTATCACTATTTTTAACCTAAAATTGTCTCCTCCTATGTGTTTCCTATGAAACCAAGGACTCAGACTGAACCTCCTCTTTCCTCTCACCCTAAATGCAAGTAATCCAAAAGCCTGTATAAATATACTTTCTCTTCTTCTTCCCTTCCTGCTGCCAATGTCATTAGTTATGAGACTTCTCTTTTTCTTTTAAAAAATATTTATTTATTTAGTTAGATATGGCTGCATTCTGTCTTAGAGGCAGCACTTGGGATCTTTGACGTGGCTCGAGCACTTAGTTGCTAACAGTGTTGCCCCTCATTACTAGTTATGATTGCTGTGGGATCCTAGTTCCCCAACCAGGGATCGAACCTGTGCCCCCTGCGTTGAAAGGCAGATTCTTAGCTACTGGACCAGTAGGGGAGTCCCTGTGAGACTTCTCTTACTTGGAATATTGCAATAGCCTCTCAGTTGGTCTCTTGTCTCCTAGTCATTGTGTTCATCCATTACACAACTGCTAGAATCATCATCTTAAAATGTAGTTCAAGTAAGTCAACTCCACATCTCAAAAATCTGTGGTGCTTTCCAAAATTAATTAAGCACATCTCCTAGGCCAGTTAGCATGAGGGGTTCTGGTACTACAAATATAAATAAAACATAAAATCCTTCCCAGAACTACTGGTGAACAGGGAGGACAAGGGTCCCGTAGAAGGATAAAGTTTCCCTGCCCCCATTTCCAAAATCTTTACAGTCCTTTGAGGAAAGAGACTCTACCATCACTTAATTACACAGGCAGTCAATAGAGTTCTTCTCTTGTCAGAACTGTCCTGCTATTTCCTTTTTTTATATTCCCACCAGAACTGGATATTAATATTTCCCTGGGCCAGGATAAGTCTTGATTTTTAAATAAGATAAGTGCCCAGCCCAGGGCCTGACACATGGTAGACACAATAAATGGTAATTTTCTTCTGGGTGAAGTAGGACTGTGTGTTGTTGGTTTAACAGCAATAAGCATCCACTATTAAGCTCTGAGGCTAATGCAGGATTCACAAGTTTGATCTGAGTCAGGAAGATCCCCCGGAGAAGGAAACAGCAACCCACTCTAGTATTCTTGCTTGGGAAATTCCCATGGACAGAAGAGTGGACAGAAGAGCCTGGTGGGCGACAGTCCATGGGGTCACAAAAGAGTGGGACACGACTTAGTGACTGATTACACAAAAACACTAAACTCTGAATGTCTGTTTTCCCCTGAACCCTCAAGAAGTAAATGAGGGGCTTCCCTGGTGGCACAGTCGATAAGAGTCTGCCTGCCAATGCAGGGGACATGGATTCAATTATGGATCTTCCCTGGTCTAGGAAGATCCCACATGCTAAAAGGCAACTGAGCCCATGCGCCAGTAACTACTGAACTCTGCATGCCTAGAGCCTGTGCTTGCAACATGAGAAACCAACTCAATAAGAAGCCCATTCACCACAACAAAGAGTAGCAACCCCCTTCCCCATAGCCAGTAAAGAAAGCTGGCACAGCACCAAAGATTCAGCACAACTAAAAAGAAATAAATAAATGAAAATATTAACGATATTAAAAAAAGAATAAAATTTGATTGAGCACAGTAATGGATGGCTGTGACCAATTAAAAATAAAAATAGAAGGACATGAGTAATGGCCAAATAACTGTTCCTCTCAGGCAGAGAAGGAAAAAAAGGGGAAATAAAATCACTACTGTTGTGCAGTAGGATGATAAATGCCAAAACATTTTGAGATGCTCAACCAGAATGACACAGCATTTTCCTACTTTTTATCTTGCTATAAAGGTCCAAAGGAAACAGGGTATTGGGGGCTGTGGGCAGAAAGGGGAGCACAGTACTCTGTGTTCTGTTTTTTCCTCCCCCTGGGCCTGCCCTATGTAAACTGGGCTAGCCAGGAGTGCTGTTTGTTCTACCTGAGGTCCTCACTCCAGCCCTAGGCCTTCCTTTGTTCTATTTTCGCGGGCTTTTCCCTTCCTTGTCTTTTAGCCACCGCCATTCTGGTCTCCTGTTTCCTATTCTAACTAACATATGTATCCAACATTCTTTATTTTATATCCAGTGCTATGTTGTGACTTGAGGACGCAGAGATGGTTGTGACCAAGCAGGCTACTGTTTGGGCAGAAAGGATGGAATGAATTGAGGATCAGTGGAAGTCAGAAGGTAATGCTTCAGCTGACACGTTTTCTGCAGGCCAAATAGGAGAGAACAGGTTCTGCATGTTCGAACAAAAGCCCGAGGTTTCAGTTACTCTCTGTCCTAGGTGTTACAACAGAGGAGCAAGAAGAGTTACACTAATAACAACAGCTAACACTTTTAATGTGTGAGAATTGCTAAATAAGCTAGAGATGATCTCAACAAAGAATTCATAGTATTCCCATTCTACAGGCGAGAAAAGTAAGGCTAATTGACTAAGACTCTTGCCTGAATGCCACACATAAAACAAGAGTTTTAACAGAGGAAGACAGAGTCCCAGTTTCTATGAACCACAAATCAGAGAGGTGAATGAATGAGATCAGATTTCAGAAAATTTCCTCCAGCCGCAGTGGAGTAGATGGGATAGGAACTCATGCAGGGGAGCTGGAACGCAACAACCCTGTTCTAAGGAAGAACAAGGGAGGCTGTCTAAATAATGAGGGTTACGGAGGATCAGCACTAGAGCAGAGGCTGCGGAAATAGGGGCGGAATATTTCAGAACTACTTGAAGAGATCGTTCTCTTCAGGGTTTGGCTAGACGTAGTCTTCCGTGAGCAGCAGCAAGGGCCCGCACCCTGGTTTGGGCCTTACGAACAAGGAGGAGGCGTTCGTGTTCTGTAATGATTGAAAGAACGCCTCAAACTCCGACCTCAACCGTCGGCGGCGGGAAGGGGGATTCGTACTCTAAGGGCGGGAGCCCGCCCCCAGTGAGGGAAAGCGCTGAGTCATCCTGGCGGGGCACGTTGGGTCGGGGCGGTGCTCCGGCCAGATCCCCCTCCCCATTCCCCCGTCCGCACCCCCGGCCCGCCCTGACTCTCGCGAGAGCCTTACAGGCTATAAAAGCAGGGTCCCGCGCACGCTTTGCGTGTCTTCTTCCTCGCTGGCATCGGTCGTCTTTCTGTGGAATTGGTGAGTATGAGGGCAGCGCCCCACGCCCCGCCCGGCATCTTTTCCGTCTTCTCATCGGGGTCCGCCGAACTCAGCTGGGCTCCTCGGACAAAGAAGGCGGCCAGGCGAAGCGGCCCTCGTGTGGGGCTCCTTTGGGTGCGGGGACGAGGCTGAAACCAGAGGCTAACGGCAGCTTGAGTCTCCCCTACCCCCAGCAACACAAGCAGAAAGCGCTGATTGGCTTGGCGTGGCGTCTGGGCGGGTTGGTGGTGATGGAGTCCCCTGACGGGCGGGTAAGGGAAATTTCTCGAGTGAATCTGCAAACTGATCAGGAACTGAGGGCTAGCCGTCGGTCGTGTAGTAGAGGGAGAGGCTGTTCCCGGTCTTCAGGTGTGGAAAGTTACTAAGATTCCGTTCTTCGTCTTTATTTTTCCATCTGCAGAATGGGATTTGTAGTGATTCTAAATGCCCTCGGTGAAGACTGAGCACTCTTCTGCTGGACCTTTCTGAGGTGTTAGGCTGGGGCTGATGATGGCAGTGCAGGGAGGGTACCAGAAGTGGGTTTTGGGGGAGTGGCTTTCACCAAGGACGTTCAAGGGGCGAGTTCCTGAAGGGGACACACCCGGTGGAAATCCAGCAGCCGCCCCGCCCCCGCGCTTGGTCGTGCTTTAGTGGACGTGGGGATCCCCTGGAAAAGCAGGTTTGAATAAGGAGGACATGTATATTAGGGTCACCTCCTGTGTTTGGTTGGGTTTTTTGGTTTGCTATTAAAGGTGTTAAGCGGTTAAAAAAAACCTGTCACAGTCTCTGTTCAATCTTTTTTATGGTTGTAGTATTATGAACCAAGAATTTTGGGACTTGAAAAGTTAGCTTCTTGGGATTATCAAACTGATGATTTACTGGGTTAAATCTTACCTTGGTCTTGACCAGGGTGAATCCAGTGTTACATTGCTTTTTGGCAATAAATTGACTCTTGTTCTACTTAACATTTTTCCAGGACCTTGGTCCCTAGGTAAACTCACTTTTGAAGGGACTTCTGGGCTTTAAACACAACACTTAGAATTTTGAAATTGAGCAGATGCCATAATCTTGGTCTTGGCCTCTTAAAAAGTTGGATTGGCTTTAGGGTGTGTGTCTTGGGAAATCTACCCAGAGAAAGATTAAAGTGTGCTTCCCACGTTCTGAAGGCAGATGGAGGCGCAGTCCAGGGAAAGGGCATCGTGGCAGCTTCTGGGGCTTGGGTGCTTAGTGTTTATGGGATTGCACGTTTGGGTCCAGGTTTGAGAATTTCCACCCTTTTCTCTCTGTGTACACTTGTATAATAAACGTACACAAGAAAATGCAACAGATGATGGTTCAGGAACAGGAAGAGTTCAGTTTATAAAGAAATTTCCATTTTAAAGTGAAAACAACATTGTAAATCAACTATATTCCAGTAAAAATTAAAAAACCTCAAATGCACAGTCCTGCCACTCAAAAATGAAAACGGAGCTGAGATTCAGAGATGTGTAATATTTTTGTTGGAAGAATTGGAAAGCTCAGTTTATGCTTCTTACTGTTATAAAAGTTTATGTGTATACTCAAGACCACTGCACAATTTCTCCAGCTGAGTCTCTTAAATAGATGAAGGTTGTTATCTAGAAAAGTAAGACTTGTTTCTAATTCACTTTCTCTTATTTTTTCCAGCTGATAGCACTATGTCTTCAGGAAATGCCAAAATTGGGCACCGTGCCCCCCAGTTCAAAGCAACAGCTGTTATGCCAGATGGGCAGTTCAAGGATATCAGCCTAGCTGACTACAAAGGTAAGAGTAATTAGGTTAATTAACATGGAATTACATTACAATCTAGGGAGGGCTTGTTCACTCTCTGTATCTCTTGTCATGTTTGAGTGTAAAATGATTTTTACATTTCATTTGTCTTTAGGATAAGAGGCTGTTGCCTTCCTATTGAATTGAAGTGGTGATTACCATCTGTGAACATAGGGTAGATCTCCCAAGTCCAAACTACTTCTGGAGAAGGCATGTTCATACTTCATTATATCTGGACATAATATCTCAATTATCTTCCCAATATTGCTCCTCAGTTATTTTACTGGAGATACACTTATTATCTTGTTTCAGTTTAAAGCCTTGGACAATTTAAAGCTTCAGAGCTCAAGTCTTTGGAGCTGTGAAACTGTTCAGTTTAAAAAATGTGTGTCACGATTGAGGGTTTAGGCATGTTCCCTTGACATTTTACCCCCAGAGAAAAATTGATGTCACAATTGGAACAACTCTCCTTTCTGTTAAGTAGTTTCATGTAGACACCAGGCAAATACTAATGAGGATTTTTTTACTTTACTGCCCTAGAATAGCAAGGTATTCTGGGACAGTTCAAAATATGGATTTCCTAGAATGCAAACCTAAGAACTCAGGCGTCAAGTATACCTTTCTTGGTGATATAGCATTTCATAGAGTTAGCTTTTGGGTAAAACCTATGACGAGATTTCCTAACAAATTATACATACTGGTTGGAATGAGAGCAGATAAGTGGGGCCCTATGGAGGGAAGCTCCTCCTGGCAAACAAAAGTAAGTAGCACCATAGGGAGGTGACCCTGGCCCAAGGGTAAAGGCATGAGGTTTAGGAAGAGTTGCTCTGTGCCCTCCTGGGCTTGACCTGCTGAAGCTTGTTAGCAAAACCCTGGGGGAAGGTTGAAGTGAATGTCAAAAGGACCAGCTTATTTTGATTTTGAAACATTGCTGGTATCTGGAAATGTGAATATTTGGAATTGTTGGTGAGAGACTGCTTTACAGGTTGAAGATCTACTTCAATTGGTAATCAGAATGACTTTCATAAAATTCCAACTAGAAATCCTATTACCTACCAGGAGAATTTTGGCAACTTTTGTCTTAGAAATTTTTTCTTTGCATGTGCATCCTATCAGACTTATTTGAACCATGTTTGTGGTGATTTAGGTGATCACTTAGACCTTACCTATCATGTTACTGTGGTTCACTGTGGAAAAATAGCCAAGGCTCTGACTTTGTCTTGTTGGTCTTGTTGCCTTGTGGCAGAGTATCCAGCAATTCAGCTCTTTCTGGGCACTGATTATATGAGTGTTGGCAGTAGATGATTGCATTTTTGTTTTTTCTTTTCTTCACTGAAGAACTTGGTGTTTTATGTTAATTTTAACTACCCAGAGAAGATCAAGATTAGACCAAACAGTGCTTATCTGTAGTTGGCAGCTAACATGGA
Organism: Cervus canadensis; assembly: GCF_019320065.1. Classification (NCBI taxonomy): domain Eukaryota; kingdom Metazoa; phylum Chordata; class Mammalia; order Artiodactyla; family Cervidae; genus Cervus; species Cervus canadensis. The sequence goes on from NC_057387.1 coordinate 95,427,803, forward strand.
AGAAGGAAAATAAAGCATGGAAATTGGAAGAACTTGTTCTTATGGCCGAGGTTCTACAGTAGCTGTGTTGAGCATCTTGGTGTTTTAACAGTTGTCTGCCATCAGGCTTCATTTTTCCCATAGGAAAATGTCTTTAGGTTTACATTCTCTGCAAAGCAAGGAAATCTATTTCAAAGGGTAACTTGGGCATTTTTTTTTTTTTTTCAGGAAAATATGTTGTGTTCTTCTTTTACCCTCTTGACTTCACCTTTGTGTGCCCCACGGAGATCATTGCTTTCAGTGATCGGGCAGAAGAATTTAAGAAACTCAACTGCCAAGTAATTGGTGCTTCTGTGGATTCTCACTTCTGTCACCTGGCATGGTAAATCTCTTGGTCCATTTGGCATGGGCTTATTTTAGAAAATTATTATGGATTTTTTTTTTTGTAGCTGTGCTGTGTGGCATGTGGGATCTTAGTTCTCCAGCCAGGGAGCAAACCTGTGTCTTATGCAGTGGAAGCGCGGTAGAAGTCTTAATCACTGGACTACCAGGGAAGTCCAGGCATAGGAACTTGTAAGCAGCAACTGGAACCCGGAGGCTTTGGCAATGGACTTTTTCAAATATTGACTTCTGGCTCCTCATGGAAGGAGTGCAAATGCTCTGACTTCCTTTTGTTGCTTTTATAACTTAGCAGTAGAGGAAAAGCAGCTTGGGTTGCAGCTGAATGTACCCTGGTGACTTTAATTGGTCTCAGGCATTTACTACTGGGCTTCCCTCATAGCTTAGTCGGTAAAGAATCTGCTTGCAATGTGGGACACCCGGATTCGATTCCTGGGTTGGGAAGATCCCCTGGAGAAGGAAATGGCAGTATTCTTGCCTGGAATATCCCATGGACAGAGGAGCCTGGCAGGCTATAGTCCATAGAGTCGCAAGAGTCGGACACAACTTAGCGACTAAACCACCATTTACTGCTGGAAAAAACTTGAAAAGTTTTCTGGGGAGTTAGATTAGCAATGTTGGGGTGGGATAGATATAGTGAATGCTTTTATTATAGAAGAATTTGAATGAGTGTGATTGCATGTGTGTTTTTTTACTTTAGGATCAACACACCCAAGAAACAAGGAGGACTGGGACCCATGAACATTCCCTTGATATCAGACCCCAAGCGCACCATTGCTCAGGACTATGGGGTCTTAAAGGCCGATGAAGGCATCTCATTCAGGTATATATACACCAGGAAACTGGCTGATTGGCTGAAGATCTTTTATAAGTAGAGCTGTGATCTGTGGAGACTTTTCTTATTTCTTTTTTTTTTCCTGTTTTGCTGAGAAATAATTGATATACATCACTGTGTAAGTTTAAGGTATATGGCATAATGGTTTCATTCTTCATGCAGGACCTAAGGTTCGGAAGGCCAGTTTCTGTTGATTTACTCTAACAGCAATTTCTAAAACTGTACTGTCTCTCAGACCTTTAATATTTTCTTCCAGGGGACTTTTTATTATTGATGATAAAGGTATCCTTCGACAGATCACCATAAACGACCTTCCTGTTGGCCGCTCTGTGGATGAGACACTGAGACTAGTTCAGGCCTTCCAGTTTACTGACAAACATGGGGAAGGTAAGCCAGTTTGCCCGGTGACAGGACAGTGGAGTGATAGGGTGGGAAAGATGGTGGGAACAAAGTCTACCGGATAGGAAAAGGGTTATTATGTCTCTTTAAGAAATTGCAGTCTCAGAATTATAGTGGTTTGTGGGGGTGAGGTAATAGAACAGCTTGGGGAGGAGAATATAAAGGCTTTTTGTTCCAACTGCATATTCCCAGCTTCTACCCTGCTCATTTAGAATTACTGCTGCATGCAGATTCAACTTGTTAAAGTGTAGGAGGATCTCATAGGTGTTAACATTTTTGTCTTTTAAAAATTCATTCTGTTGTGCAGGGTGTTTTTTGTATCTATAAGAATTATATATATAAAAAAAGAATTATAGTCACCAAATACAAAATTGTATAAATGCTCAATATAAAAATTTTTTTGGAAAAAAAAATTTTTTTTTGAGGAGGGGTTAGGGCAAGAGGGTTTGAGATGAAATCTCAAGGTCCTTGGTTTCAGGATTAAAGATGATTTTGTGAGTCATGAATCTAAACATGACTGAGAAGATTGAATTTATGGTTTTTGTCTAGCATTCACTAGAGTGTAGGTCTTTCTTACTGCTCTGGTCCTTCTCATCTGAAATAATCTCATTGAAGTGTTTTTGATAAAGTAAGTCCTGAACTGCTTGCTCCCAGCCTCTCAGTTTATAAGACTGTAGCTTCTGAAAACTCCCCACTTTCACCCAGTGGAGTTGTTGCTTGTAATGAGACCACCTTATTCCAACTAAGAGTTTAGTTTTAAGAACAGCTCCTCAGTCTGCTACAAGTGCTGGATATGTAGGGGAAGGGGATCTTGAACCCCACCCAGCCACCCCAGCTTAATGTAATTGAGGATATAAAATAGTTGTGATCACTGCTACTGTTCAGCTCTGATCTTATGAGTTACAGGAGGTGGAAGTTAAGAGTCTGGATTAGTGGTGTTTGGGGGACCCAAAAGTGCTAGTTTGGCTGGAGTGGAAGGCTAGTAGGTAATGGGAATCAGAAGGCACCATTTGCAGAAGTTTGTGTAGGCTTTGCTCTGGATTGAAGCAGACAGCTGCTGAGACTGCCCTCTGGTGGAGAATAGTTCAGCACAAAGATGGAAGGAGCTGAGGAGGGGATGGCAAAGTTGGCCCTTTATTGGACTTTCCCTTGCATATATAGTATAGACTTTTTTTTTTTAATTAATTTTTACTGGGATAGACTCTTGAACCCAAGCTTTCATGAGTTGTGAAGCTTGCTTCTTCACACTCTTGTTGTTCTCTGCTGCTTTGCATCCCACTAAAACAAGCACAGCTTTCTGTGTGCAGTCTTTAATGGCTTATGATAGTTAGTGTTTGAGAGCCTGTGGATATCAAGCACTCTATATGAGGTGCTGTCGTGTTATTTGACAAATAATCCTACAGTCCTGTTTTTAAAATTGAGATATGTGTTAGTTTCAGGTGTACAACATAATGATCTGATATTTGTATATCCTATGTTCCTATTTTTCTTTAAAATGTCTTTTATCTTGAATTTACACTTTTTGGGGGGGATCTTTGAGTGAACCTGTATTACATTTTAGCAGAGAAAGGGGTGAACTGACAATACTAAAAAGAAATTTTTTTACTTAAATTCTAAGTTCCTATTTTTTTACATTTTTCAAAAATTTTTAAAAAATTTATTTTTGTCTCTGTTGGGTCTTCATTGCTACTTGGGCTTTTCTCTAGTTGCGAGTGGGGGCTCCTCTCTAGGTGCTGTGTGAGGGCTTCTCATGGGAGCTTCTCTCGTGGGCTGCGGGCTCTTGGGCACGCAGGCTTCAGTAGCTGTGGCTCCTGGGCTCTAAAACTCAGTGGTTGGGGTGCGCGGGCTTAGTTGTTCTGTGACATGTGGGATCTTCCCGGATCAGGGGTGGAAATGTCTCCTGTGTTGGCAGGTGAATTCTTCACCACTGAATGACCAGGGAAGCCCCTGTGTTCCTGTTTTTAGGACCAATAAACCACTATTGAAACACTGCATGTATTCAGTTAATGGTAGAACTGGGGTCAAAATTCAAAGCCCTCCTTTTTTTTTTACATAATTTAAAATGCTGAGAAAGGCATTGTTTAGAGCCTTCTGTGTTGGGGAGAGTTGTACTTCAGCTTCTATTGAAAGCTGGTAGATGTGGGACTCAGCCAGTTGTGCTGAGCTTCATATTAATTCTAAAAATCCAGCACTGTTGTGTATGAGTCCAAGTGTGGATCTTTCTTTCCTGTCATTGATTATTGGTACAGTCTTAAGTGCCAAGAGACCTTAGTGCAAGGATACTAAGTTGTCAAGGTTATTCTTTCTGGCTCATTATTCCTCCTATCTTTGTGTCGTGTAATTGGGCTCTTCTAAAGCTGTGTTTTCTTCCAGGACAGAAGAATCTTTGGTTTCCCTGGTGGTAAACTGCTGGGTCTGGTCTCTGATTTTATGCTGCTCTTTATTCTCAGATGCTTGTTTATACTTATGACCTGTGCTCTAACCCTTTGGTGGCACTAAAGGGAATGACTGACTATGTAAGGATCAAATGGAGATTTTGTAAAGCAGCTAAGTGCATCCATACCTTGTTCCCAGACGGCTGTTTGTAGTGTCTGACCTCTGAGGCTATGACATCCAAGGGGAGAAAAGGGCTTCGCTTCTCTCACTGGAGAAAGTGAGACTTTTGCTGCTTTGTTACTGGACTTTGGTGACTACATGTCTCCTGCAAGACAAAACAACAGGTGAAGAGTGGAATATCAGAGATCGCTCCCCCTATCTCACTTTCCTCAGGTTTTCCCAAGGAGCATTGCTCACTCAGGATCATAGGAAAGACTGAAGGTTATACTTTTCTGCATAAAGTGTTTGAGAGATTCAAACTCAGACCTTTTGCTTACCAAGGTATAGAAGGCAATGACTTAAACAAGCAGGACCTTGTGGCGGTGTCCTGCCCCTTTGTGTTTTAGGCATTCTTGTTTGGCAGAGTTAAGGAACACTGAGAAGGCAAACTGCTGCTTTCATATCTCTGAAGAGCCAGCTGATAGAAGCAGCAGCTTAGTGTTAGGGTTTACACAGTCCTAACTTTGTCATTTTTTAGCTTGTGTTTTTTTCTTGGGTTGGGGGGGTGGGTAAGTCAGTTTTTTTTTTTTT